>NC_041391.1:576373002-576685337 GCF_002162155.2 Triticum dicoccoides | reverse complement strand
CTAAACCCTAAACTTTTTTGTACTGTTCTTGTATAATGTAGCTTTTTTACTATTTTTTAGTAAGAAAAACAATTATTTTTATTTATAGTAAGTGCTTAGTTGAACTAGTTGAATTAATAGAACTAGTTTGTTTTTAGTAAGAAAATTTAGGTATATGAGATTTGATGATCTAATTAAAATTTTACTATAGAACTAGTTTATTTTTAGTAAGAAAATTAATAGAACTAGTTATTTTTAGTAAGTGCTTAGTTTAACTAGTTGAATTAATAGAACTAGTTGAATTTATGTCATTATCACTTTATCATCAAAGAATGCTATATGAGATTTGATGATCTAATTAAAATTTTACTCGGTGGAATATGCGGGTTTTGTAGAGTCGTGTCTCCTTGGAGTGATCGTCATCCGAGCTACCTCTACTTCCTCTACACCCGAGTCGGTGAGCTAAAAGTCCACCTCCTCCTTATCCACTCCTTAGTGTTGAATAAAGTAAGACTAGGGTATTTAGTTATGCTTCCTAACCAAATGAAGTGTTCGGGTTATAAGATATATTCAAAAAAATTGTCAATATTGAACTATTGAAATGCAATGAGCACTAGTTTATGCTCATGTGCAAAGTGTTGATTCATTTCCGAGTGGCCTATGTTTTGCCAGAGTGTTGATTCATTTCCGTTCCGGCAAATTTCATGCGCTCGATATGTCCTATTTTAGCAAAGGTCATGCTGGATTTTTCCGAGAATTTAAGCATGACTTGTGCTAGAATATGTAGGAAATATCAAGTGCCCCAGATTTGCTAGTAAGAGAATAAACGACATTTCGAGTTGACTTTAAGTAGCGTGTGTTTCAACTATGAACATAGGAAATGTCTGACGACAAAAAGGATTTCGGTATGTGTGAATACTGTGAAGACGAGCGCGACCTATGTGACAGAAATTTCCTAGTTGATGGTAGGCGCTTCAACATCAAGCTGGATGAGACCTTCGAAGTGGATACAGTAAGTCACAATGACAAGTCTTTTTTCGTAATTAAGCATGACTTCTTCTTATTTTGCTTCAACTTATAATTTTAACTTTTTACTATTCTACTAGCGTATCCCATGCCATGCAAGATTTTTTGTCCTGGATAAGATTGGTTTCAGTCCTATGAAAACTATGAAGGTAAAGAGAGTTAACTTGAAGACCGAGCATGGTTATACTTTCGATGCAAAATTATACAATGCAGACACCTACACCTATTTTGAATGCAAAACTTGGCAAGCACTATGCAAGGCTTATGCATTTGAGCTTGATATGGTTATCACCTTTGATATTCATCCGGAAGATGATATTGAAGGTAATATCGACATCTGGGTCGATGTGCAAACGCCTCCAGTTCTACCATTATGTGAGTTTCCCAACCATATTTATGTCTTCGATATTGTTTATTCAAAAATAGTTGACAACTAATTTCTATTGACAACTTATTTCCATTCAAGCAAACATGTTCGACGCTTGGTAGACAGGACCGTCCACTATCCCGGGGCTGAACTAAACTGCAAGGAGATAAGTCATTATGTTTCATGGCTTGAGGATCTGCATGCTGTCAAGACAAATTATTTTCCTAGACTTAAAAATCTTAGTACTCAAAATATGCGACCAATAGTGTTCGTATTGAACTACGGTCACATCTATTTAGGAAAGATGGTAAGATTTTTACTATTTGTCCTCAGTGCATCTTTTGCATACATTATTTTTAAGCTAAACTTCATTGCTAAGTATGTCAATACGATGTTCTTCAACAGGGACTCCCGGTGATAGTTGTGCCTCATTGGATCGAGACTAAAGGTCGCATGGCAATGATTAGCTTACGGCCAAGACATCCTACAATGCACATGAGTGCATTCATGATTTCTAAAACCGAGGAATGATTAATAGTGAAAGACTGGAGCAAAATTGTGAAGGATCGCAGAGGAGTAGTAGGGGGCAACAATCAGAAGTGCAGCCCACAATTAGGAGACAGGTTCATCTGCATGCTCCAATATGATGAATCAGGACAGCTACACATGTTCTATGCTATTTTACCTGAGAGAGAGCAGCAGGAGTGATTAGCTAGCTAGAATGAGTTTGAAGATGATGATGTGCTACACTATGACTATGATGATTAAATAGCTAGTGTTGGTGGTAATGACTATGATGATATTATTAGCTAGTGTTGGTGGTGATTAGATAGCTACCGTAGCTAGTGTTGGTGATGATTAGCTAGATAGAATGAGTTTGAAGATGATAATGTGCTACACTATGACTATGATGATTAAATAGCCAGTGTTGGTGGTAATGACTATGATGATGATTAAATAGCTTGTGTTGGCGGATTAGATTCAAGTGGAGGCAACATGTGGTGCACATCGAAAGTACTACTAATCCAAAGTAGATCAAGTTGGATTAGTAGTATAGTTTCGAGATGCACCACATGCTGCCTCCACTTGAACCTAATCCACCTTCATTTCACACACTGTTATGGACATAATGATATAACAACCTCATAATTGGTACTGTACCAAAATTTGTATAACGGCGTATAAATACACTAAAAATAAGAAAAATGAAAAAAGTATACTAGTAGCGCTGGACAGGAAACACGCTGCTACTAGTTAGATTAGCAGTAGCACTGGAAGCAATACACGATGCGGCTATGTGTCTTAGCAGTAGCGTGTGTTGCACGCGCTACTACTAAGGAATAGTTGTAGCGCCTTACTAGTAGCGCGGTGACACACACTACTAGTAGGCTTTAAACCCGCGCTACTACTAGGCTTTTCCCTAGTAGTGATATACGTTATTGTATGAGATGATCATGTTTTGTAGAAGTTATCGGGAACTACCAGGAGCCTTATGATTGTCGCTTTATTGTATGAAATGCAAACGCCATGTAATTTCTTTACTTTATCACTATGTGTTAGCGATAGTTGTAGAAGCAATCATTGGCGAGACGACCACGACGCTACGATGGAGATCAAGGTGTCAAGCCGGTGATGATGGAGATCATGACGGTGCTTTGGAGATGGAGATCAAAGGCACAAGATGATGATGGCCATATCATGTCACATATTTTGATTGCATGTGATGTTTATCTTTTATGCATCTTATTCTGCTTAGTACGGCGGTAGCATTATAAGATGATACCTTGCTAAAATTTCAAGGTATAAGTGTTCTCCCTGAGTATGCACCATTGCGACAGTTTGTCACGTGATGATCGGGTGTGATAAGCTCTACATTCACGTACAACGGGTGCAAGACAATTTTGCACATGCGGAATACTCGGGTTAAACTTGACGAGCCTAGCATGTACAGACATGGCCTCGAAACACTGGAGACCGAAAGGTCGAATGTGAATCATATAGTAAATATGATCAACATAAAGATGTTCACCATTGAAAACTACTCCATCTCACGTGATGATCGGGCATGGTTTAGTTGATATGGATCACGTGATCATTTAGATGACTTGAGGGATGTCTATCTAAGTGGGAGTTCTTAAGTAATATGATTAATTGAACTTAATTTATCATGAACTTAGTCCTGATAGTTTTTGCATATCTATGTTGTAGATCAATAGCTCGCGTTGTAGCTCCTATATATTTTTGATATGTTCCTAGAGAAAACTAAGTTGAAAGATGATAGTAGCAATGATGCGGACTGGGTCCGTGATCTGAGGATTATCCTCATTGCTGCATCATACGTCTCCAATGTATCCACTCTTTCTCACGCTTTTCCTCTTGTTTTGGACTCTAATTTTCATGATCTGAATGAAACTAACCCCGGACTGACACTGTTTTCAGCAGAACTACCATGGTGTTATTTTTGTGCAGAAATAAAAGTTCTCAGAATGGATCGAAACTTTGCAAGGATTTTTTATATAATAAAAGAGAATTTCTGCAGCCAAGATCCACCAGAGAGGGGCCCCTGGGTGGGCACAACCCACCAGGGCGTGCCCCCTCTCCTGGCGCGCCTAGGTGGGTTATCCCCACCTGGTGGCCCCTGATACGTCTCCAACATATCTATAATTTTTGATTGTTCCATGCTATTATATTATCTGTTTTGGATGTTTAATGGGCTTTAATATGCTCTTTTATATTATTTTTGGGACCAACCTATTAACCGGAGGCCCAGTGCTAGTTTTTGTTTTTTTTGCCTATTTTAGTGTTTCGCAGAAAAGGAATATCAAATGGAATGAAACCTTCGCGATGATCTTTCTTGTACCGAAAGCAAACCAGAAGACTTGGAGTTGAAGTCTGGAACGCCACAAGGTGGCCACAAGGCAAGAGGGCGCGCTCAGGGGGGGTAGGTGCGCCCCCACCCTTGTGGGCCCATCGTAGCTCCACCGACGTACTTCCTTCGCCTATATATACTCTTATACCGTAGAAACATCAGGGGGAGCCACGAAACCACTTTTCCACCGCCGCAACCTTCTATACCCGTGAGATCCCATCTTGGGGCCTTTTCCCGCGATCTGCCGGAGGGGGAATCGATCATGGAGGGCTTCTACATCAACACCATAGCCTCTCCAATGAAGCGTGACTAGTTTACCATAGACCTTCGGGTCCATAGTTATTAGCTAGATGGCTTCTTCTCTCTCTTTGATTCTCAATACAAAGTTCTCCTCGATGTTCTTGGAGATCTATTCGATGTAATACTCTTTTGCGGTGTGTTTGCCGAGATTCGATGAATTGTGGATTTATGATCTTGATTATCTATGAATATTATTTGGTTCTTCTCTGAATTCTTATATCCATGATTTGATATCTTTGCAAGTCTCTTCGAATTATCGGTTTAGTTTGGCCTACTAGATTGATCTTTCTTGCAATGGGAGAAGTGCTTAGCTTTGGGTTCAATCTTGCGGTGTCCTTTTCTAGTGACTGTAGGGGCAGCAAGGCACGCATTGTATTGTTGCCATCGAGGATAAAAAGATGGGGTTTATATCATATTGCTTGAGTTTATCCCTCTACATCATGTCATCTTGCTTAATGCGTTACTCCGTTCTTATGAACTTAATACTATAGAATGCATGCTGGATAGCGGTTGATGTGTGGAGTAATAGTAGTAGATGCAGAATCGTTTTGGTCTACTCGACACGGACGTGATGCCTATATTCATGATCATTGCCTTAGATGTCTTCGTAATTATGCGCTTTTCTATCAATTGCTCGGCAGTAATTTGTTCACCCACCGTAATACATGCTATCTTGAGAGAAGCCACTAGTGAAACCTATGGCCCCCGGGTCTCTTTCTTATTATATTGCATTTCTTTTATTTACATCGCATGTTGTTTACTATTTTGCAATCTTTACTTTCCAATCTATACAACAAAAATACCAAAAATATTTATTTTACTATCTTAATTAGATCTCACTTTTGCGAGTGGCCGTGAAGGGATTGACTACCCCTTTATCGCGGTTATTGCAAGGTTCTTGATTGTTTGTGTAGGTACTAGCTGACTTGCGCGTTGTCTCCTACTGGATTGATACCTTGGTTCTCAAAAACTGAGGGAAATACTTACTCTACTTTGCTACATCACCCTTTCCTCTTCAAGGGAAAACCAACACATGCTCAAGAGGTAGCAAGAAGGTTTTCTGGCGCCGTTGCCGGAGAGATCTACGCCAAGTCAAGACATACCAAGTACCCATCATAAACTCTTCTCCCTCGCATTACATTATTTGCCATTCGCCTCTTGTTTTCCTCTCCCCCACTTCTAAAACGATTTTTCGAAAACCTTTGCCTTTTCTTCGCCCCTGTTCTGTTCGTCTCTTTTCGCTTGCTTCTTGTGCGTCCGTGTGTTAGATCGTTTCCTTCATGGCTAATCGTCCTATCATTGTTAATACTCTCGATAATGAAGTTCTTAATTTTAAACAAAGGGAGGGAGAAAACCTAAAAGACGCTTGATATAAAATTTGCAATGCTCAAAATAGATCTACTAGAAAGCAATCTACTTCCGTTCTTCTTCCCAATTTTTACGTAGGCATCACTCCTTGGAATAGATATGTTCTTGACACCATTACCGGAGGGAATTTCTTGGGAAGCCATACTTTTGATTCTTATAATGCTATGATAGATTTTCTAGGCCCACCACCTCTTTTGGTCAATGAACTATTTTAACTTTGGAACATGTGATGCAAAGGCTTGATATTATTGAAAATAAATTTGCCACTATAGAGTCAATCGAAAATCTGGATAAAAAGATCCACAACTAAATTATCCAATACGGATCTAAGGTAGGAGTTACTCTGAAAAATCTTAGGGAGAAGGAACCCATTGTTAATGAGAAGATAGATCAAGATTCCACTAGAATTGATAAACTCGAAGATATTATTACCAACTTGGGGTCCACTTTTTCTGCCATTAAGAATACCTCATATCCTCCTCCTACCAAAGTTGCCAAGTTTATCTATGTTCCTAAAAATAAGGGTGAATCTTCTAGTAAGGAAAATGAAGACCTCAATCAATAAGTGTTCACCCCAACTTTTTCGATATCATTAAGGAACCTTTTGCTAAAAATGAAGTTCTCGATTTCTTGTCGAGGAGTTTGATCATTAATAAAACCAAGCAACCTCCTAAGGGTTATGTGTTTTCAATTTAAGAATTGCATATCAAAGATGGCAATACCTAGTTCTACTCTTGCTTTTATGCCTAGCTAAGGGCGTTAAATGATAGTGCTTGTTGGGAGGCAACCCAATTTTATTTTTGTTCTTTACCTTTTGTTCATGTTTAGTAATAAATAATTCATCTAGCTTCTGTTTAGATGTGGTTTTATGTTTTAATTAGTGTTTGTGCCAAGTAGAACCTTTGGGAAGACTTGGGTGAAGTCTTTGCGATCTTGCTGTAAAAAACAGAAACTTTTGCGCTCACGAGATTAGCTGCAATTTTTTACTGGAGAGTACTTTTAGGTTGATTCGTTTTGCAGATGATTAATAGACAAATTCCTCACGTCCACCAATTTATTTCATAATTTTTGGAGTTACAGAAGTATTCAAACATTACAGATTGCTACGGACTGTTCTGTTTTTGACAAATTCTGTTTTTCGTGTGTTGTTTGCTTATTTTGATGAATCTATGAGTAGTATAGGGGGGTATGAACCATAGAGAAGTTGGAATATAGTAGGTTTAACACCAATATAAATAAATAATGAGTTCATTATAGTACCTTAAAGTGGTGGTTAATTTTTTTATACTAACGGAGCTCATGAGATTTTCTCTTGAAGTTTTGTGTTGTGAAGTTTTCAAGTTTTTGGGTAAAGATTTGTTGGATTATGAAATAAGGAGTGGCAAGAGCCTAAGATTGGGGATGCCCAAGGCACCTCAAGGTAAAATTCAAGGACAACCAAAAGCCTAAGCTTGGGGATGCCCCGGAAGGCATCCCCTCTTTCGTCTTCGTCTATCGGTAACTTTACTTGAGGCTATATTTTTATTCACCACATGATATGTGTTTTTCTTGGAGCGTCTTGTATGATTTGAGTCTTTGATTTTTAGTTTACCACAATCATCCTTGCTGTACACACCTTTTGGGAGAGACACGCATGAATCGGAATTTATTAGAATACTCTATGTGCTTCACTTATATCTTTTGAGCTAGATAACTTTGCTCTAGTGCTTCAATTATATCTTTTTAGAGCACGATGGTTGTTTTATTTTATAGAAATTATTGATCTCTCATGCTTCATTTATATTATTTTGAGAGTTTTTTAGAACAGCATGGTAATTTGTTTGGTTATAAAACTAGTCCTAATATGATGGGCATCTAAGATGGGTATAATAAAAACTTTCATATAAAGTGCGTTGGATGCTATGAGAAGTTTGATACTTGATGATTGTTTTGAGACAAGAGGATGGTGATAATAGAGTCATGCTAGTGAATTAATTGTGAATTTGAGAAATACTTATGTTGAGGTTTGCAAGTCCCGTGGCATGCACGTATGATAACCGTTGTGTAACAAATTTGAAGCATGAGGTGTTTCTTTGATTGTCTTTCTTATGAGTGGTGGTCGGAGACGAGCGATTGTATTTTCCTACCAATCTATCCCCCTAGGAGCATGGGCGTAGTGCTTGGTTTTTTATTACTTGTAGATTTTTGCAATTAGTATGTGAGTTCTTTATGACTAATGTTGAGTCCATGGATTATATGCATTCTCACCCTTCCACCATTGCTAGCCTCTCTAGTACCACACAACTTTTGCCGGCACCATAAACCCACCATACCTACCTATTATGGCATTTCCATATCCATTCCGAGATATATTGCCATGCAACTTTCCACCGTTCCGTTTATTATGACACGTTCCATCATTGTCATATTGCCTTGCATGATCATGTAGTTGACATCATATTTGTGGCAAAGCCACCTTCATAATTCTTTCATACATGTCACTCTTGATTCATTGCACATCCTGGTACACCGCCGGAGGCACGCATATAGAGTCATATTTTGTTCTAAGTATCGAGTTGTAATCTTTGAGTTATAAATAAATAGAAGTGTGATGATCACC
The DNA here is from genome assembly GCF_002162155.2 of Triticum dicoccoides. NCBI lineage: Eukaryota > Viridiplantae > Streptophyta > Magnoliopsida > Poales > Poaceae > Triticum > Triticum dicoccoides. The sequence goes on along the minus strand of NC_041391.1, from coordinate 576,676,829 downwards.
ATTATTAGAGCATTGTCCCGTGTGAGAAAAAAGAAGAGAAAGGCCAAAGGCCCAAATAAAAAAATGAGAGAGAAAGAGAGAAGGGACAATGCTACTATCCTTTTTCCACACTTGTGCTTCAAAGTAGCACCATGATCTTCATGATAGCGAGTCTCTTATTTTGTCACTTTCATATACTAGTGGGAATTTTCGTTATAGAACTTGGCTTGTATATTCCAACAATGGGCTTCCTGAAATGCCCTAGGTCTTCGTGAGCAAGCAAGTTGGATGCACACCCACTTAGGTACTTTTGTTGATCTTTCATATATTTCTAGCTCTAGTGCATCCGTTGAATGGCAATCCCTACTCACTCACATTGATATCTATTGATGGACATCTCCATAGCCCGTTGATACGCCTAGTTGACGTGAGACCATGTTCCTCCTATTTTGTCTTCTCCACAACCACCACTCTATTCCACCCATAGTGCTATGTCCATGGCTCACGCTCATGTATTGCGTGAAAGTTGGAAAAAATTTGAGAATACAAAAGTATGAAACAATTGCTTGGCTTATCATCGGGGTTGTGCATGATTTGAGCATTTTGTGTGACGAAGATGGAGCATAGCCAAACTATATGATTTTGTAGGGATGAACTTTCTTTGTCCATGTTATTTTGAGAAGACATAATTACTTTGTTAGTATGCTTGAAGTATTATTATTTTTATGTTAATGTTAAACTTTTGTCTTGAATCTTTCATATCTGAACATTCATGCCACAATAAAGAAAATTACATTGATAAATATGCTAGGTAGCATTCCACATCAATTTTTTTTATCATTTACCTACTCGAGGACAAGCAGGAATTAAGCTTGGGGATGCTTGATACGTCTCCAACGTATCTAGAATTTTTGATTGTTCCATGCTATTAAATTATCTATTTTGGATGTTAATGGGCTTTAATATGCTCTTTTATATTATTATTGGTAGTAACCTATTAACAGGAGGCCCAGTGCCAGTTTCTGTTTTTTTGCCTATTTTAGTGTTTCGTAGAAAAGGAATATCAAACGGAATGAAACCTTCACGATGATCTTTCTTGGACCGAAAGCAAACAAGAAAACTTGGAGTTGAAGTCTGGAATGCCATGAGGCGGCCATGAGGCAGGAGGGCACACACAGGGGGGTAGGCGCGCCCCCACCCTTGTGGACCCCTCGTAGCTCCACCGACGTACTTTCTTCGCCTATATATACTCTTATACCATAGAAACATTAGGGGGAGCCACGAAACCACTTTTCCACCGCCGCAACCTTCTGTACCCGTGAGATCCCATCTTGGGGACTTTTCCGGCGATCTGCCGGAGGGGGAACCGATCACGGAGGGCTTCTACATCAATACCATAGCCTCTCCAATGAAGCATGAGTAGTTTACCACAGACCTTCGGGTCCATAGTTATTAGCTAGATGGCTTCTTCTCTCTCTTTGATTCTCAATACAAAGTTCTCCTCGATGTTCTTGGAGATCTATTCGATGTAATACTCTTTTGCGGTATGTTTGCCGAGATCTGATGAATTGTGGATTTATGATCTTGATTATCTATGAATACTATTTGGTTCTTCTCTGAATTCTTATATGCATGATTTGATATCTTTGCAAGTCTCTTCGAATTATCAGTTTAGTTTGGCCTACTAGATTGATCTTTCTTGCAATGGGAGAAGTGCTTAGCTTTGGGTTCAATCTTGCGGTGTCCTTTCCCAGTGACAGTAGGGGCAGCAAGGCACATATTGTATTGTTGCCATCGAGGATAAAAAGATGGGGTTTATATCATATTGCTTGAGTTTATCCCTCTACATCATGTCATCTTGCTTAATGCATTACTCCGTTCTTATGAACTTAATACTCTAGATGCATGCTGGATAGCGGTCGATGTGTGGAGTAATAGTGGTAGATGCAAAATCGTTTCAGTCTACTCGACACGGACGTGATGCCTGTATTCATGATCATTGACTTAGATGTCTTCATAATTATGCACTTTTCTATCAATTGCTCGGCAGTAATTTGTTCACACACCGTAATACATGCTATCTTGAGAGAATCCACTAGTGAAACCTATGGCCCCCGGGTCTCTTTCTTATTGTATTGCATCTCTTTTATTTACATCGCATCTCGTTTACTATTTTGCAATCTTTACTTTCCAATCTATACAACAAAAATACCAAAAATATTTATTTTACTATCTTTATTAGTTCTCACTTTTGCGAGTGGCCGTGAAGGAATTGACAACCCCTTTATCATGTTGGTTGCAAGGTTCTTGATTGTATGTGCAAGTACTAGATGACTTGCGCGTTGTCTCCTACTGAATTGATAACTTGGTTCTCAAAAACTGAGGGAAATACTTACTCTACTTTGCTGCATCACCCTTTCCTCTTCAAGGGAAAACCAACACATGCTCAAGAGGTTGCTGCCCCGCAGACCTCAACCCTGACACTATAAATTCCTATTTTCGGAGAAAAAAATCAGGGAGAAAGAATTATCACGATCCATGAGACGGAGCCGCCGCCAAGCCCCATTCTTCCTCGGGAGGGCAGATCTGGAGTCCGTTTGGGGCTCCAGAGAGGGCGATCTTCGTTCTTTGTCATCACCAACCCTTCTCCATCGCCAATTCCATGATGCTCTCCACCACGAGTGAGTAATTCCTTCGTAGGCTCGCTGGTCGGTGAGGAGTTGGATGAGATTCATCATGTAATCGAATTAGTTTTGTTAGGGCTTGATCCCTGGTATCCACTATGTTCTTAGATTGATGTTGCTATGACTTTGCTATGCTTAATGCTTGTCACTTTGGGCCCGGTTGCCTTGAACTCAGATCTGAACCATTTATGAATTCATCATTATATCCATGTGTTAGATCCGATCTTGCAAGTTATAGTCACCTACTACATGTGATGATCCGTTCACCCCGGAGTGACAATAACCGGGACTTCTTCTGGTGATTACCGTAGTTTGAGGAGTTCATGTATTCACTGTGTGTTAATGCGTTGTTCTGGTTCTCTATTAAAAGGAGGCCTTAATATCCCTTAGTTTCCAATATGGACCCCGCTGCCACGAGAGGGTAGGGCAAAAGATGTCATGCAAGTTCTTTTAATAAAGCATGTATGACTATTTACGGAATACATGCCTACATTATATCGATGGACTGGAGCTAGTGCCGAATCGCCCTAGGTTATAACTGTCACATGATGAATATCATCCAACAAGTCACTGATCCAATGCCTACGAACTTTTCCATATTGTTTCTGCTAAGTTACTACTGTTATCATCATTGTCACACTTGCTACAAAATTACTACTATCACCGTTACTGTTACTATTACTGCTGTCACTACTATCAAAACTATCAAACTACTTTGGTACTGATCACTTTGATGCAGATAATTAATCTCCAGGTGTGGTTGAATTGATAACTCAGCTGCTAATACCTTCAAATATTCTTTGACTCCTCTTGTGTCGAATATATAAATTTGGGTTGAATACTCTACCCTCGAAAACTGTTGCGATCCCCTATACTTGTGGGTTATCAAGACCTTTTTCTGGCGCCGTTGCCGGGGAGCATAGCTATATTTGTTGAGTCACTTGGGATTATTATCATATTATCACTATGAAGAATCTGAAGGATCCTAAGACTAAGATATTTCCCTCAAGCACGAGTGGAAGTAAGAAACTGCCATCCTGTTCTGCCTTAGATTCACCTTCTATTATGAATAAACTTGCAAACACCACCACATGCTATTAATTTTGATTTGTCACAAGTTATTGATGATGCTACTTCTACTATGAATGATGCTTGTGATGATGCTAGTACCTTGCTTGATAATGATGATGTACCACTTGGTGAATTTCTTGATGAACAAATTGCTAGAGTAATACAACATGATGTTGTTGAATCTGATGATGAGCTTGAACTGAATCTCCTGAAACACCTGCTAGAACTAGCCTTCCTAGATATGAATTGCCTAAGGTACTGGAAGGTTATGTTATGAGTGAAGAAACAACTAGGGATGTTCTTGCTTGCAATGATAGAGATGATCTAGAGAAATTACTACACAAGTATAAAGAAAAATCTCTGAATGCTAGAATGAAATTTGATCCTAAGTTTGCTACTTCACCTATCTTTATTGATGATAAGGATTATGAATTCTCTGTTGACCTAGAGTTAATTACTTTGGTTGAATCTGATCCTTTCCATGGTTATGAAACTTAAACTGTTGAGGCACATCTTACTAAGTTGAATGATATAGCCACCCTTTTTACTCATGATGAGAAAACTCTACTTTATTCTCAAATTATTTCCTTTCTCATTAAAGGGTGATGCTAAATCTTGGTACAATACTCTTGCTCCTGGTTGTGTGCATAGTCCCCAGGATATGATTTATTACTTCTTTGAAAAATATTTCTCAGCTCATAAGAAACAAGCTACCTTACAGGAAATATTTAACTTTGTTCAAACTAAAGAAGAGAGTCTCCCACAAGCTTGGGGGAGGATTTGCCAGTTACTTAATGCTTTGCCTAATCATCCTCTTAAGAAAAATGAAATACTTGATATCTTCTACAATGGACTAACCGATGCTTCTAGGGACTTCCTAGATAGTTGTGCTGGTTGTGTTTTCAGGGAACAAACTGTTGGACAAGATGAAGAATTATTGAATAACATATTGAAAAATTATGATGATTGGACTATTCCTGAACCACCGCCTAAACCCACTCCGAAGAAGAGGGGTATATTATATCTCACTCCTGAAGATATGCAAGAGGCAAAGAAATCTATGAAGGAAAAAGGTATTAAAGCTGAGGATGTTAAAAATTTACCTCCTATTGAAGAAATACATGGGCTTAATACACCACCATTGCCTAAGGTGGTAGAGGTAAATTCTCTAATAAAGTTTAGTGATAATGATAATCCTCACAATATGCATCCTAGTCAATGCCTTTATGAGTTTGAAAACTACATCAGAAAACAAGATCACTTCAATGCAAATGTTATGAAATAATTGAAATATAATTCTGATATGATTGCTCGCTTGAGTGACTTGTTATTTAGAATATTAAATGATGTTAGAGGTGTGGGAAAACATGCTTCTATGGTTCAAACTCAGTTAGAACAAGTTGCTAAATCACAAAGAGAATTTCTTGATGAAATGAATCATAATATGCATGACTTTGCTGTTAGAGTAGCAACTAGAGGAGGTAAAATGACTCAGGAACCACTTTATCCTGAAGGACACCCTAAAAGAATTGAACAAGATTCACAAAGAAATAATACTGATGCACCTAGTCCATCTAAAAATAAAAAGAAGAAGTACTTCTGGTGAACCTGAAATAGAAAAACCTCCTGATAATGATAGTGAAACTTCTATTTCTGATGCCGAAACTCAATCTGGTAATGAACAATCACCTACTGATAATGAAAAATATAATGCTGAGGTTCATGAAGACTCTCAACCAACAAATGAAAAAGAACCAGATAATGATGTTGAGATAGAACCACCTGTTGATCTTGATAACCCACAACCTAAGAATAAAAGATATGACAAAAGAAAGTTTGTTGCTAGAAAACACGGTAAAGAAAGAGAACCATGGGTTCAAAAACCTATGCCTTTTCCACCCAAGTCAACTAAAAAGAAAGATGATGAAGAATTTGAACGCTTTGCTGAGATGCTGAGGCCAGTCTTTTTGCGTACTCGCTTGACTGATATCTTGAAAATGCCTCCTTATGCAAAGTATATGAAAGACATCATCACAAATAAGAGAAAAATACCGAAAGCTAAAATCTCCACTGTGCTTGCTAATTATACTTCTAAAGATGGAATACCTAAAAAACTTGGAGATCTGAGAATACCAACTATACCTTGCTCTATCAAAAAGAATTATGTGGACACTGCTTTGTGTGATTTAGGAGCTGGTGTTAGTGTTATGCCTTTCTCTTTATATAAAAGACTTGAATTGAATAAACTCACACCTACTGAAATATCTTTGCAAATGGCTGACAAATCAACTACCATACCTATCGGTATCTATGAGGATGTGCCCGTTGTTGTTGCTAATGTTACTATTTTGACTGACTTTGTTATACTTGAGATGCCCGAGGACGACAACATGTCGATTATCCTTGGTAGACCCTTCTTGAATACTACAGGGGCTGTTATTGATTGCAATAAAAGCAAGGTCACTTTTCATATTAATGGCAATGATCATAGGGTGTACTTTCCGAAGAAACAATTCCAAGTGAATGGTATTAATGTTATTGAAAAATCTCCGACAATCAATATTGGAAGTTTTCAAATACCTCTACCTACTGTCAAAAAGAAATATGAAATACTTATTGTTGGGGAAATACATCCCCATTGAGGTAACTTAGTGATTTACGAAAGTTCTTCGGTTTCATATTAATCAAAAGTGGTTGTTAATAAGACCTGGTCAACCTTATTAATGGATCATTTTTGAACGGTATGATGTTGATGAATTTAGTAAGCACTACCTCCTGTCCCTACCTTTTGTTTTATGTTTTTATTAGTTAAATAAAATAAAATGCCATGTTTTGTCTATTTCTGAATTTTCCAGTGCAATAAAAAAATGACCCAAAAATAAAAGTTCTCAGAATGCCCTGAAAATTTTACACGATTTTTTTCTAAATATTTCTGGTGCAAATAATACCAGAGGGAGGTGCACCAGGTGGGCACAACCCACCTGGGCGCGCCAGGACCCCCAGGCGCGCCCTGGTGGGTTCTGGTCCCCACGGGGTCCCTCTCACTTACCTCTTCATCCCACATCATCACTTACCTCCAGAAAAAAAATCCCCATTGCTCTCTCTCTCTCTCTCTCTCCCGTGTTCTTGAGCTCAAACCCGTGGATTTCGATCTCTTTGCTCGAAGCTCCGTTTCCAAAACTGTTTCGCGAGATTGTTGCTTGAAAATTGTATGCGGACATGACGAACCTATTTGGAAGGAGTTGTTCAAGGAGACGATCCTTGATGTCTACTACGCAACCTTCTTCTTGTAGACGTTGTTGGGCCTCCAAGTGCAGAGGTTTGTAGGACAGTAGCAAATTTCCCTCAAGTGGATGACCTAAGGTTTATCAATCCGTGGGAGGTGTAGGATGAAGATGGCCTCTCTCAAACAACCCTGCAACCAAATAACAAAGAGTCTCTTGTGTCCTCAACACACCCAATACAATGGTAAATTGTATAGGTGCACTAGTTCGGCGAAGAGATGATGATACATGTAGCGACCAGACCTCAAACAATCTGATCTTTGTGCATCAGTGTCATCCCTGGATCGGTAATGCTGACACGCACAGTACTCGAGGATTTATAACAGAGTAGCAATCACACACTTATTACATCGAATGTCTCAAAAGAGAACTTATTACAATAAATATGGCTTAAGGCCATCTAAAAACGGTAACATCGGAAGGCTTGGAAGATAAAGTGAGTCCATCAACTCTAACGACATCACTGAGTGAAAGACAACGACCTATGGCACCTTACTCGTCGTCTGAAAAGTCTGCAACATGAACGTTGCAGCCCGAAACGGGTCAGCACATGGAACATGCTGGCAATGTAACATATAGAGTAATGAACAGAATTCACTACATGCATATATGGCTGGTGGAAAGCTCTATGGTTAGAGTTTTGCATAAAGCCAATTTTCCCCTACAACAAAGGAATAAATTTTATTTAACTATCATGGTGGTTGTTAAACATTGAGAAGGTTCCTCCAACTCAATCCCAATTAAGCATCATCATTAACCCAATCAAATTATATTAAGAGTGATGAGATCAACATGATAATCCAAGAACTAGATACTCAAAACGTCCATAACCAGGGACACGGCTAACCATGATTAGTTTGTACACTCTGCAGAGGTTTGCGCACTTTTCCCCACAAGACTCGAATACATCCATGGTCGGAGAATCGAGACACAGTCTTTCTGAAACAATAACTCTTTACTCTTGGTGGACAGTTACACCTACTTTCCCCTACATCTGCTAGCCGACCACTAAAAGAGGTCTTGCAATGTACTCAACTATGCTAGAGCCCATAATAGCTTGTGGCTGCACACGGAAGTTTCTAGCATGAATAATCTTATGATCCCTTTGAGCCTGGGTGGCGGACCGTAGGATGATCACACAGGTACTCCATGATATCCTTGGACAACATCGGATTCTCCACGTGTCTAGACAACCATTGGGTACTCCAAGGTGCCTCAAGCAATCCACCCAGATGTGTATTAAAGTAGCCACCTTAAGTTAACCATTAATAATAACTCTCACATCTGTCATGAATCACTCGAACCAAACCACGTCTACAAGCATAGCATAGCAATATAAGCAACATAGAAGTAACTCCCAAAGGTTTGATAATAAACAGGTAAATAGGTACTACCTCATCTACTTCCCAAAACCCACATGTTAATCAAATCCTAACCATGCAATTGTTTGAGGATTGATCTAATGCAGTAAAACTGGGTAGTAAAGAGGTATGATCAAAGTGTTACTTACCTTGCCGGCGATCTGTGAAACCTAGAGACTCGTAGTAGCACGCTTCGCACTCCGAGTACTCTATCGCAAACAAACAAGCATACAATAAGCACTCAACTAGAAGCATGGGTAAAACTCAAATAAGAGATCTAACCAGAAAGTTCAACTTAAGAACTCCGGTTTGCAAGAAGAATCAAATCAAACGAAACAACGAAACTCAAACTGCGACAAAAACAAGATCCGTTTACTAATCTGGACTTAAGTCAAATTTTACAGTACTAAAATCTTGTTCAAGTTGGTTAAACAGAAAGAGAGCTTTGAGACGAAGATCTAGGCGCTTGAATCGCCTGATTCCGATAAACGAGCAAAAAGATAAACTAAAACGAAAATCAGGGCAGAAATCGCGATCGAAAATAATCGCGGAAAACCCCTGGAAAAAGAAAAACCGATGAATAGGCTAATGAATGAATGTTCGCTGTCTGCGGCTAACGGGTGAAAACCATTCGTTAAAATGAATGTACGAATGGGCGTTCGCTAAATAGCTAAACCGAAAAAAAACCGATCTAAATAAAAAGACGCATCTAGGTTTTCGAATAAAAACCAAACGGATTTTGGAATAAAACCGACGGCTACCTCGCGGATTGGGACGGCGGCGGCGGCGTACTCTGGCGGTCGGGGCAGGGTCGGGTGGTGGCGGCGGGGTCGGGTGGTGAGGCGGCGACGGCGGACGTCGGTGACGGTGATTTCCGGTGGTGGCGGGACGTCGGGGCGGCGCGGAACGGATGGCGGCGGCGGGGAACGGGCGATGCTAGGGTTTCGGGGGCGGGGCTGCGTCTCGGGCCTCCCGGCTCTTAAAGGGCCGGCCGGGCGCAGTGTCCGGGTCGGACACGGCCCGTTAAGTCGGTTGCCTCTTGTTTTAAATTACTCCGCGCGCATAAAAACAAATAAAAGAAGTACTAAACGGACTCCAAAAATCCTGAAATAAATTTTCCTCGTCCTCTAAAAATATAGCGGACAAGGTGAACATTTATTTGGGCCTCTAATGCAATTTTGAAAAATGCATATTTTTCCCAATTCAAATAAAATAACGATAAAACTCCGAATAAAATTCTTATTTGATTTTAATATTTAACCTCCAATATTTCTTTATTTTGGGAAAGTCATTTTATCCCCTCTCTGTTATTTTCATATAAGAAATATTTGAAGAGAAAATAATTAAAATCAAACTATCCTCTTTTCAAAATTTGAGAAAACTCAAATATGAAAATAACGAAATCCCCAACTCTCTCCGTGGGTCCTTGAGTTGCGTAGAATTTCTAGGATCAAGCCAAAATGCAATAAAATATGATATGCAATGATGATCTAATCTATAACATTCCAAATTGAAAATTGGGATGTTACAAACCTACCCTCCTTAAGATGAATCTCGCCCTCGAGATTCGGGTTGGCTAGAAAATAGGTGAGGGTGGTCCTTCCGTAGGTCTTCCTCTCGTTCCCAGGTGGCTTCATCCTTGGTATGGTGGCTCCACTGAACTTTGCAAAACTTGATAACCTTGCTGCGAGTGACTCGACTGGCAAACTCGAGAATTTTGACTGGTTTCTCCTCGTAGGTCAAATCGCTATCCAACTGAATCGCTTCCAATGGCACTGTATCTCTCAGAGGAATATCGGCCATCTCTGCGTGGCACTTCTTCAACTGGGAAACATGGAACACATCGTGAACTCCTAACAGTCCTTCGGGTAATTCCAACTTGTAAGCAACTTCTCCCATACGTTCCAAAACTTTGTATGGTCCCACAAAACATGGTGCTAACTTTCCCTTAACTCCAAAATGCTTAACTCCTCGAAGTGGGAACACACGAAGATACACTTTGTCTCTGACTTCGTAAACTGTCTCCTTGCGTTTAGAATTCACATAGCTCTTCTGCCTGGATTGGGCTACTTTGAGTCTATTGCGAATCAGCTTAACCTTCTCTTCAGACTCTTTAATCAAATCAGGTCCAAACAACTGGCGGTCTCCAACTTCATCCCACAACAACGGTGCCCTGCACCTCCTTCCGTACAAAGCTTCGAAAGGGGCCATCTTCAAACTGGCTTGATAGCTGTTGTTGTAAGAGAACTCTGCATATGGCAAATTGTCGTCCCGTACTAGATCCATAATCTAGCGCACAAGCTCTCAACATGCCTTCCAGAATCTAATTTACTCTCTCGGTCTGTCCATCTGTCTGTGGATGAAAGGCTATACTGAATTCTATCCTGGTACCCAAAGTCTCATGCAACTGATTCCAAAACTTTGAGGTAAAATGGGTTCCTCTATCTGATACAATGGTCCTCGGAACTCCATGTAGACATATGATCCTAGTCATGTATATCTTTGCCAACTTAGCACTGGTGTAAGTGGTCTTCACTAGGATGAAATGAGCTACCTTCGTCAAACAATCAACTACAACCCATATCGAGTCATAGCCTGAACGAGTCCTGGGTAATCCCGTGATAAAATCCATGCCTAGCTTATCCCACTTCCATTCGGGTATTGGCAATGGCTGTAACAATCCAGCTGGCTTCTGATGCTCTGCCTTTACTCTTTGACATACATCACAAACTACTACATACTCCAGAAATATCCTTCTTCATTCCTGTCCATCAGAAACTTTCCTTCAAATCAGATACATCTTAGTATTTCCTGGGTGAATCGAATACGGAAAATCATGGGCCTCCTGCAAAATCAACTTCCTGATCTCGGTATCATTAGGCACATATACGCGATCCTCAAACCATAAGGTATCATGCTCATCCTCACGAAATCCTCTAGCTTTTCCTTTGCTCATCCTTTCCTTTATCTCGACAATCTCCTTATCCATCTTCTGAGCTTCTCTGATCTTATCCATCAGGGTAAACTGAATTTCCAATGCTGCTACATAACCTTTCGGAACTATTTCCAAACATAGCTCACGAAGATCCTCTGCTAACACCTTGGGTAACTCTTCGGTCATGAGTTTATTGACATGACTCCTGCGGCTCAATGCATCAGCTACTATGTTAGCCTTCCCAGGGTGATAATGCAATCTCATATCATAATCCTTGATGAGCTCCAACCATCTCCTCTGCCTGAGATTCAACTCCTTTTGCATGAAGATATACTTCAAACTCTTGTGGTCTGTGTACACCTCACAATGGTTTCCGATGAGAAAATGTCTCCATGTCTTCAACGCATGCACTACGACTGCTAACTCCAAATCTGTCTAGCATAATTCAACTCATGGGGTTTAAGCTGTCGCGAGGCATATGAAACCACTCTTCCCTCCTACATAAGCACTGCTCCAAGTCCTCGACGAGAAGCGTCGCAATACACTTGATAATCCTTGCGTTGATCTGGAAGAATCAACACTGGAGCTGTAACCAAATGTTTCTTCAACTCCTGAAAACTGGCCTCACATTCCTCAGTCCATTTGAACTTGGTGTCTGTTGGGGATATAACTATTGGTATGACCCGCCCAGGAGGGGCCGGGTTATACTTGCAAATATTCTTGAAGCCCAAGACCCAGGATATAGATGGCGGTTCAGTTAAGGGCCCAAGGCCCATAGGCGACTTAAGGCCCATAGTGATAAACCGCCATGTATGCGCGACTTGTATTGTAAGGCAAGAATAGTTAAGAGACTGAGCCGGACACTGTTTATGAGCCGGCCGGGGCTCTGTAAGCCACAGAGTGTCGACCTCTGTATATAAAGGGATGACCCGGAGGCGGTTCAGGACAAGTAACATCAACTCGAGAGCTAGGTCAAGCGATTCGCTCCCTGGTTATCGAGACATAAGCAATCCCACTCAAAACTGGATCGTAGGCTTTTACCTTCATCGTAAGGGGCCGAACCAGTATAAACCTTGTATCCTTTGTCCCGATTAACCCCTTTAAGCTTCCTAGTTGCGATGGATCCATGACTAAGTCCTTTCACTAGGACATCTGCCATGACAATTCCACGACAGTTGGCGCCCACCATGGGGCCAGCGCGCGGTGGATTTGAGTTCTTGAAGGGCAGCTTCGAAGGGCTCAAGGGATACGCTGTGGGCCGGATGACCAAGAGTCGTCGCGGCAAGCTCTACATCGACGACGCAGGCTGGGGCCCCGATGCTGGCTCAATTGAGTACGGGTACCGGGTCCCCTTTGGTGGAATTCACGTCTTCATCGGCAAGATCGGCGAGCCGGGCCCTGAGCCGGACATCCGCACCGACCTCGTCAAGACGGCTCAGCGTGCGAGACCCGCCCGGGCTCCGCCTGCTGTGAAGCGTGCCTTCATGGGATGCATCCACGAAGGGCTCTCTGAAGGATCTGCATCTGGCGGTGAGACGACCATCTACTCTGATGGTGAGTCGTCCACAAGTGAGACAGGTTCATTGTATCAACTTCAAGACGGCGGGCTTGGGGGCTGTTCCGATGGCAGTAGTATTCCGGATTACCTCGAGCCGCTGAGCAGGGTCAGAATCTTCATGGCTGGCACACAACCTATCCAAGACTCCACAACTGCGGCGGCCATAACCTCCGGGTCAGCAGCAGACAGGGCAGGAGGCCCTGTGCGCTCACCAGCTCAAGTGTTGATGGATCTCATAGATAAGGTGACTGCTCTATTAACCGCCATGGTCAACCCGGTGGATCAAGCTCGACATGATGCGGAAGTGGCGCAGTTAAAGTTGGATATGGTACAGGCTAAGGAAGACCTAGCAGCGGAAGTCGTCAGATAACCGCAGAGCGGGCAGCTCTGGATGCTTAGGCTCAGCGGATTCAGGCATAGACTTTCTGGCTCACGCAAGATCAGAACGCATCTAATGAGGTCATGAGGAGAAGATATCAGAAGACTCGGTCTTGACTCCCTTCGGTTTATGATCCTCGAAACCTCTTTCACACACCTAGTGTAGGGCCCAGTAACACGCCGTGGCTCTCCCCGCGTAGTGAGGCAGACCGGGTTGCAACACCCGGGGTCAGGGTGCTGGTTCAGCCACAGGTGATGGGGCCTCCCCGCGTGAATACTGCTCCACCTCAGTATGTACCAACACTTCTGGGTCACTATTCTAACCCGTTGGAGAACATGATCGTGGCGGCGGCATGGTTGGCGGCTCTCCCAATTGATGGCGACTCTCCAGCGGCGGTTGAAACCCGCCGGGTTAGGGAACTTCTTCAGACAACTTTAGCACAACAAGAGGCGTACTCATACAACCGGGACAGGATTCATTCAACCCCTCGTCCAAGCCGAAGCCCAAGTTATAGCAGGCACATGGATTCAGCGGCCGTTTCAAGCAACGTCCGGCGCCGTAACTAGCCAGGTGGGCATGACCCGGCACGCCATGGAGCCTTTAACTTGGTAGATCAAGATAGAATACGTCAAGAGGCTGAGCGGGCGGCTTAGTTGGCGGCTTAGCTGACGGCTTACCAGCCGTATCCAGTTTATTCGACGACTTCTATCAAGGCAGGTGTGGCCACCAGGACCGGAGGTGTCCCTTGTCTAGTGCCGGCTCTATGTAACGAGCATTTGCCTAAGGATTTTAAGGGACCTAGGAAGGTACCGAACTACACGGCCAACTTACAGCCCGGGGCATGGATTGAAAGTTACGAGATGGCTATTGAATTATTGGAGGTCAGTGATGCTGCGATGGCCAAGTACTTTACCATGATGTTGGATGGGACCGCCCGCACTTGGTTGAAAGGCCTACCGCCTAAATCAATCAGTTCATGGGCGGAGATAAAAGCCCGGTTCGTCCAGAATTTCAAGGATACGTGCAAGCAGCCCATGTCAATCGTGGATTTGACGAATTGCAAGCTGGAGGAGGGAGAGTCTACAACCCATTGGGTGCGCTGGGTTAAGGCCATAATACATTCTTTTGATAAGATGGATGCCGGCTCTGCAGTCTTAATGTTGGAGAAAAATTGCCGTTTTTTTGCCTCTGAAACAAAAGCTGGGGCAGCTCAAGCGCGATTGTAATGATATGGGCACGCTGATGGCAGCTCTAGTCAAGTACGCCGACTCTGATAGTACCAAGGATCCCGAGTCTGATGATGAAAAGACATGGAAGGGAAAGAAGAACGTCAATGACAAGGGCCCTTAGCATAACCCGGCAAATCAAGAAGGTAATAAACATAAGGCTGATGGTAGTTTGGAGTTTGTGGCTAACACTAATGCGCAGGGTAACAACCAACGGCGTAAGGGGAGACCACCTCCCCGGTCTAGCGGGTCAGGCCCCACACCTGAGCAGTTACTGAATGAGCCCTGTCCAAGGCACAACACTCAGCCGAAGCCGGCTACTCATCTATGGAAGGACTGTACGATCATGAAGGCTTTCAAAAATTCCAACATGTTCGATGGTAACAATGGGCAGGGCGGCGGCGGTTTTCATGGCCCGAGCGGCGGTTCAAATCCCATCTTTCAAAATTCTCAAGGCAATCCAGGTGGTTATAATCAGTAATCTGGCCAGGGTGGTCAGCAGCAACAACAGCTGCAGGGAGGATACCAGAGCCATCCAAAGTAGCTGAATAGTGGACAATATCATGTATTTACCACCAGTTTGTGCAAACGAGACCAGAAGCTTCATAAGAGGGCTGTGAATGCTGTTGAGCTGGCAGTTCCTCGTTATTTGAGATGGTCTGAGCAGCCTATTCTATGGAGTAGGGAAGATCACCCTCCTCGGGTTGATAATCCGGGTCACTTAGCCTTGGTGGTGGCCCCTCAGGTTGGTGGATATAAATTCACCAAGGTACTCATGGATGGAGGCAGCAACATCAACATCCTCTATTATGAGACCTTCCGTCGCATGGGGTCAACTGATAAAAGCCTTAAGCAGTCCAACACTGTTTTCCATGGCGTCGTGCCTGGTAAGTCGGTGTATCCAGTTAGTAAGATCGAATTGGAGGTAGCCTTTGGAGATGAATATGACTCCAAGGCCGAGAAATTGATGTTTGAAGTGGTAAAGATCAAGAGCCCATATCATGCTTTGTTTGGGCGGTCGGCTTATGCCAAGTTCATGGCACGGCCGTGTTATGTGTATTTCCAGCTCAAGATGCCGGGTCATAAGGGAACCATCACAGTGCATGGAAGCCGGAAGGTATCCTTGGAATGTGAAGAAGGCGACACGGCTTATGCTGAGTTGGTCTGTGCAACAGAAGAGTTGAAGTTCTACAAGGACAATGTTGATCTGGCGGATATGACGTCTTTGAAAAAGCCAACCATAGAGCATGAGCCGGTCATGAAATTTAAGTCGGCCAATGATACTAAGCTTGTTGACTTTGTTCCAGGTGACTCATCCAAGCAGTTTAGTATTAGTGCTAATTTGGATCCCAAATAGGAATGCGCGCTCATCGAGTTCATCCGTGAGAACCGGGACATCTTTGCATGGAAACCTTCTGACATGCCAGGTGTACCGAGAGAACTCGCTGAGCACACTCTTAATATTGATCCAAAGTTTAAGATGGTCAAGAAGTTTCTTCGGCGGTTCAATGAGGAGAGGCGTAGAGCCATTGATGAGGAGGTAGCCCGGCTCTTAGCAGCTGGGTTCATCATTGAAGTTTTTCATCTAGAGTGGTTGGCTAACCCGGTGCTTGTGCTTAATAAAAACGTCACTTGGCGTATGTGTGTGGATTACACGGATTTAAACAAGGCTTGTCCAGCTGATCCCTTTGCTCTCCCTCGTATTGATCAAATCATTGATGCTACGGCGGGTTGTGAGCATTTGAGCTTTTTGGACGCTTACTCTGGTTATCATCAGATCAAATTGGCAGTTAAGGACCAGGAGAAGACTGCGTTCGTTACTCTGTTTGGAGCCTTCTGCTATGTATCTATGCCTTTCGGGCTCAAGAGTGCCCAGGCGACTTACCAGCGGTGTGTGCAGAATTGTCTTCACAGTCAAATTGGGCGCAATGTTCATGCTTATGTGGATGACATTGTGGTAAAATCCAAAGAGAAGGAGACCTTGATAGATGATCTGAAGGAAACCTTTGACAATCTTCGGGTCTACAAGATGATGCTTAACCTGGCCAAGTGTGTTTTTGGCGTGCCTGCAGGCAAGCTTTTAGGTTTTCTGTTTTCTAACAGGGGCATCGAGGCTAACCCGGAGAAGATCAAGGCCATCACCTCTCTGGATAAGCTGGCGTGTATCAATGATGTTCAGCGTTTGGCGGGTCGTATCGCTGCTTTAAGCCGGTTCATAAGCCGGTTAGGTGAAAAGGCCATACCACTGTATCAGGTGATGAAGAAGACAGATAACTTCGTCCGGAGTGACACTGCCAATGCTGCTTTTGAAGACTTGAAGAGACAGCTGGCTGAGCCGCCGGTTCTTGCTGCTCCATTGATAAGGAGCCCTTATTGTTATATGTTGCTGCTAACACGCGCGCCTCAGCGTGGCCATCATGGTGGAACGCAAGGAGGCTGGCAAGGAACATCCGGTTCAGCGGTCGATTTACTATATAAGTGAGGTACTCATTGAGTCCAAACAACGGTATCCACATTGGCAGAAGCTCGTTTATGGGGTGTTCATGGCAAGCCGGAAGCTTAAGCAGTATTTCCTGGGCCATCCCATCACTGTGGTTAGTTCCGCTCCTTTAGGAGATATCATTCAAAATAGAGAAGCCACAGGAAGAGTCGCCAAGTGGGCCATTGAACTTAGGCCTCATGGTTTAAAGTATGTGCCACGCACTGCTATCAAATCTCAAGCACTAGTGGATTTCATCAACGATTGGACAGAGCTGCAGATGCCTGAAGAAAAGCCGGACAACACATATTGGACTATTCATTTTGACGGGTCCAGGCAATTGGAGGGCTCGGGGGCTGGAGTTGTTTTAGCTTCCCCTCGATGTGACAAATTTTGTTATGTGCTATGGTTGATGTTTCCCTGTACTAACAATGTAGCTGAGTACGAAGCCTTACTCCATGGTCTTCGGATGGCTAAAGAGATGAGCTTAAGCCGGGTAAGGTGTTTCGGTGACTCAGATTTGGTGGCTCAACAGGTATCAGGCAAGTGAGATTCCAAGGATCCTCTCATGGTGGCTTATCGACGTGAAGTTGACGCCATTGCTGGACACTTCAAGGGTTACCAAGTGGAGCACATTGACAACAGAAAGAACGAGGCGGCTGATGCTTTAAGACGGCTGGGCTCTCGGCGTAAGCCGGTGCCGCCTAATACTTTCTTGGATATTCTGCATAACCCTTCTGTCAAGTTACCTACAGTGGAGGACTTGGCTGTTCCTGACCCGGAAGCACAATTGGTGGCGGTTTTGTCACAACCTAGCTAGTCATGCATTAGAGTGTTGCATCATGTTTACTCTTTCATCAGAAACTTGAAATGGGGATGACAGAACCCCCAGTCCCCTCTGAAACCAACTAGGGTTACTAAAATAATTTTTTCAATGAACCTGAAATGCCCTTCTAAAATGCCCATCATTTTTGTCTTGGTTCAGAACCTCTGCCAAAAATGGTGCACATTTTCCTAGGCCATCCTAGGGTTTTTGAATTAAATCATAAATATTTGAATTTGGGCATTTAAAATAATATAAAAATATTTAAATGCTCAAATATCTCCAAACTAAAATGTTTCATGTTGGAAATAATCCAACTATGGGCCAGGAATAGTTTGGTGATTTTTGAACTTGCCTAGGTATTTTATTTAATTCAACAAAGTTGCAGATATATTAAATAAAACAGAAACAGAAATAAAAAGGGGGAAAACTTACCTGGGCTCCTCCACTGTGCAGCCCAGCCAGCTGGCTGGCCCAGCCGGCAGCCGGCCCAGCCCACCTCCCTCCTCTGTCGTCTTCGCCCCGACAGAGGGAGGGGAGTGTGGCCGGCGCGCGCGCACGGCCACCGCGCCACGCCACCTGCTCGCCTGCTTGCCTGGCCTCCCCTCCTCGCTCGACTCCCTGGACGACGCCACGCCCTCCCCCCTGCTCTCTCTCACTCTCCCCCGGCTCTCCTCTCCTCTCCCTCGCTCTCTCTCTCGCCCGGCCGAACACCACACTCGCCGCCGTTCGCCATAGCAGCCATCTCCGGCCACCCCTCGCTCCCCCGACTAGCTCAGGAGCTCCGCCTCGACTCCCTCTTCCTCCCCACCGCTCCACAGCTCCCCGGAAGCCCTGCATCGCCGCCACGTCGCCGTTCCCCTCTTCGGGCTCCGACCACCGTCGCCGTCGAATTCGCCGTCTCCAGTGCGTCCCCGAGCCCGCTTCGACGCCCACTACAACCGCGGTGAGCTACGCCACCGTTTCCCCCTCTCCTTCCCCTCGTTCCCTCACCGTAGCCACCTCCCCACCACGGCCGAACCTCCGCCGTCGCTGAGCTCGCCGTCGACGCAGCTCCGGTGACCATTTGGTCACCCCGGCGAGTCCAACAAGTTCGCAAGACCCCGTAGAGCATCCCTAGCGCCTCGCTTTGCTCGACTTCGAGCTCCAGCACCGTTCCCGTGCACGACCGAACCCCGGCGGCCGCAGCCGAGCTCGCCGCCGTCGACTCCGGCCACCCCGACCCCAACGGGCTCCGCCAAGAGCTGCGGGTTGGCCTCAGCTCCACTCCGGTGGTCTCCGCAGTCCGTTTGGTGGCCGATATGACCAAAACCACTTCCGCCGCCGCGTCGGGCTCGCCGGCAGCTAAACGCCGGTGCAGCCGACTCGGGTTTGACCACGGGTGGGCCCTGGTTGACTCCCCTGAGTCAATGACAGGTGGGGCCCAGCCCTGTTAATTAAACAGGATTAGTTTTAATTAAAATAATCACCCTGACATGCGGGACCCACTGTCAGGTTTGACCTGGACCAGTTCCGTTGACCTGCTGACGTCACACTGACGTCAGGCTGACGCAGTAATTGATTTTCTGGATTTAATTTAAATCAGGAAATTGCAGAATATTATTTAAACTTCAAAAATTCATAACTTTTATTCTGTAACTCCAAATTGGACAAATTATATATGAAAAATGATCAGAAAAATCCAATCTATCCATCTGTACTATTTTCATGCATGATCAAACAAGTTAAATTGATGTTTTAAGCAGAACAAGGAAAAGCACTTTAAAAGGCCATATTTGAATTTGAAATTTGAATCCTTGATTCAAATTTGTTCAAACCCTTCTGGCTTTAGTTGCATTAGCCCAATACACTCATATTGCCATGTTTCATGCATGCATCATATTGTTGCACATTGTTTGGTAATGCTTGTGTATCGGTGCTCTCTGCGGCAGGTTCTGTCCCCGAAGAGTACCCTGATTACCCTAGCGAAGAACCGTATCAGTGCATCGAACCATCAGGCAAGCAACCAACCATTTGATCATATCGATACAATCCCATGTTCTCGCTCCTGCTCTCTTTTACTGCATTAAGACAACGCGTTTCAAACTGCTGTGTGCTACGGTAGTTGAACCCATTTCCTCTGCATGACCTGTCATTGCCACAGTAACTAGATGAAACCCACTAGCATGTGTAGGAGTTGTTTGAGCCATATGTATGTGTTGTTCCTACCTTGCTATGCCTGCTATGCTTAGAGTCGTGTCAGGTCTGGTTCATCTGGGTGATGGGCTAGAGTGAAATGTTTATCTCGGTAATGAGAGTGGTGTGGTGAACACGATTTGGTAAAGGTATCGATGAGAGGCCATGTAGGAGTACATGGTGGGTTGTTTCATTGAAGCCGACCTTAAGCATTGAGATCTGTATGCGTGATTTAAGATACAGCTACTACCATGCATTGGGCCCTGAAATATGACCCCGCTCGGCTTCTTATTCACCCTAGCTCTCTGTCCAGGAGTTGCAAGTAGTTTCTGGTGTTTGTAGCCTACTGGAGGCCGTGGACAGCGCTGACCGTAGGGGTGGGCTGTGATGCGGTAGGTACGTGGCACGGTGTACCGAATACCCGTTAGGTATCTCGGGAACCCTGTTCACATCGTTCGGGGCCGTATGGGAAACCCCGGCCGGACTCCCTGCGGATGGAACCTGAATAGGCGATAAACCTGGACTAGAGGCTTAAGTGTTTAGGTAGGTCGTGGTCTACACCCACGTCGGCTTTCGCTTGAAGTCTGCCGAGCACATGTCGTGTGCAGACGCTAAGTGGTGGAAACATGTATGAAGAAGTACACCCCTGCAGGGTTATCATAATCTATTCGAATAGCCGCGTCCGCGGTAAAGGACTACTTGGTTGCCTATACAGTTCATAGACAAGTAAATGGAAACTGTTAAAAGCCTCAAGATAAGTGTGAGTGCCGAGGATGGCTCTTCCGTAGGAAGACGGAGGTGGATCCTCGGTAGTGTATTGAAGTGGTGAGTAGTGGACTCGTGTGCGCAAAATCATTTCAAGTTGGATTATCGTAGGATAGCCTAGCCAAGAGTCAAAGCTGGCTTGCTGCAATAACTCCACCAACCCTTCTTGATACGATGCATGTATGTAGGATCTGATGTAAGTCTTGCTGAGTACCTTTGTACTCATGTTGCTATAATCTACATTTTTACAGAAGACGCTGCAACCCCTTCTGATGGGTTCTATGTAGACGTTGACATCAACGAGTAGGCTGAAAGACCCAGGTGGTGACCCTGAGCTTGTGAAGGACCACGTAGTATAGCTAGGCTTTCCAAGCCTCTTTTATTTTACTAGTTGTCTGTACTCAGACAAGTTACTTCCGCTGCTGGTTTGTATGACTGTATGACTTGTATGTTGGGTCGTGAGACCCGTACCTTTGTGTATGTTATGTATGGCTCACTGAGCCTTAAATAAAGTACTTGTGTCGTAGAGTCATGTTGTGATGCTTTGTTGTATTTGCACATATCGAGCATATTGTGTGTATGATTGAAATGCTTGGTATGTGTGGGATCTGACTATCTAGTTGTTTATCTTTAGTAGCCTCTCTTACCGGGAAATGTCTCCTAGTGTTACCGCTGAGCCATGGTAGCTTGCTACTGCTCTGGAACACTTAGGCTGGCCGGCATGTGTCCTTCTTCGTTCCTGTGTCTGTCCCTTCGGGGAAATGTCACGCTTTGAGTACCGGAGTCCTGTTAGCCCGCTACAGCCCGGATTACCGGAGTCCTGCTAGCCCAGTGCTACAGCCCGGACCCACTTGCTGATGACCGACACGTTCGAAGCTGGGTCATGGATGCCTGTCCCTGTAAGTCTGTGCCACTTTGGGTTTACGACTAGTCATGTCAGCCCGGGCTCTTTATCATATGGATGCTAGCGACACTATCATATACGTGAGCCAAAAGGCGCAAACGGTCCCGGGAAAAGGTAAGACGACACCCGTGGGGATACCGTGCGTGAGGCCGCAAAGTGATATGAGGTGTTACCAGCTAGATCGATGTGACATCGAGTCGGGGTCCTGACAGCGTTGGCATCAGAGCCGGACTGCCTGTAGGTTCTCCAAGCCAAACTGGTCGATGTTGAGTCTAGAAATTCTTTAGTTATATGTAGGGGAATTGTTTGTGGGTTGGAACGTAAGGCTGTTTTTACTCCTTATACCTTATGACTTTCTGATCTGAGTCAGTCCATTCTTCCACCGGGGGTTAAGGAATTAGGATCTGTTCTCTTTATCAGGATCACGAGTTACTAATCAGTAGTACCTTATAAGTTTGATGGTTACCAGCCTAGTTCAGTTCTACTACCACATTATGTTGCCAGAATGGTTTCAGAACTTTGATATGATGATGATGAGTGTGTACGAAATCCTTTGTCAAATGTCTCAAATCCTTTTTGAGCATTTACAGCTGTCATGCTGCCGAAATTTTGCTAGAAATTCTAATGCCTTTGCATTATGATTGTGCTTTCAGATGGCCACTCGCGACCTCAATCAAGTGGTTCGCCTGACTCGATGCCTAGATGTACCCGGCCATACTGCTAAGTTGGTCAGGGTAATGACTGAGGCTGGATACCGCTGGTATCCCGAGTACACGGTCGAAGAGCAATTCCGAGATTTTAATCAAAGCCAGTATCTCTGCACTGTCAGGATATTTCCATCTTATCCTGGATCCACCGAGCCTCTTCACTGCTCCTATGGACTCGGGGTTACTATCGAGATGGCTGTGCAGGACGCCGCCTACTCTATGATGACCATTATGCGGGTCAGATCTGGTTTATTTCGGGACTCTGATTTCCGGTATATGCCAGGATCACTTCTGGGAGCACAAGGGTATCTCCAGGCTATCTATGCTGACCCCACTCAGGAGGATTCACGGACTCGCACCACTGCTGAGATGCTCGAGGATAAGGACCGTGAAAATCGGGCCTTAAGGCTAGAGCTCTTCAACACCCGTGCTGACCACTGGGCCACTTTGACTCGGTTCGCACCGGCGGTGCAAGCTGGATATTCAGATATGCGCGATCTCTATCCTGTGAGATCTGCTCTGCCAGACGTGATGGTTTGGCGTGATGTAGGAGGCATCACCCCACCTCGCGGTCCCCGCAGGCCACCGTTTGTTGGTCCAAGGCCTCATCCTAGCCCCTATGGTCCACAAGCTCCGCGAGACCGTCTGTTTCCAGATGATCATGTTGAGCTCCCAGGCTATGGAGGTGACTTCTACGAGGACTACTACGGATCGGTCTGAGTTAGTGGTAGTATCACTAGTTCGCACTAGCTGTGTCGTCTATCGTCCCGCGTGACTCGTGGGATATGACCTAGTTTGTACTCTTTCCGGAGATGTAGAAAAATAATGTATAGGAGCTTGGAATGTCTCCGATGAGATGTAATCCTCTTTTCACCGTAATAGTACTTTGTTTGGTCCTGTACTAAACCCTGTATGGTGTGTATGACGATGGAATAAAAGAAGCAGTTTCTGTATCTACCATGTCATACGGATGATCATCTTGCATTCCGAGTTATTTCTTACATTATAAATCCTATGTTGGAATTTTACCATCCTGACTAAAACATTGTCTTGATTTCCTAGGATGGTCAACACGCGCGCTAACCCTGCTTCTCAAGAGCAGGCCGAAGGCAGTGAAGCCAGGGATGTAAATCTGCCTCATCCTCCTTCACTAGCCGAGGTGATGATGGAAGCTGAGAGAAACAAGCGGGAGACGAACCGTTTGTTGGAGCGTATTGAACAGAATACAGCCCACCATCAGAGGACTAACGTGGTGTCACTCAGTGATTTTATCAAATTACATCCACCCACGTTCCACCACTCCGTCGAGCCTCTCGACGCTGATGACTGGCTTCGCAGTATCTCTCACAAACTGCGTTCCGCACTGGTAGCGGAGGCTGACAAGGTCACCTTTGCTGCATATCATCTTGAAGGCCCCGCCAGTCTATGGTGGGAGAATTATGGAGCTATGCGCCCGGCGGGCCATGTCACTACTTGGGCTGAGTTCAGTGAGGCTTTCCGTGAACATCACATTCCGGAGGGTCTCATTGACCGTAAACGTGAAGAATTTTGCAGTGTCACCCAAGGCCGACTTTCTGTGGATGCCTATAGCAGGGAGTTTGGTAATCTCGCCCGATATGCAACTGAGGAAGTGTCTACTGACGCCAAGAAGCAAGCAAGGTTCCGTAAGGGCCTTAGTCCTGAGCTTCGCCGTGACCTCCGTCTGCATGAGTGCACATCTTTTTCGAAACTTGTCAACAAAGCCATCAGTGCTGAAACTGGCCAGACTGACTATGACGCAACACGCAAGCATGGACGTGACACGGGTTCCTCATCCGGTGCTGGTCCTCAGAAGCGCCGCGTGTGGGTACCCAACACCGCCCTGCCACCCAGGTTTACACCGAGGCCATCCTTCCAGGCGCCTCGCCCCGTTCAACAGTCTGCTCCAGCCAAGCCCTATGGGGGTCCAACTAACAATGCTCCTCCACGTACCAGTTCCGTGACTTGTTTCAAGTGTGGGGAATCTGGTCACCATATGCGTGAGTGTCCCCAGACCAACCCCAATCAATCTGCTAAAGCCGTTGGCCGTGGCAAGCCGACAGGGAAAGTGTTTCATGCTAAACCGGTCACCGCTTCGCGTGGCCATGTCAACTGTATCTCTGCCGAAGAAGCTCAAGAGGATCCCAACGTCGTTCTCGGTACGCTTCTTGTTAACTGCCACCCGGCATCTGTTCTTTTCGATACAGGTGCCTCTCATTCTTTTATATCTGAAAATTATGCTCGCTTGCATAACATCGCATTCGGTGATATGCCAACCTCTATGGTAATCCAAACTCCGGGATCCAAATGGCAAACTTCTAGAGTAAGCCATGGGAACGAAATCCAAGTCGACAGACTTGTTTTCCTTGCATCTTTGATAGCCCTTAAATCTTCAGATATTAATATCATTCTGGGTATGGACTGGATGTCGGCTCATCATGCCCAAATCGATTGCTTCTCTAGGACTGTTCAACTCACCCATCCTTCGGGGAAGATAGTCAATGTCTTGACCCGAATAGCCAAGCAACAATTATATTCTCTTAACGCCAGCCCTTTGCCAGACCTTGAGGACGTTCCGGTAGTCCGTGACTTCCCGGATGTCTTTCCAGAGGAATTGCCAGGTGTTCCACCTGACAGGGATGTTGAGTTTGTAATAGACCTCATTCCAGGAACCGTTCCAATTGCTAGAAGACCCTATAAGATGGCACCCCTAGAACTAGCCGAGCTTAAGAAACAACTCGATGAGTCCTTGAAAAAGGGTTTCATCCGCCCTAGTTCATCTCCGTGGGCTTGCCCCGTCCTATTCGTCAAGAAGAAGGATGGTACGGACCGGATGGTTGTAGATTACCGACCTGTTAATTTGGTCACAATCAAGAACAAATATCCACTTCCCAGGATCAACGACCTGTACGATCAGCTCGCTGGATCCTCAGTCTTCTCCAAGATGGATTTGAGGTTGGGCTACCATCAAATCAAAATCAGAAATGGGGACATTCCTAAAACGGCCTTTGTTACTCGTTATGGCCAATACGAGTACACCGTCATGTCCTTCGGATTAACCAACGCTCCAGCCACCTTTTCTCGGTTAATGAACTCAATCTTCATGGAGTATTTGGATAAATTCGTCGTGGTTTACCTCGATGATATACTCATCTACTCCAAGAACGAGGAAGAACATGCCGAACATCTAAGGCTAGTGTTGCAGAAACTTCGAGAGCATCGCCTTTATGCCAAATTTTCTAAATGTGAATTCTGGTTGTCAGAAGTGACCTATCTGGGTCATGTAATATCTGGTAAAGGTATTGCTGTTAACCCTGAGCGAGTTCAAGCCGTCCTTAACTGGACTCCACCTGAATCGGTCAAGCAAGTTCGGAGCTTTCTGGGCTTAGCGAGCTATTGTCGTCGCTTTGTCGAGAACTTCTCCAAAGTTGCCAAACCTCTAACCGAACTCCTCAAGAAAGATAAGAAGTTCGAATGGACTCCACAATGTGAGCACAGCTTTCAGGAACTGAAAAGACGCCTGACTTCTGCTCCCGTACTGGTACCGCCAGACTTCTCTAAGGACTTTGTTATCTACTGCGACGCCTCGCGACAAGGACTAGGTTGCATTCTCATGCAAGATCGACACGTAATTGCTTACGCTTCACGGCAATTGCACCCACATGAGGAGAATTATCCCACTCATGATCTAGAGCTTGCAGCCGTAGTCTATGCACTTAAAACCTGGCGACATTACCTCCTCGGTAACCGTTGTGAAATATTCACTGATCACCAAAGTCTGAAGTATATTTTCACCCAACCGGATCTGAATCTCAGGCAAAGACGTTGGGTTGAATTGATCACAGACTTCGACTTAGGAATAACCTACACCCCAGGGAAAGCCAACGTCATGGCTGATGCGCTAAGTCGTAAATCTTATTGTAACAATCTGGTGTTACAACAAAGTCAACCGCTTCTCCATGAGGAATTTCGGAAGCTTAACCTTCACATTGTTCCTCAAGGATTTCTTTCCACCTTGGTGGCGAAACCTACTCTTACGGATCAAATCATTGCCGCCCAGAAGCGAAATAAGGGAATAGCTAAGATCAAGGAGAACATTGCTAGCGGAGGTGCTAGTTGTTTCTCCACAAATGATCATGGTGTTGTGTACTTTGAGAACCGTCTAGTGGTTCCCAAGAACCAGCATCTACGGCAGTTGATCCTTAAGGAGGCTCATGAATCTCCTCTCACTATTCATCCCGGTAGTACTAAGATGTATCAGGACCTACGCCAGAGGTTCTGGTGGACTAGGATGAAGAGAGAAATTGCTCAGTATATTGCTAATTGCGACGTTTGTCGTCGTGTAAAAGCAGAGCACCAACGGCCTGCTGGCACCCTTCAACCCTTAGCTATTCCTGAATGGAAATGGGATAAAATTGGTATGGATTTCATTACCGGTTTTCCCAGGACCAAGAGAGGGAATAATGCTATTTTCGTCGTGGTCGATCGTCTTTCCAAAGTAGCCCATTTCTTACCTGTTCGTGAGAGTATAACCGCCAGTCAATTGGCAGACTTATACATCTCCCGAATAGTGTCCCTCCATGGTGTTCCTTTGGAAATTAACTCGGATCGAGGAAGTCTTTTCACCTCTCGATTTTGGGAAAGTTTCCAAAATGCTATGGGAACCCGTCTCTCCTTTAGCACCGCCTTCCACCCTCAGTCGAGCGGTCAAGTGGAACGCGTCAATCAGATTCTAGAAGACATGCTTCGAGCCTCTGTTATCTCATTCGGAATGGACTGGGAGAAGTGCCTTCCATTTGCCGAATTCGCTTATAACAACAGCTATCAATCTAGCTTGGGTAAAGCCCCTTTTGAAGTTCTCTATGGACGACGGTGTCGAACACCCCTTAACTGGTCAGAGACCGGGGAAAGACAATTCTTTGGCCCGGATATGATTCAGGAAGCAGAAGAGCAAGTTCGTATCGTTCGTGAAAAGTTGAAAACAGCCCAATCTCGTCAAAAGAGTCAATATGACCGAAAACATAAGGCTATGACTTTCGAGGTTGACGAGAAGGCTTATCTTCGGGTCACCCCTCTAAGGGAACCCATCGTTTCGGTATCAAAGGCAAATTGGCTCCTCGTTACATTGGACCTTTTCGCATTCTTGCCAAACAAGGAGAAGTTGCCTACCAGTTGGAACTACCTTCGCACCTCTCCAGAGTTCACGATGTCTTCCACGTTTCTCAACTCAGGCGTTGCTTCTCGGATCCTATCCGTGAAGTGGACCACGAAACGCTTGATCTCCAAGATAATCTTACATATCGAGAGTACCCCGTTCGTATCCTCGATCAGGCCGAACGTACCACCCGACGTCATAATATCAAGTTTCTCAAGGTTCAATGGTCGCACCATTCTGAGGATGAAGCAACTTGGGAAAGGGAGGATCGTCTTCGACTCGAGTACCCCGCCTTCTTCCCGGAGGGACCCAAATCTCGGGACGAGATTCTTTTGAGTGGGGGTGAGTTGTCACAACCTAGCTAGTCATGCATTAGAGTGTTGCATCATGTTTACTCTTTCATCAGAAACTTGAAATGGGGATGACAGAACCCCCAGTCCCCTCTGAAACCAACTAGGGTTACTAAAATAATTTTTTCAATGAACCTGAAATGCCCTTCTAAAATGCCCATCATTTTTGTCTTGGTTCAGAACCTCTGCCAAAAATGGTGCACATTTTCCTAGGCCATCCTAGGGTTTTTGAATTAAATCATAAATATTTGAATTTGGGCATTTAAAATAATATAAAATATTTAAATGCTCAAATATCTCCAAACTAAAATGTTTCATGTTGGAAATAATCCAACTATGGGCCAGGAATAGTTTGGTGATTTTTGAACTTGCCTAGGTATTTTATTTAATTCAACAAAGTTGCAGATATATTAAATAAAACAGAAACAGAAATAAAAAGGGGGAAAACTTACCTGGGCTCCTCCACTGTGCGGCCCAGCCAGCTGGCTGGCCCAGCCGGCAGCCGGCCCAGCCCACCTCCCTCCTCTGTCGTCTTCGCCCCGACAGAGGGAGGGGAGTGTGGCCGGCGCGCGCGCACGGCCACCGCGCCACGCCACCTGCTCGCCTGCTTGCCTGGCCTCCCCTCCTCGCTCGACTCCCTGGACGACGCCACGCCCTCCCCCTGCTCTCTCTCACTCTCCCCCGGCTCTCCTCTCCTCTCCCTCGCTCTCTCTCTCGCCCGGCCGAACACCACACTCGCCGCCGTTCGCCATAGCAGCCATCTCCGGCCACCCCTCGCTCCCCCGACTAGCTCAGGAGCTCCGCCTCGACTCCCTCTTCCTCCCCACCGCTCCACAGCTCCCCGGAAGCCCTGCATCGCCGCCACGTCGCCGTTCCCCTCTTCGGGCTCCGACCACCGTCGCCGTCGAATTCGCCGTCTCCAGTGCGTCCCCGAGCCCGCTTCGACGCCCACTACAACCGCGGTGAGCTACGCCACCGTTTCCCCCTCTCCTTCCCCTCGTTCCCTCACCGTAGCCACCTCCCCACCACGGCCGAACCTCCGCCGTCGCCGAGCTCGCCGTCGACGCAGCTCCGGTGACCATTTGGTCACCCCGGCGAGTCCAACAAGTTCGCAAGACCCCGTAGAGCATCCCTAGCGCCTCGCTTTGCTCGACTTCGAGCTCCAGCACCGTTCCCGTGCACGACCGAACCCCGGCGGCCGCAGCCGAGCTCGCCGCCGTCGACTCCGGCCACCCCGACCCCAACAGGCTCCGCCAAGAGCTGCGGGTTGGCCTCAGCTCCACTCCGGTGGTCTCCGCAGTCCGTTTGGTGGCCGATATGACCAAAACCACTTCCGCCGCCGCGTCGGGCTCGCCGGCAGCTAAACGCCGGTGCAGCCGACTCGGGTTTGACCACGGGTGGGCCCTGGTTGACTCCCCTGAGTCAATGACAGGTGGGGCCCAGCCCTGTTAATTAAACAGGTTTAGTTTTAATTAAGTTTTAATTAAAATAATCACCCTGACATGCGGGACCCACTGTCAGGTTTGACCTGGACCAGTTCCGTTGACCTGCTGACGTCACACTGACGTCAGGCTGACGCAGTAATTGATTTTCTGGATTTAATTTAAATCAGGAAATTGCAGAATATTATTTAAACTTCAAAAATTCATAACTTTTATTCTGTAACTCCAAATTGGACAAATTATATATGAAAAATGATCAGAAAAATCCAATCTATCCATCTGTACTATTTTCATGCATGATCAAACAAGTTAAATTGATGTTTTAAGCAGAACAAGGAAAAGCACTTTAAAAGGCCATATTTGAATTTGAAATTTGAATCCTTGATTCAAATTTGTTCAAACCCTTCTGGCTTTAGTTGCATTAGCCCAATACACTCATATTGCCATGTTTCATGCATGCATCATATTGTTGCACATTGTTTGGTAATGCTTGTGTATCGGTGCTCTCTGCGGCAGGTTCTGTCCCCGAAGAGTACCCTGATTACCCTAGCGAAGAACCGTATCAGTGCATCGAACCATCAGGCAAGCAACCAACCATTTGATCATATCGATACAATCCCATGTTCTCGCTCCTGCTCTCTTTTACTGCATTAAGACAACGCGTTTCAAACTGCTGTGTGCTACGGTAGTTGAACCCATTTCCTCTGCATGACCTGTCATTGCCACAGTAACTAGATGAAACCCACTAGCATGTGTAGGAGTTGTTTGAGCCATATGTATGTGTTGTTCCTACCTTGCTATGCCTGCTATGCTTAGAGTCGTGTCAGGTCTGGTTCATCTGGGTGATGGGCTAGAGTGAAATGTTTATCTCGGTAATGAGAGTGGTGTGGTGAACACGATTTGGTAAAGGTATCGATGAGAGGCCATGTAGGAGTACATGGTGGGTTGTTTCATTGAAGCCGACCTTAAGCACTGAGATCTGTATGCGTGATTTAAGATACAGCTACTACCATGCATTGGGCCCTGAAATATGACCCCGCTCGACTTCTTATTCACCCTAGCTCTCTGTACAGGAGTTGCAAGTAGTTTCTGGTGTTTGTAGCCTACTGGAGGCCGTGGACAGCGCTGACCATAGGGGTGGGCTGTGATGCGGTAGGTACGTGGCACGGTGTACCGAATACCCGTTAGGTATCTCGGGAACCCTGTTCACATCGTTCGGGGCCGTATGGGAAACCCCGGCCGGACTCCCTGCGGATGGAACCTGAATAGGCGATAAACCTGGACTAGAGGCTTAAGTGTTTAGGTAGGTCGTGGTCTACACCCACGTCGGCTTTCGCTTGAAGTCTGCCGAGCACATGTCGTGTGCAGACGCTAAGTGGTGGAAACATGTATGAAGAAGTACACCCCTGCAGGGTTATCATAATCTATTCGAATAGCCGCGTCCGCGGTAAAGGACTACTTGGTTGCCTATACAGTTCATAGACAAGTAAATGGAAACTGTTAAAAGCCTCAAGATAAGTGTGAGTGCCGAGGATGGCTCTTCCGTAGGAAGACGGAGGTGGATCCTCGGTAGTGTATTGAAGTGGTGAGTAGTGGACTCGTGTGCGCAAAATCATTTCAAGTTGGATTATCGTAGGATAGCCTAGCCAAGAGTCAAAGCTGGCTTGCTGCAATAACTCCACCAACCCTTCTTGATACGATGCATGTATGTAGGATCTGATGTAAGTCTTGCTGAGTACCTTTGTACTCATGTTGCTATAATCTACATTTTTACAGAAGACGCTGCAACCCCTTCTGATGGGTTCTATGTAGACGTTGACATCAACGAGTAGGCTGAAAGACCCAGGTGGTGACCCTGAGCTTGTGAAGGACCACGTAGTATAGCTAGGCTTTCCAAGCCTCTTTTATTTTACTAGTTGTCTGTACTCAGACAAGTTACTTCCGCTGCTGGTTTGTATGACTGTATGACTTGTATGTTGGGTCGTGAGACCCGTACCTTTGTGTATGTTATGTATGGCTCACTGAGCCTTAAATAAAGTACTTGTGTCGTAGAGTCATGTTGTGATGCTTTGTTGTATTTGCACATATCGAGCATATTGTGTGTATGATTGAAATGCTTGGTATGTGTGGGATCTGACTATCTAGTTGTTTATCTTTAGTAGCCTCTCTTACCGGGAAATGTCTCCTAGTGTTACCGCTGAGCCATGGTAGCTTGCTACTGCTCTGGAACACTTAGGCTGGCCGGCATGTGTCCTTCTTCGTTCCTGTGTCTGTCCCTTCGGGGAAATGTCACGCTTTGAGTACCGGAGTCCTGTTAGCCCGCTACAGCCCGGATTACCGGAGTCCTGCTAGCCCAGTGCTACAGCCCGGACCCACTTGCTGATGACCGACACGTTCGAAGCTGGGTCATGGATGCCTGTCCCTGTAAGTCTGTGCCACTTTGGGTTTACGACTAGTCATGTCAGCCCGGGCTCTTTATCATATGGATGCTAGCGACACTATCATATACGTGAGCCAAAAGGCGCAAACGGTCCCGGGAAAAGGTAAGACGACACCCGTGGGAATACCGTGCGTGAGGCCGCAAAGTGATATGAGGTGTTACCAGCTAGATCGATGTGACATCGAGTCGGGGTCCTGACAGGTTTTTCATGTCATTCCAAATTGGACAGTGCCATATTTGGCTTACATGACCCGGGGTGAGGATGAAACCTTGGCCAGGCAGATAACCCGGCGGTCTAAGTCAATGACGATTGTCAGTGGCGAGTTGCATCATTGCAGTGTTACAGGGGCGTTTCAGCACTGCGTTTCCCCTGAAGAAGGCCAAGAAATTCTGCGTGAGATTCATGAAGGGGATTGTGGTCATCACGCCGGGTCAAAATCCCTTGTGGCCAAGGCTTTCTGTCATGGATTCTATTGGCTGACGGCTGATGCTGATGTAGAGGACTTGGTCAGTAAATGTGACGGTTGTCAGAAGTTCTCAAGACAGGCTCATGTGCCGGCTCAAGAATTGAGGATGATTCCAATTACTTGGCAGTTTGCAGTCTGGGGGCTTGATATGGTTGGGCCTTTCAAAAGGTCCAAAGATAAAAAGACCCACCTTTTGGTGGCAGTTGATAAATTTACAAAGTGGGTTGAGGTAGAGCCAGTCAGTAAGTGTGATGCAGCTATAGCGGTTCAGTTCATGAAAAAGGTGATATTTCGCTTCGGCTTTCCGCACAACATTATAACTGACAATGTCACTAATCTGTCTAAAGGCGCCATGGAATAATTTTGTCAACGTGAGCATATTCGGCTTGATGTTTCATTAGTGGCTCACCCCTAATCCAATGGTCAAGCCGAGAGAGCCAATCAGGAGATCTTGAAAGGCATCAAGCCTCGGCTTTCTGTCCCCCTGCAGCGGACGCCGGGTTGTTGGGTTGAGGAGTTACCCTCTATATTATGGAGCATCAACACCACTCCCAACAGATCTATGAGTTATACGCCTTTCTTCATGGTCTACGGAGCTGAGGCGGTTCTCCCTAGTGACATCCGTCATGACTTGCCTCGTGTGGCGGCTTATGTTGAGGCGGACAATGAAAATGCGCGTCAGGATGCTCTTGACCTGTTAGATGAAAAGTGAGACTTGGCAGCAGCTCGTTCGGCGATTTACCAACAGGACTTGCACCGCTATCACAGCCGCCGGGTTAAGTCCAGAACCTTTTAGGAAGGTGATTTGGTGCTCCGGCTCATCCAGGATCAAACTGATGCGCACAAGTTATCCCCACCTTAGGAAGGGCCCTTTGTGGTCAGCAAGAACTTGAAAAATGGGTCATACTACCTTATCGATGTTCGAGAGCACAAAGACTCACATAAGTCGGAGGAGGAGACCCGCCGGCCGTGGAATATCGCTCATCTTCAGCCTTACTACACTTGAGGCACCGGCTCTCATGATGTACATATTTTGACAATGTATATATTATGATAAATAATAAAGCAGGACCTTTGTCCTTTTTTCCTCAAAGGTAAATATGTCATTATTGTTATCATTGTTATCTCACATGATCACTTGGGGGCTGACCGTATTCGATCTGGCTTAACCTGCTTGATCCGGCTTACGATCGTATTCGAATCTGGCCATTAAAATTTTTGATCACTAGGGGGCTTCCTGTTCAAACATAGGTCGTATTCGAACCAAAGAGAACATAGCTGTCGGTACCCTTTTGATTGGCACACTGCCGAGCTCACTAGGGGGCTTCTTTGATTGTATTCGAATCATCGCTTAACCCCTTTTGGGAACCGACTTTGATCGTATTCGAATCAGAGTTGTTAAGAAACTCTCAAGGTCATTAGGGGGCTTCCTGTTCAAACATAGGTCATATTTGAACCAAAGAGAACACAGCTGTCGGCACCCTCTTGATCGGTGCAACGCCAAAGCCACTGGGGGCTACATGATCGTATTCGAATCCTAGCTTAACCCCTCTGGGATGGTTTACCGATCGTATTCGAATCAGCAGCCTTGAATTTTTTATATTTGGTTTAAGTTTTCTTTGGAAGCACCCTTTTATTTGACTTGAGACTTTTCTGAGGTTTACAAGTACAAGTATGGTTAATTTTAACCCGGTTTAATTTTGGCTGATAAGTCGCCGATATATGAGCATCATTATACATTTGGAAATATTGATGTCCGAAGATTGGGTTATCGCCCTTACTGACCGGGTCATATGAGCCGGCGGTGCAAAGTTAAAGGTCATAGGTGTACGATTATAGTTGTGTTTTAAACATTATATGTTGCAACATCCTTATCTATGACTCTTTTTAAGTTATTATGACCCGCCTGGCGGTAAGCCGCCAAGGGACCTCGTGGTCTGTTTTCATGTCTAGGACAGTTAAAAGGTTTGGTCAAGCATACGGAAAGCAGATGAAAAGTAAACACGGGTGAATATAACACGGCAGCTTAATGACATTAAGCAACAAAACGTGCATGACGGAAGGGCCAAAGCAAAGTTATTTTTGTTTCTATTACATGACTCTCTGAGTCCAGATGATTCACATTGTTTTTTCAGCGCATCACAGGTGTGAGCCACCATGGCAGGTTAGACTTCATGATTGGCCTGAAGCGTCCGGGTTAGCCCTCTCCGTGTCTTCGCCCTGTTCCTTTCCTGGAAGGTTGACAATGACCAGTCAATGTTGTTCAAAGCTTCAAATTCGGTTTCATCATCAACTAGACCGGCCGGGTCAACTTCAGGGGCGAAGGTGTGCTTACGGAGTGGGGGGATCAGATTGGTCACTTCATAATGAGGCGTTGGAATTCTCAGGTTATCTTTGTCATAACCCGCCTGGTACTTGGTAAGATCTACTTCGTTCGCTATCAAGGTAGCCACGGGGCGTATCTCCTTTACACAAGCGGTGAAGTCGTTTTCTTCAAACGGGGTGCCATCCTCCTTCAAGCTTGGGTAGCCCGTGGCAATGTCGGCTGGGTCTAACTCTGGTAGCCAAGCCTTGGCCCGACTTAAAGCATTTACCGCTCCGGCTTTTGCAGCTGTCCGTCTCAGTTCATTGAACCATTGAGGTAGCACGGAAAGCTTCTTCAAGACCTCTACGAGGAGGGTAGGCACTTCATTTGACAAAGCCACCATGGCTAATGCACGTTGAGACCCGGTGTATAATTGCTCCACCAGTGTGTAAACTGCCTTCAGCTTGATGAACATATGTTGGTTCAGATTTGAGCTTCTGGGGCCGGAATAAAACATGATTAGGTGAGTCAATTCGAATTATATGATCAACTGAAAGGTTCAAATATTTAAATACGTGCAGGGCGACTTACCAAAGATCGCCGAGACCATCTAAGAAACATGGCGCTTTAAGCTGGTTAACTCGCCGGTTGCTTCTTCTAGAGCCGCCTCTGCCTTCTCAGCGTGGTTAATCAATGTAGTTTTTTCATCAGCCCAGGCCTTCTTTTCAATTTCAAATTCTTTCTTCACTTTTTCTTGCTCAGATATGCTGAATTTGAACTTGGTATTGGCCTTTTGGAGTTCCATCTCTTGGGCCTCCAGGCGGTTCTTCAGATCAGTCACCTCTGACTCGAGTTGACCCGTGGCGGCCTATACAGATACATGATCAAAATCAAGCCAATTTTTAGGCAATATTAAAGTCCCAAGCCTTTTGCCAGCAACAACGCTTGGCACTTGGGGGCTAATGCTTATTGAAGAATTTTACTTTCAGCGGCGGTTCATAATAGTAAGTCCCAAGCATTTTTGCAAACAATAATACTTGGCACTTGGGGGCTATTGTATATTGCTTTTCAAAGCTCTGTAAGTATTTTTTGTTCATATAACCATTTTAAGGACCGACTTAACCATGATTGTTTAAGCCGCTCCTTGGGGACTACAGAGTAAGCCGGACTTCTTGCATGTCTTATTCATCTATGTTACTAATGCCACGAAATTTGTTTCTAAGTCTACATCATAAACATCATAAGCAATAGACTTGGGGGCTGGCATAAGTAAAGACTAATGAATAAAGAGAGAAAGGGTTATACCTCGAATTTTTGGTGCATTTGCTTCACCATGTCAATCTCAAGGTTCCGGCTGCTGTGCACTTGGCTCATGTAGCCAGAAAAGATGTCTCGAACACTCATATGAGCATAGTTTGCAACATCCAGCTTGAACCGGCGATGTTCCAGAAGTTCCTCCTTGGCGGGACACTTAGCCAGCATAGTTGGCCTTCCCGGCTCAACAAAGCCGGTTCTCGTGATCTCAACGTCAGTGTTTTGCGGGTCATCTGTCTTGACCGGGCTAGGGGCTTCTGGATTTTCTGACTCATCAGCGGCTCGTTCAGCAGGCGGGTCAGCAGCGGGAGTTGGTATATCTTGAACTGGCTCAGATGGCGGCTCATGAGTTGACGAGTCCGTTACAGCTGTTTCAAGAACCGGCTCAGTCACAACCGTGTCTTCAGCTGGCTTGTTCTTCCTAACCCGTTTGCTGGGTTTGGCTTGTCCACTGCGTCAAATTAAAGGTTAGTACAGATGCAAGGGATTAAAGTAAATACAAGATAAGCAGATTATTATACCCTAGTGTAGTCTTGAAAGCCGATAGGTTGGACTGCATTGAGTCACCGGAGGAAGGGGAAGTTTCCTGATAATCCGAGTCAGAAGAATTGAGAGGTTGGCGAGTAAGACCCGCCAAAGGATAAAAAGAATTCAAATCAGAGGTGACCTCATTCCGGCGCTTCTTTGGGGTGTTTGGCAAGCCGGAGGAGAGCTTCACGTCCTTGCTAGTCCGGATCTGCCTTCGGCCCCCATGAATCTGCCGCTTCAAAAGAAACTGAGGATCGTGATGAGCTAAAGGATGAGAAAACCTTACTTTCTGGGTCACTCTGCAGATTTTCCGTCTTGGCAAAGGCTCGGAGTCGGAGGAAAGGATAGTTACCTCATCAGCCTTGTTACGGCTTGCTCCTGTGTCCTCCTACTGATAATCAGTGTCAATAAGATGGTTAAAAAATGAGCCAAGGGAGTCAAGCGCTACCTCTGACTCAGAAGAATCTGCTAGCCTAAGCAGGTCAGAGGCGGTGGCCTTTTTGCCCTTCTTCTTGGCAGCCTCTTTCCTGGCGGCTTTCTTCTCCTTCCTGGCTTTCTTGGAAGCCTCATGGTCATACTTGACCTTCCAGAATTTATCACCTGCCTGTAAGAGTTAGCAAAGGTAAATATGGGTGAGAACATGGAAAAAATTAAAGTAATTTATTCATACGGGCGGTTTACCTTGGGAGCCGGGTTAGCTTTACAGAAGGGGGCTAAGCCCACCTTACCACAATCCACCCGACTCTCGTTCAAAAGGGACTTTGTCATATCGTCAATGACATCTTCAGGAAAGTCATCAGGGCTGTGACGCAGAGGGTTATCCTTTGCGCCTATATAATCACACATCAAGCCGGGGCGGCGGCTCAACGGAATGACCCGCCAGGCGAGCCAAACCCGGACCAGGTTGATGCTTGTTAACCCGTTCCCCAGAAGACCCTTGATCTTGGCCAAAGTGGGGGCGAGTGATTTGCGTTCGGCGGCTGTAATCTTGTCAGGCAGATGATGGTTGGGCCCAAGATGAAGAGCATGAAAGCCGGACAGAGGGTTTTCACCAGCCGAGAGGTGTCTTTGCAGTAAAACCACGTCATGTTCCAATCTTTGGGGTGGCTCGGCGGGTTGGCGTAAGTAAAGATCACGTCCCTACAGCGCTGGATTGAGACACCACCAAGCTCTAAGCTCTGACTGCTAGCGCACTCATTCTGGCGGTTCAAGTAAAATAGCTCTCTGAAGAGTAGCAAGTTGGGTTTTTCTCCGAGGTATACTTCACTGAATACTTGGAAGTTGCAGATATTAGACACAGAATTGGGTCCGATGTCTTGTGGGTGAAGATCAAAGAAATGCAACACGTCTCTGAAGAATTTTGAGCCAGGTGGAGTGAAACCCCGGTTCATATGATCCGTGAAAACAACAACTTCTCCTTCTTTGGGCTGAGGAAATTCCTCTTCCGGGTTAGGAGCACGATAAGTCATGACTTCTTTCTTTGGCAGATAGCCGGTCTTCACAAAATTGTCAAGAGTACTGTCTGTGACAATGGACTTAACCCAGTTGCAGGAGGTGGGTGCCTTTGGTGCCATTATGATTGAAAATCCTAAGACAGAGAAAAAGTACCGGTTCAAATTTAAGCCGGACAGGAAAATTATTACAGTGCATAGTCAAGATGGTGGCTTACGAAGGGGCCTAATGGTATAAGGATAATTATGTCAAGGTTATTTAAGCCGCCATAGGCTCTATAAGCCATCAAGACTATTTATACCGCCAATGGTGGTTCAAGTTATCAATTGAGCATTACCTCTTTTAAACCGGTGATCAGAGTCACCATGGCTAGATGAATCTAACAAGTGCAGATTTTTGCCTAAGTGTTGAATAAACAGGTTTCACAAACTACATCTATTATTTTGGATCAAACAGACGTTCAGAAAAGAAAACTTTCTAGACCTAAAAACATAGTGCAGAGAAGTTCATGCGTTCTACCGAGGATTCTTTACAAAGAAAGAAGATCTGCTAGCGCCTAAAATGGATGCGGAGCAGCTGCCGCACAAGATCTACGCCACTGTTGGATCAAAGAAACCACGGCAGAAGCAAATGCGAAGATTTGGGATGAACAGGGAACTGCACAGATGGACTCGCTAAACCCTAGCATGGATCTATGGTGCAAAATGGGGAAAACTTACTGCGATGGATCTGCTGCGGAGGGGCGCTGCTGTTTTCTGGTCAAGTTCAGGTCGATGCAGCAGCCTAGGTCGACGGAGACGAGATGCCCTGCGGCGGCGGCGACGGAGCTCTAGTGACAAACGGGGGCGAGAGGAAGAAGACGCGGAAAGGGAAGAATGAGGAAGACCTAGTCGGGTCTATTTATAAAGAAGGGCCACTAAAAGAGCGCGAAAAATGAGGAGGCCAAAAATATAAATTATCCAACTACAAGGACACCTCGATTTTTGGGATGGTCATCAAGACAAAGATCTGTTGGGATGCATTGGATAAAATGTGCTTTTATGACAGGTGACGTCATGGCGGGTTACCATAAATCCAGAGGATGATGTTGTTGGGGAACGTAGTAATTTCAAAAAATTTCCTACGCACACGCAAGATCATGGTGATGCATAGCAACGAGAGGGGAGAGTGTTGTCTATGTACCCTCGTAGACCGTAAGCGGAAGCGTTAGCATAACACGGTTGATGTAGTCGTACGTCTTCATGGCCCAACCGATCAAGCACCGAAAGTACGGCACCTCCGAGTTCTTGCACACGTTCAGCTCGATGACGTCCCTCTAACTCCGATCCATCCGAGTGTCGAGGGAGAGTTCCGTTAGCACGACGGCGTGGTGACAATGATGATGTTCTACCATCGCAGGGCTTCACCTAAGCACCGCTACGATATTATCGAGGAGGACTATGGTGGAAGGGGGGCACCGCACACGGCTAAGAGATTAATGATCAATTGTTGTGTCTATGGGGTGTCCCCCTCCCCCGTATATAAAGGAGTGGAGGAGGGGGCCGGCCAAGGGGGGAGGCGCGCCCTAGGGGGGAGTCCTACTCCCACCGGGAGTAGGACTCCTCCCTTTCCTACATGGAGAGGGAGAGGGAAGGAAGAGGACTCCTCGTCAAATATTCGTGTCTCGACCATTTCGAGACTCCTCGTCATGTCCGTAATCTCATTCAGGACTCCGAACAAACCTCGGTACATCAAAACTCATAAACTCATAATATAACTGTCTTCAAAACCTTACGCGTGTGGACCCTACGGGTTTGAGAACTATGTAGACATGACCTAGCACTATTTTCGGTCAATAACCAATAGCGGAACCTGGATTCTCATATTGGCTCCTACATATTCTACGAAGATCTTTATCGGTCAAACCGCATAACAACATACGTTGTTCCCTTTGTCATCGGTATGTTACTTGCCCGAGATTCGATCGTCGGTATCTCAATACCTAGTTCAATCTCATTACCGGCAAGTCTCTTTACTCATTACATAATGCATCATCCCGCAACTAACTCATTAGCTACATTGCTTGCAAGGCTTATAGTGATGTGCATTACTGAGAGGGCCCAGAGATACCTCTCCGACAATCGGAGTGACAAATCCTAATCTTGAAATACGTCAACTCAACAAGTACCTTTGGAGACACCTATAGAGCACCTTTATAATCACCCAGTTGCGTTGTGACGTTTGGTAGCACACAAAGTGTTCCTCCGGTAAGCGGGAGTTACATAATCTCATAGTCATAGGAACATGTATAAGTCATGAAGAAAGCAATAGCAACATACTAAACGATCAAGTGCTAAGCTAACGGAATGGGTCAAGTCAATCACATCATTCTCCTAATGATGTGATCCCGTTAATCAAATGACAACTCATGTCTATGGTTAGGAAACTTAACCATCATTGATTCACGAGCTAGTCAAGTAGAGGCATACTAGTGACACTATGTTTGTCTATGTATTCACACATGTATTATGTTTCCGGGTAATACAATTCTAGCATGAATAATAAACATTTATCATGATATAAGGAAATAAATAATAACCTTATTATTGCCTCTATGGCATATTTCCTTCAGTCTCCCACTTGCACTAGAGTCAATAATCTAGTTAACATCGCCATGTGATTTAACACCAATATTCACATCTGTTTGTGATTAATACCCATAGTTCACATCGTCATGTGATCAACACCCAAAGGGTTTACTAGAGTCAGTAATCTAGTTCACATCGCTATGTGATTTACACCCAAAGAGTACTAAGGTATGACCATGTTTTGCTTGTGAGAGAAGTTTAGTCAACGGGTCTATCACATTTAGAGCCATATGTATTTTGCAAATATTCTATGTCTACAATGCTTTGCACGGAGCTACTCTAGCTAATTGCTCCCACTTTCAATATGTATCCAGATTAAGACTTAGAGTCATCTGGATCAGTGCCAAAACTTGTATCGACGTAACCCTTTACGATGAACCTTTTGTCGCCTCCATAATCGAGAAACATATCCTTATTCCACTAAGGATAATTTTGACCAATGTCCAGTGATCTACTCCTAGATCACTATTGTACTCCCTTGCCAAACCAGGGCAGAGTATACAATAGGTCTGGTCCATAGCATGGCATACTTTTATAGAACCTATGACTGATGCATAGGGAATGATTTTCATTCTCTTTCTATTTTCTCCGTGGTCGGGATTTGAGTCTTACTCAATTTCATACCTTTGCAACACAGACAAGAACTCTTTCTTTGACTATTCCATTTTGAACTACTTCAAAATCTTGTCAAGGTATGTACTCATTGAAAATCTTATCAAGCGTCTTGATCTATCTCATTAGATCTTGATGCTCAATATATAAGTAGCTTTACTGAGGTCTTTCTTTTAAAGAACTCCTTTCAAACACTTCTTTATGCTTTCCAGAAAAATTCTACATCATTTCTGATCAACAATATGTCACTCACATATACTTATCAGAAAGGCTGTAGTGCTCCCACTCACTTTATTGTAATACATGCTTCACTGCAAATCCGTATAAAACTATATGCTTTGATCAACTTATCAAAGCGTATATTCCAACTCCAAGATGCTTGCACCAGTCCATAGATGGATCGTTGGAGCTTGCACATTTTGTTATTACCTTTAGGATGTCAAAACCTTCTGGTTGCATCATATACAACTCATCTTTAAGAAAACCATTAAGGAATGCAGTTTTAACATCCATTTGCCAGATTTCATAAAATGTGGCAATTGCTAACATGATTCGGACAGACTTAAGCATCGCTACAGTTGGGAAAATTTCATTGTAGTCAACACCTTGAACTTGTCGAAAACCTTTTTTTTGCGACAAGTCGAGCTTTGTAGATAGTAACACTACTATCAACGTCCGTCTTCCTCTTGAAGATCCATTTATTTTCTATGGCTTGCCGATCATCGGGCAAGTCCACCAGAGTCCACACTTTGTTCTCATACATGGATCCTATCTCAGATTTCATGGCCTTCAAGGCATTTCGCGGAATCTGGGCTCATCATCGCTTCCTCATAGTTCGTAAGTTCATCATGGTCTAGTAACATGACTTCCAAAACAGGATTACCGTACCACTCTAGTGCGGACTTACTCTGGAAGACCTACGAGGTTCTGTAGTAACTTGATCTGAAGTTTCATGATCATCATCATTAGCTTCCTAACTAATTGGTGTAGGAATCACTGGAACTGATTCCAGTGATGAACTATTTTCCAATTCAGGAGAAGGTACTATTACCTTATCAAGTTCTACTTTTCTCCCACTCACTTC
Organism: Triticum dicoccoides; assembly: GCF_002162155.2. Lineage (NCBI taxonomy): Eukaryota > Viridiplantae > Streptophyta > Magnoliopsida > Poales > Poaceae > Triticum > Triticum dicoccoides. Next base: position 576,634,705 of record NC_041391.1, on the reverse strand, counting down.
TTTCGAGAGAAACTCCTTCTCTAGAAAGGATCTATCTTAGCAACGAATATCTTGCTTTCGGATCTATGATAGAAGGTGTACCCAATAGTTTCCTTTGGGTATTCTATGAAGACACACTTCTCCGATTTGGGTTCGAGCTTATCAGGATGAAACTTTTTCACATAAGCATCACAGTCCCAAACTTTAAGAAACGACAACTTTGGTTTCTTGCCAAACCACAGTTCATAAGGCGTCGTCTCAAACGGATTTTGATGGTGCCCTATTTAAAGTGAATGCAACTGCCTCTAGTGCATAACCCCAAAACAATAGTGCTAAATCGGTAAGATACATCATAGATCGCACCATATCCAATAAAGTGCGGTTATGACGTTCGGACACACCATTACACTGTGGTGTTCCATGTGGCGTGAGCTGTGAAACTATTCCACATTGTTTTATATGAAGGCGAAACTCGTAACTCAAATATTCTCCTCCACGATCAGATCGTAGAAACTTTATTTTCTTGTTACGATGATTCTCCACTTCACTCTGAAATTCTTTGAACTTTTCAAATGTTTCAGACTTGTGTTTCATTAAGTAGATATACCCATATCTGCTCAAATCATCTGTGAAGGTCAGAAAATAACGTACTTGCCACGAGCATCAACACTCATTGGATCGCATACATCGGTATGTATTATTTCCAATAAGTCAGTAGCTCGTTCCATTGTTCCAGAGAACGAAGTTTTAGTCATCTTGCCCATAAGGCACGGTTCGCAAGCATCAAATGATTCATAATCAAGTGATTCCAAAAGTCCATTTTTATGGAGTTTCTTCATGCGCTTTACACCGATATGACCCAAACGGCAGTGCCACAAATATGTTGCACTATCAGTATCAACTTTGCATCTTTTGGCATCAATATTATGAATATGTGTATCACTACGATCGATATCGAACAAACTATTTTCATTGGGTGTATGACCATTGAAGGTTTTATTCATGTAAACAGAACAACAATTATTCTCTGACTTTAAATGAATAACTGTTTTGCAATAAACATGATCAAATCATATTCATGCTCAGCGCAAACGCCAAATAACATTTATTTAGGTTTAACACTAATCCCGAAAGTATAGGGAGTGTGCGATGATGATCATATCAATCTTAGAACCACTTCCAACACACATTGTCACTTCACCGTCAACTAGTCTCTGTTTATTCTGTAAATCCTGTTTTGAGTTACTAATTTTTAGCAACCGAACAAGTATCAAATACTCAGGAGCTACTATAAACACTACTAAGGTACACATCAATAACCTGTATATCAAATATACCCTTGTTCACTTTTCCATCCTTCTTATCCACCAAATATTCAGGGCATTTCCGCTTCCAGTGACCATTTCCTTTGTAGTGTAAGCACTCAGTTTCAGGCTTTGGTCCAGCTTTGGGCTTCTTTGCGGGAGTGACAACTTGCTTGTAATTCTAATTGAAGTTCCCTTTCTTTCCCTTTGCCCTTTTCTTGAAACTAGTGGTCTTGTCAATCATCAACACTTGATGCTCTTTCCTGATTTCTACCTTCGTCGATTTCAATATCACGAAGAGCTCGGGAATCATTTTCGTCATCCTTGCATACTATAGTTCATCACGAAGTTCTAGTAACTTGGTGATGGTGACTAGAGAACTCTGTCAATCACTATCTTATCTGGAAGATTAACTCCCACTTGATTCAAGCGATTGTAGTACCTAGACAATCTGAGCTCATGCTCACTAGTTGAGCAATTCTCCTCCATCTTTTAGCTATAGAACTTGTTGGAGACTTCATATCTCTCAACTCGGGTATTTGCTTGAAATATTAACTTCAACTCCTGGAAGATCTCATATGGTCCATGACATTCAAAAATGTCTTTGAAGTCCCGATTCTAAGCCGTTAAGCATGGTGCACTAAACTATCAAGTACTCATCATATTGAGCTAGCCAAACGTTCATAACGTCTGCATCTGCTCCTGCAATAGGTCTGTCACCTAGCGGTGCATCAAGGACATAATTCTTCTGTGCAGCAATGAGGACAATCCTCAGATCATGGATCCAATCCGCATCATTTCTACTAACATCTTTCAACACAGTTTTCTCTAGGAACATATCAAAATTAACATATGAAAACAACAACGCGAGCTATTGATCTACAACATAATTTGCAAAATACTACCAGGACTAAGTTCATGGTAAATTTAAGTTCAATTAATCATATTACTTAAGAACTCCCACTTAGATAGACATCCCTCTGTTGGGGAACATAGTAATTTCAAAAAAATTTCTACGCACACGCAAGATCATGGTGATGCATAGCAACGAGAGGGGGAGTGTATCTTCATACCCTTGAAGATCGCTAAGCGGAAGCGTTTATCAATGCGGTTGATGTAGTTGTACGTCTTCATGATCCGACTGATCCAACTACCGAATGCACGGCACCTCCGAGTTTTGCACACATTCAGCTCGATGACGTCCTCGCCTTCTCGATCCAGCAAGACGGGCGATGTAGTAGATGAGTTCCGGCAGCACGACGGTGTGGTGACGGTGTTGGTGAAGAACAATCTCCGCAGTGCTTCGCCTAAGCACTACGGAAACTATGACGGAGGATAAACTAGAGGGTACGGGGTTGCCGGCACACGGCTTGGTGTTTCTTGATGTGTCTTTGGTGCTAGCCCTGCCCCTCTATTTATATGTTGAGCCCTGGGGTCGAAACTTGGAGCAAAAGCCTCCTCAAAGTCGGTTTTGCCCGAAAGGCAAGAGTCCCACTCGGACTCCAGGACCGAACGCCACAATCCTTGGCGTCTGGCCCAGACGCCATGGGCCTCGGCGTCTGGCCCAGGGCCAGACGCCAGGGTCTCCGGCGTTGGGCCCCCTGGCCTCCACAAAACTCCTTTTGCACCGACTTATAGCCCCGTGGGCCTGACCCCTTGGCCTAACCATACCATCCAATATATGAATCTTTACCTCCGGACCATTTCGGAGCTCCTCGTCATGTCCGTGATCTCATCCGGGACTCCGAACAACATTCGGTCACCAACATACATCACTCATATAATACTATATCGTCAACGAACATTAAGCGTGCGGACCCTACGGGTTCGAGAACTATGTAGACATGACCGAGATACCTCTCTGGTCAATAACCAATAGCGGAACCTGGATGCCCATATTGGCTGCTAAATATTCTACGAAGATCTTTATCGGTCGAACCGCATAACAACATACGTTGTTCCCTTTGTCATCGGTATGTTACTTGCCCGAGATTCGATCGTCGGTATCTCAATACCTAGTTCAATCTCGTTACCGGCAAGTCTCTTTACTCGTTACGTAATACATCATCCCGCAACTAACTTATTAGTTGTAATGCTTGCAAGGCTTATAGTGATGTGCATTACTGAGTGGGACCAGAGATACCTCTCCGACAATCGGAGTGACAAATCCTAATCTCAAAATACACAAACCCAACAAGTACCTTCGGAAACACCTGTAGAGCACCTTTATAATCACCCAGTTACGTTGTGACGTTTGGTAGCACACAAAGTGTTCCTTCGGTAAACGAGAGTTGCATAATCTCATAGTCATAGGAACATGTGTAAGTCATGAACAAAGCAATAGCAACATACTAAACGATCAAGTGCTAAGATAACAAAATGGGTCAAGTCAATCACATCATTCTTCTAATGATGTGATCCCACTGATCAAATGATAACTCATATACATGGTTAGGAAACTTAACCATCTTTAATTCAACGAGCTAGTCAAGTAGAGGCATACTAGTGACATTATATTTGTCTATGTATTCACACATGTATTATGTTTCCGGTTTATACAATTCTAGCATGAATAATAAACATTTATCATGAAATAAGGAAATAAATAATAATTTTATTATTGCCTCTAGGGCATATTTCCTTTACCCTCTAGTCATCTAAGTGATCACATGATCCAAATCAACTAAACCATAACTGATCATCACATGAGATGGAGTAGTTTTCAATGGTGAACATCACTATATTGATCATATCTACTATATGATTCACGCTCGACCTTTCGGTCTCCAGTGTTCCGAGGCCATATCTGCATATGCTAGGCTCGTCAAGTTTAACCTGAGTATTCCGCGTGTGCAAAACTGGCTTGCACCCATTGTATATGGACGTAGAGCTTATCACACCCGATCATCACGTGGTGTCTAGGCACGACGAACTTTGGCAACGGTGCATACTCAGGGAGAACACTTTTATCTTGAAATTTACTGAGAGATCATCTTATAATGCTATCGTCAATCAAAACAAAATAAGATGTATAAAAGATAAACATCATATGCAATCAAAAATATGTGACATGATATGGCCATCATCATCTTGTGCCTTTGATCTCCATCTCCAAAGCATCGTCATGATCTCCACCGTCACCGGCATGACACCATGATCTCCATCATCTTGATCTATATCAATGTGTCGTCACATGGTCGTCTCGCCAACTATTGCTCTTGCAACTATTGCTATCGCATAGTGATAAAGTAAAGCAATTATTTGGCGCTTGCATCTTATGCAATAAAGAGACAACCATAAGGCTTCTACCAGTTGCCGATAACTTCGACAAAACATGATAATCTCATACAACAACTTATATCTCATCACGTCTTGACCATATCACATCACAACATGGACTGCAAAAACAAGTTAGACGTCCTCTACTTTGTTGTTGCAAGTTTTACGTGGCTGCTACGGGCTGAGGAAGAACCGTTCTTACCTACACATCAAAGCCACAACGATAGTTCGTCAAGTTAGTGTTGTTTTAACCTTCTTAACGACCGGGCGTAGCCACACTCGGTTCAACTAAAGTTTGAGAAACTAACACCCGCCAGCCACCTGTGTGCAAAGCACGTCGGTAGAACCAGTCTCGTGTAAGCGTACGCGTAATGTCGGTCCGAGCCGCTTCATCCAACAATACCACCGAACCAAAGTATGACATGCTGGTAAGCAGTATGACTTGTATCGCCCACAACTCACTTGTGTTCTACTCGTGCATATAACATCAATGCATAAAACCTAGGCTCTGATACCACTATTGGGGAACATAGTAATTTCAAAAAAATTCCGACGCACACGCAAGATCATGGTGATGCATAGCAACGAGAGGGGAGAGTGTTGTCTATGTACCCTCGTAGACCGTAAGCAGAAGCGTTAGTGCAACGCGGTTGATGTAGTCGTACGTCTTCACGGCCTGACTGATCAAGCACCGAAAGTACGGCACCTCCGAGTTCATGCACACGTTCAACTCGATGATGTCCCTCTAACTCTGATCCAGAGTGTCGAGGGAGAGTTCCGTCAGCACGACGGCGTGGTGACGATGATGATGTTCTACCATGGCAAGGCTTCGCCTAAGCACCGCTACGATATTATTGAGGAGGACTATGGTGGAGGGGGGCACCACACACGGCTAAGAGATCAATGATCAATTGTTGTGTCTATGGGGTGCCCCCCTCCCCCGTATATAAAGTAGTGGAGGAGGGGGCCGGCCAAGGGGGGAGGCGCGCCCTAGGGGGGAGTCCTACTCCCACCGGGAGTAGGACTCCTCCCTTTCCTACTTGGAGAGGGAGAGGGAAGGAAGAGGAAGGAGGGAGGAAGGAAAGGGGGGGCCGGACCCCTCCCAATTCGGATTGGGCTTGGGGGGGGGGTGCCCCCTCCCTTGCTCATTTCCCCTCCTTTGCACTAAGGCCTATTAAGGCCCATATACCTCCCGGGGGGGTTGTGATAACCTCCCAGAGCTCCGGTATTGTCCCAATCTTACCCGGAACCTTTCCGGTGTCCAAATATAGTCGTCCTATATATCGATCTTTATGTATCGACCATTTCGAGACTCCTCGTCATGTCCATGATCACATCCGGGACTCCGAACAACCTTCGGTACATAAAAACTCATAAACTCATAATATAACCGTCATCGAAACTTTAAGCGTGCGGACCCTACGGGTTCGAGAACTATGTAGACATGAACGAGACACGTCTCCGGTCAATAACCAATAGCGGAACCTGGATGCTCATATTGGCTCCTACATATTCTACGAAGATCTTTATCGGTAAAAACGCATAACAACATACGTTGTTCCCTTTGTCATCGGTATGTTACTTGCCCGAGATTCGATCGTCGGTATCTCAATACCTAGTTCAATCTCATTACCGACAAGTCCCTTTACTCGTTACGTAATGCATCATCCCGTAACGAACTGATTAGCTACATTGCTTGCAAGGCTTATAGTGATGTGCATTACCGAGAGGGCCCAGAGATACCTCTCCGACAATCGGAGTGACAAATCCTAATCTCGAAATACGTCAACTCAACAAGTACCTTTGGGGACACCTATAGAGCACCTTTATAATCACCCAGTTACGTTGTGACGTTTGGTAGCACACAAAGTGTTCTTCCGGTAAGCGGGAGTTACATAATCTCATAGTCATAGGAACATGTATAAGTCATGAAGAAAGCAATAGCAACATACTAAACGATCAAGTGCTAAGCTAAGAGAATGGGTCAAGTCAATCACACCTAATGATGTGATCCTGTTAATCAAATGACAACTCATGTCTATGGTTAGGAAACTTAACCATCATTGATTCACGAGCTATTCAAGTAGAGGCATACTAGTGACACTATGTTTGTCTATGTATTCACACATGTATTATGTTTCCGGGTAATACAATTCTAGCATGAATAATAAACATTTATCATGATATAAGGAAATAAATAATAACTTTATTATTGCCTCTAGGGCATATTTCCTTCGGACGTCATGGTGGGTTACAAAATTTTTCATAAGGGTAGAAGATTTTTCCTTAAGTGTCGAAGATTCACATGAACCAGTTCAAATCAATATGGGGCCTAATGTTGGGGATATAACTATTGGTATGACCCGCCCAGGAGGGGCCAGGTTATACTTGCAAATATTCTTGAAGCCCAAGACCCAGGATATAGATGGTGGTTCAATTAAGGGCCCAAGGCCCAGAGGCGACTTAAGGCCCATAGTGATAAACCACCATGTATGCGCGACTTGTATTGTAAGGAAAGAATAGTTAAGAGACCGAGCCGGACACTGTTTATGAGCCGGATGGGACTCTGTAAGCCGCTGGGCGTCGACCTCTGTATATAAAGGGATGACCCGGTGGAGGTTCAGGACAAGTAACATCAACTCGAGAGCTAGGTCAAGCGATTCGTTCCCTGGTTATTAAGACATAAGCAATCCCACTCAAAACTGGATCGTAGGCTTTTACCTTCACCGTAAGGGGCCGAGCCAGTATAAACCTCGTGTCCTTTGTCCCGATTAATCCCTTTAAGCTTCCTAGTTGCGATGGCTCCAGGACTAAGTCCTTTCACTAGGACATCTGCCGTGACAATTCCACGACAGTGTCCTTCTTTAAGAGCTCCATCATGGGCTTTGCAATCTTCCAGAAATTCTCAATGAACCTCTGGTAGTATCCTGTGAGTCCAAGAAAACTCTGGATCTCCCCAACCGATGTGGGTGCTTCCCAATTTGTCACAGTGACAACCTTGGTGGGGTCTACTGCTATTCTTTCTCCGGATATAACATGTCCGAGAAATCCAACATCCTTCAACCAAAACTCAGGCTTGATGAACTTGGCATATAACTGATGTTCTCTGATCTTTCCAAGTACCAAACGCAAATTCTCTTTATGCTCCTCTTCATTCTTCGAGTAGACCAATATGTCATCAATGAACACCACGACGAACTTATCCAAGAACTCCATAAACACCTTGTTCATCATGTTCATGAAATAGGCAGGCGCGTTAGTGAGACCAAATGACATAACGGTATACTCATATAGCCCGTACCTCGTGGTAGAAGCTGTCTTAGGTATATCCTGCTCTCAAATCTTCAGCTGGTGGTATCCTGATCGCAGATCGATCTTGGAAAATACTTTAGCTCCTTGCAACTAGCCAAACAGATCATTGATCATCGGGAGTGGGTACTTGTTCTTGATTGTCACTTAATTCAACCCTCGATAATCAACAACCATCCTCAACGATCCATCCTTCTTCTCCACTAGAAGCACTGGTGACCCCCAAGGTGAAGAACTTGGGCGAATATACCCTTTATCCAGTAACTCCTTAATATGCTTCTTAATTTCATCCAAATCCTTTGCGGGCATCCTGTACGGTCTCTTAGATATTGGCCCTGTGCCTGGCAAAAGCTTAATCAAAAACTCAATGTCTCTATCCGGTGGCATGCCTGGCAACTCTTCTGGAAATACATCAGGGAAATCCTTCACCATTGGTACTTCCTCCTGTACAACTCCTGATAAGGAATTCACTTGAGTCCTCTTCGGCACATGCCGGGATACATACTTAATCATCCTTCCTTCTGGGGCGGTGAGCATAATCGACTTACTGGCGCAATCGATGTTCCCTCCATACATCGATAACCAATCCATACCCAAAATCACATCCAAACCTTGCGACTCCAAAATTACCAGGTCTGAGGGGAAAACATGCCTACCTATGGTCAATGGCATGTGAAAACATCCTTGGCTTGCCATATGTTCCGCTCCTGGTGAGCTTACTAACATAGGTGTTCTAAGAACTTTGGCGGGCAACTTATACTTATCCACAAATCCCCTTGATATGTATGAATGCGATGCACCAGTATAAAAAAGAATGATTGCAGTAAACGACTTAACCAAAAACTCACCTATTACTGCATCTGGCTGGGTTTCAACCTCCTCCACGTTAACGTGGTTCACTTGTCCTCTGTTGAAAGGGTTGGTATTCTTCCCAGAGCTTCCATTTCCATTTCCATTCTTTGCTTCAGAACACTCCGTGGCGTAATGGCCATTCTCCCGCACTTGAAACAAGTAATGTGACTTAGATCCTTCTTGGCGGGCGTTGCTGGGTTGGAACGGTTCTGGTCGTCGCTTCCTCCATTACCATTCCCATTCTTGGGGCCACTATGGTTATGCGAACTCCCACCATTGTGATTGTGACCTCCATGGTTATGGTGAAGGGGTCCTCCCGAGTTCGGGGTAAAACGAGGCCTCTACTGAGCTCCTGAATTGTACTTCCCTTGTCCATACTTCCTCTTGCAGTTGTCAATCTGCTGCTGCTTCCCTTCAATCATGAGAGCTCTATCTACCAACTCCTAGTAGTTGTTGAAGGTTGCCACCATCAACTGCATGCTCAGCTCATCATTTAGTCCTTCCAGAAACTTCTCCTGCTTAGCTGCATCTGTAGCAACGTCATCTGGGGCATAACGTGCCAACTTACTAAAATCATCCACATACTGGCCCACTGTGCGTCCTCCCTGGCGCAAGTTGCGAAACTCGCGCTTCTTCATGGCCATTGCTCCTACTGAAACATGGGCAGTACGGAAAGCCTGCTGAAACTGGTCCCATGTAACAGTGTCAATGGGGCAAGTGGCTGTGAAATTCTCCCACCATGATGTTGCGGGTCCATCAAGCTGATGTGCGGCAAAATGCACTCTCTCCGCATATGTGCATCCTGCAGTGGTCAACTCCCTTCCAATCTTGCAGAGCTAATCATCTGCAACTATCGGCTCAACGCTACTGGAGAACATCGACGGATTCAACCTTAGAAAACGGGCTAAGTGATCAACATGTGGTGGTGTGGTGGTGGGTTGTTGTTGTTGTTGTTCCCCTGATTCTGATTCTGGACTAGCATCTGCATCAATGCATCTATTGCTGGATCAACTGAGTGAGCTCTGGCGGGAAAGCAAATCCATTTACGCGTCTCAGAGGCATCTGATGGGTTTAGAAAAGATGAGAAAACAGAATAGAATGAGATCTAGAGGGAAAACACTACCCATATGCACATGAGACAAACACAAACAATATCACTTCCATCAATTCAATGAAGGGCATACATCGGTCTAACTATCGTTACGAAAGTGCTCGGACTATACTATATACATGGGGGAATACTACTACTGATATGGTGGTCGACTAGAAAAATTGATCAGTGGAAGACTCCATAATATTAGCTCCAGCTTCATCAACAAAGTCATCATCGCCATCGTCAGGGTCTGAGACGGTGTCGTCGATGATGATGTAGTTCTCCGGGCAAGTGGAATCGTCGTCTTCTCCTCCTGGCGCGGGGTCTCCCATGAATACTCCTAGCTTCCTTGTCAAATCGTCATTCTTCTTCACGAGTATCGTTATTTCCTCCTCATATCCATCGCGCGTAGACTTGAGTTCTTCCTCCAGCTCCGTGATCCTGGTCATTGCCTTCTTCAGATCTATCATGCCTGCGCACATCTGGTTCTCCTGGCGACGAATGTGCTGGTTTAACTCCTGGATGAAAGCTGCAATTGATCTATCCTTCCTGGTGCTAATCATCTCCAATTGCTCATTTCGGCGCCCGCAAATCTGATAGATAGTATCCTTGAGATCCTTGTGGTAAACTTCTCCAATGCGTCCCATGGTGATGTGGGCTGCCATGCTCTTTCCTAGACTCCAGGTTGGTGCATCAAAGGAAAACTCTATGGGCTCAGTAATTGGCATGAACGTCCTTCCTGGAACTTGAACTCGAATCATCCAACACTCCTCTTCTGGTAAAGTGGCGATGTAGGTCCCGATGAAGCTTGGTATTCCGATGTTCAGGTATCTAGTAACTTCCTTCAAGTGTCGTCCAAAAGGAGTGTCTTCATTCGGTTGCGTGAACTTGTTCCTTGCATCGGCCATCCTAAAGAGTAGAAAAGGGAGAGGAGTCAGAAATGAGAAGAGAGTAGTGATCTAGGGCTTTACCTTAGTGGTCGTGTCCTACAGTTAGCGTGTGCTCTGATACCATCTTGTAGCAACTAGACCTCAAACAGTCTGATCTTTGTGCATCAGTGTCATCCCTGGATCGGTAATGCTGACACCCACTGTACTCAAGGATTTATAACAGAGTAGCAATCACACACTTATTACATCGAATGTCTCAAAAGAGAACTTATTACAATCTATATGGCTTAAGGCCATCTAAAAATGATAACAACGGAAGGCTTGGAAGATAAAGTGAGTCCATCAACTCCAACGGCATCACTGAGTGAAAGACAACGACCTATGGCACCTTACTAGTCGTCCAAAAAGTCCGCAACATGAATGTTGTAGCCCGAAACGGGTCAAACATGGAATATGCTGGCAATGTAACACATAGAGTAATGAACAGAATAAATGCTATCACTACATGCATATATGGCTGGTGGAAAACTCTATGGTTATAGTTTTGCATAAAGCCAATTTTTCCCTACAACAAAGGAATAAATTTTATTTAACTATCATGGTGGTTGTTAAACATTGAGAAGGTTCCTCCAACTCAATCCCAATTAAGCATCATCGCTAACCCAATCAAATTATATTAGGAGTGATGAGATCAACATGATAATCCAAGAACTAGATACTCAAAACATCCATAACCGGGGACACGGCTAACCATGATTAGTTTGTACACTCTGCAGAGGTTTGCGCACTTTTCCCCACAAGAATCGAGTACATCCATGGTCGGAGAATCGAGACACAGTCTTTCCGAAACAATAACTCTTTACTCTGGGTGGACAGTTACACCTACTTTCCCCTACATCTGCCAGCCCACCACTGAAAGAGGTCTTGCAACGTACTCAACTATGCTAGAGCCTAGAATAGCTTGTGGCTGCACACGGAAGTTTCTAGCATGAATAATCTTATGACCCCTTTGAGCCTGTGTGGCGGACCATAGGATGATCACACGGGTACTCCAGGATATCCTTGGACAACACTGGATTCTCCAGGTGCCCTGACAACCACTGGGTACTCCAGGGTGCCTCAAGCAATCCATCCAGATGTGTATTAAAGTAGCCACCTTAAGTTAACCATTAATAATAACTCTCACATCTGTCATGAATCACTCAAATCAAAGCACGTCTACAAGCATAGCATAGCAATATAAGTAACGTAGAAGTAACTCCCAAAGGTTTGATAATAAACAGGTAAATAGGCACTACCTCATCTACTTCCCAAAACCCACATGTTAATCAGATCCTAACCATGCAATTGTTTGAGGATTGATCTAATGCAATAAAACTGGGTAGTAAAGAGGTATGATCAAAGTGTTACTTACCTTGCTGACGATCTGTGAAACCTAGAGACTCGTAGTAGCATGCTTCGCACTCCGGGTACTCTATCGCAAACAAACAAGCATACAATAAGCACTCAACTAGAAGCACGGGTAAAACTCAAATAAGATATCTAACCATAAAGTTCAACTTAATAACTCCGGTTTGCAAAAAGAATCAAATCAAACGAAACAACAAAACTCAAACTGTGAAAGAAACAAGATCCGTTTACTAATCTGGACTTAAGTCAAATTTTATAGTACCAAAACCTTATTCAATTGGTTAAACAGAAAGAGGGCTTCGAGACAAAGATCTAGGCGCTTGAATCGCCTGATTCCGATAAACGAGTGGAAAGATAAACTAAAACGGAAATCAGGGCAGAAATCGCGATCGAAAATAATTGCGGAAAAACCCTGGAAAAAGAAAAACTGACGAACAGGATAACGAACGAATGTTCGATGTCTGCGGCTAACGGGTGAAAACCGTTCGTTAAAATGAATGTACGAATGGGCGTTCTCTAAATAACTAAACCGGAAAAAAATAAACCGATCTAAATAAAAAAACACATCTAGGTTTTCGAACAAAAACTGAACGACTTTTGGAATAAAAACCGAACGGTTTTTGGAATAAAACCAATGGCTACCTCGCAGAACGGGACGATGGCGGCGGCGGCTTACTCCGGTGGTCGGGGCAGGATCGGGTGTTGGCGCCGGGGTCGGGCGGCGAGGCGGCGGCGGCGAACGTCGGCGACGGTGATCTCTAGCGGCGGCGGGACATCGGGGCGGCGCGGAATGGGCGGTGGCGGCGGCAGGGAATGGGCGGCGCTAGGGTTTCAAGGGCGGGGCCGCGGCTCGGTCCTCTCGGCTCTTAAAGGGCCGGCCGGGCACGGTGTCCGGGTCGGACACGGCCTGTTAAGTCGGTTGCCTCTTTTTTTTCTTTTTTTTAAATAATTCCGCGCGCAGAAAAATAAATAAAAGAAATACTAAACAGACTCCAAAAATCCTGAAATAAATTTTCCTCGTCCTGTAAAAGTATAGCGGACAAGGTGAACATTTATTTGGGCCTTTAATGCAATTTTGAAAAACGCATATTTTTCCTAATTCAAATAAAATAGCGATAAAACTCCGAATAAATTCCTATTTGATTTTAATATTTAACCTCCAATATTTCTTTATTTTGGGAAAATCATTTTATCCCCTCTCCTTCATTTACATATAAGAAATATGTGAAGAGAAAATAATTAAAATCAAACGATCCTCTTTTCAAAATTTGAGAAAACTCAAATATGAAAATAATGAAATCCCCAACTCTCTCCGTGGGTCCTTGAGTTGCGTAGAATTTCTAGGATCAAGCCAAAATGCAATAAAATATATGGAATGATGATCTAATGTATAACATTCCAAATTGAAAATTTGGGATGTTACAATACAAGTGCAATATGGATGGTAGATATAGGTTTTCGTAATCTGAAAAATATAAAAACAGCAAGGTAGCAAGTGATAAAAGTGAGCGTAAACGGTATTACAATGCTAGGAAACAAGGCCTAGGTTTCATTCTTTCACTAGTGCAAGTTCTCTCAACAATAATAACATAACTGGATCATATAACTATCCCTCAACATGCAACAAAGAGTCACTCAAAGTCACTAATAGCAGAGAACAAATGAAGAGATTATTGTAGGGTATGAAACCACCTCAAAGTTATCCTTTCTGATCGATCTATTTAAGAGTCCGTAGTAAAATAACACGAAGCTATTCTTTCAGTTCGATCTATCATAGAGTTCGTACTAGAATAACACCTTAAGACACAAATCAACCAAAAACCCTAATGTCACCTAGATACTCCAATGTCACCTCAAGTATCCGTGGGTATGATTATACGATTTGCATCACACAATCTCAGATTTATCTATTCAACCAACACAAAGAACTTCAAAGAGTGCCCCAAAGTTTCTACCAGAGAGTCAAGACGAAAACGCGTGCCAACCCCTGTACATAAGTTCACAAGGTCACTGGACCCGCAAGTTCATCACCAAAACATACATCAAGTAGATCACGTGATATCCCATTGTCACCACAGATAATCACATGCAAGACATACATCAAGTGTTCTCAAATCCTTAAAGACTCAATCTGATAAGATAATTTCAAAGGGAAAACTCAATCCATCACAAGAGAGTAGAGGGGGAGAAACATCATAAGATCCAACTATAATAGCAAAGCTCACGATACATCAAGATCGTATCAAATCAAGAACATGAGAGAGATCAAACAGATAGCTACTGGTACATACCCTCAGCCCCGATGGTGAACTACTCCCTCCTCGTCATGGAGAGCGTCGGGATGATGAAGATGGCCACAGGTGAGGGATCCCCCCTCCGGCAGGGTGCCGGAATAGGGTCCCGATTGGTTTTTGGTGGCTACAGAGGCTTGCGGCGGTGGAACTCCCGATCTTGGTTTATTTCTGGAAGTTTCTGTATTTATAGGAATTTTTGGCATCGGGAACAAGTCAGGGAGGTCTCCGGGCTGTCCACGAGATAGGGGGGCGCGCCCAGGGGGGTGGGTGCGCCCTCCACCCTCGTGGGCAGCCCGGGACTCTTCTGGCCCAACTCTTTCACTTCAGCGGCTTCTTTTGGTCCATAAAAAATCATCAAAAATTGGCACGTCAATTGGACTCTGTTCGGTGTTCCTTTTCTGTAAAACTCAAAAAACAAGGAAAAAACAGAAACTGGCACTGGGCTCTAGGTTAATAGGTTAGTCCCAAAAATCATATGAAATAGCATATAAATGCATATAAAACATCCTGGATGGATAATATAATAGCATGGGACAATCAAAAATTATAGATACGTTGGAGACATATCAAGCATCCCCAAGCTTAATTCCTGCTCGTCCTCGAGTAGGTAAATGATAAAAACAGAATTTTTGATGTGGATTGCTACCTAATATATTTATCAATGTAATTTTCTTTATTGTGGCAAGAATATTCTGATCCATAAGATTCATGACAAAAGTTTAATATTGACATGAAAACAATGATACTTCAAGCATACTAACAAAGCAATCATGTCTTCTCAAAATAACATGGCCAAAGCAAGCTATCCCTACAAAATCATATAGTCTGGCTATGCTCTATCTTCATCACACAAAATATTTAAATCATGCACAACCCCGATGACAAACCAAGCAATTGTTTCATACTTTTGATGTTCTCAAACTTTTTCAATCTTCATGCAATACATGAGCATGATCCATGGACAAAGCACTATAGGTGTAATAGAATGGTGGTTGTGGAGAAGACAAAAAGGAGAAGATAGTCTCACATCAACTAGGCGTATCAATGGGCTATGGAGATGCCCATCAATAAATATCGATGTGAGTGAGTAGGGATTGCTATGCAACGGATGCACTAGAGCTATAAGTGTATGATAGCTCAACAAAAGAAACTAAGTGGGTGTGCATCCAACTTGCTTGCTCACAAAGACCTACGGCAATTTGAGGAAGCCCATCATTGGAATATACAAGCCAAGTTCTATAATGTAAAATTCCCACTAGTATATGAAAGTGACAACATAGGAGACTCTCTCTATCATGAAGATCATGGTGCTATTTTGAAGCACAAGTGTGGTAAAAGGATAGTAGCATTGCCCCTTCTCTCTTTCTCTCTCTCTCTTTTTTTATATATTTTTATATTTTATATTTTTTTATTTGGGCATTTCCTCTTTTTTTATATTTTTTGTCTGGAGTCTCATCCCGACTTGTGGGGGAATCATAGTCTCCATCATCCTTTCCTCACTAGGACAATGCTCTAATAATGATGATCATCACACTTTTATTTACTTACAACTCATGAATTACAAATCGATACTTAGAACAAAATATGACTCTATATGAATGCCCCCGGCGGTGTACCGGGATGTGCAATGAATCAAGAGTGACATGTATGAAAGAATTATGAAGGTGGCTTTGCCACAAATACAATGTCAACTACATGATCATGCAAAGCAATATGACAATGATGAAGTGTGTCATAACAAACGGAACGGTGGTAAGTTGCATGTCAATTTATCTCAGAATGGCTATGGAAATGCCATAATAGGTAGGTATGGTGGCTGTTTTGAGGAAGGTAATGGTGGGTGTATGGTACTGGCGAAAGTTGCGCGGCACAAGAGAGGCTAGCAATGCTGGAAGGGTGAGAGTGCGTATAATCCATGGACTCAACATTAGTCATAAAGAACTCACATACTTATTGCAAAAATCTATTAGTTATCGAAATTAAGTACTACACGCATGCTCCTAGGGGGATAGATTGGTAGGAAAAGACCATCGCTCGTCCTCGACCGCCACTTATAAGGAAGACAATCAAAAGAATAAATCATGCTCCAACTTCATCACATAATGGTTCACCATACGTGCATGCTATGGGAATCACAAACTTTAACACAAGTATCTCTCAAATTCACAATTACTCAACTAGCATGACTCTAATATCACCATCTTCATATCTCAAAACAATCATAAGGAATCAAACTTCTCATAGTATTCAATGCACTTTATATGAAAGTTTTTATTATATCCCTCTTGGATGTCTATCATATTAGGACTAAATTCATAACCAAAGAAAATTACCATGATGTTTAAGACTCTCAAAATAATATAAGTGAAGCATGAGAGTTCATCTATTTCTTCAAAATAAAACCACCGCCGTGCTCTAAAAGGATATAAGTGAAGCACTAGAGCAAATGACAAACTACTCTGAAAGATATAAGCGAAGATCAATGAGCAGTCGAATAATTATGTAACTATGTGAAGACTCTCTAACATTTAAGAATTTCAGATCTTGGTATTTTATTCAAACCTCAAGCAAAACAAAAGAAAATAAAATGACGCTCCAAGTAAAACACATATCATGTGGTGAATAAAAATATAGCTCCAAGTAAAGTTAACGATGTACGAAAGAGGGGGTGCCATCCGGGGCATCCCCAAGCTTAGGCTCTTGGTTGTCCTTGAATATTACCTTGGGGTGCCTTGGGCATCCCCAATCTTAGGCTCTTGCCACTCCTTATTCCATAGTCCATCGAATCTTTACCCAAAACTTGAAAACTTCACAACACAAAACTCAACAGAAAACTCGTAAGCTCCGTTAGTATAAGAAAATAAATCACCACTTAGGTACTGTTGTGAACTCATTCTAAATTAATATTGGTGTAATATGTACTGTATTCCAACTTCTCTATGGTTCATACCCTCCGATACTACTCATAGATTCATCAAAATAAGCAAACAACACAATGACAACAGAATCTGTCAAAACCAGAACAGTCTGTAGTAATATGTATCGAACGTATACTTATGGAACTCCAAAAATTCTGAAATAAAATTTTGAACTGAGGAATTTGTCTAGTAATCATCTGCAAAAAGAATAAACCTAAAATCACTCTCCAGTAAAAAATGGCAGCTAATCTCGTGAGCGCAAAGTTTCTGTTTTTTACAGCAAGATCGCATAGACTTCACCCAAGTCTTCCCAAAGGTTCTACTTGGCACAAACACTAATTAAAACATATAACCACATCTAACCAGAGGCTAGATGAATTATTTATTACTAAACAGTATCAAAATTAAAGAACAATAATAAAATTGGGTTTCCTCCCAACAAGCGCTAACATTTAACGCCCCTAGCTAGGCATGATGATTTCAATGATGCTCATATAAAAGATAAGAATTGAAACATAAATAGAGCATCATAAAGAATATGACTATCACATTTAAGTCTAATCCACTTCCTATGCATAAGGATTTTGTGAGAAAATAACTTATGGGAACAATAATCAACTAGCATAGGAAGGCAAAACAAGCATAACTTCAAAACTTTAAGCACATAGAGAGGAAACTTGATATTATTGCAATTCCTACAAGCATATGTTCCTCCCTCATAATAATTTTCAGTAGCATCATGAATAAGTTCAACAATATAGCCATCACATAAAGTATTCTTTTCATGATCTACAAGCATAGAAAATTTACTACTCTCCACATAAGCAAATTTCTTCTCATGTATAGTAGTGGGAGAAAACTCAACGAAATAACTATCATGTGATACTTTATTCACATAATCAATTTGAGCATTAAAATCATGATGAAAAGTTTCATGGTTATCTTTATTCTTTATAGCATATGTGTCATCACAATAATCATCATAAATAGGAGGCATGCTTTCATCATAAAAAAATTCTCATCAAAACTTGGGGGACTAAACATATCATCTTCATCAAACATAACATCCCCAAGCTTGTGGCTTTGCATATCATTAGCATCATGGGTATTCAAAGAATTCATACTAACACCATTGCAATCATGCTCATCATTAAAATATTTAGTGCCAAACATTCTAATGCATTCTTCTTCTAGCACTTGAGCACAATTATCGGAATCCTTATTTTCACGAAAGACATTAAAAAGATGAAGCATATGAGGCAACCTTAATTCCATTTTTTTGTAGTTTTCTTTTATAAACTAAACTAGTGGTAAAACAAGAAACTAAAAGATTCGATTGCAAGATCTAAAGATATACCTTCAAGCACTCACCTCCCCGGCAACGGCGCCAGAAAAGAGCTTGATGTCTACTACGCAACCTTCTCCTTGTAGATGTTGTTGGGCCTCAAAGTGCAGAAGTTTGTAGGATAGTAGCAAATTTCCCTCAAGTGGATGACCTATGGTTTATCAATCCGTGGGAGGCGTAGGATGAAGATGGTCTCTCTCAAACAACCCTGCAACCAAATAACAAAGAGTCTCTTGTGTCCCCAACACACCCAATACAATGGTAAATTGTATAGGTGCACTAGTTCGGCGAAGAGATGGTGATAGAAGTGCAATATGGATGGTAGATATAGGTTTTTTTAATCTGAAAATATAAAAACAGCAAAGTAGGAAGTGACAAAAGTGAGCGTAAACGGTATTGCAATGCTAGGAAACAAGGCCTAGGGTTCATACTTTCACTAGTGCAAGTTCTCTCAACAATAATAACATAATAGGATCATATAACTATCCCTCAACATGCAACAAAGAGTCACTCCAAAGTCACTAATAGTGGAGAACAAACGAAGAGATTATTGTAGGGTACGAAACCACCTCAAAGTTATCCTTTCTGACCGATCTATTCAAGAGTCCCTAGTAAAATAACACGAAGCTATTCTTTCCGTTCGGTCTATCATAGAGTTCGTACTAGAATAACACCTTAAGACAAAAATCAACCAAAACCCCTAATGTCACCTAGATACTCCAATGTCACCTCAAGTATCCATGGGTATGATTATCCGATATGCATCACACAATCTCAGATTCATCTATTCAACCAACAGAAAGAACTTCAAAGAGTGCCCCAAAGTTTCTACCGGAGAGTCAAGACGAAAACATGTGCCAACCCCTATGCATAAGTTCACAAGGTCATTGAACCCGCAAGTTGATCACCAAAACATACATCAAGTAGATCACGTGATATCCCATTGTCACCATAAATAAGCACATGCAAGACATACATCAGGTGTTCTCAAATCCTTAAAGACTCAATTCGATAAGATAACTTCAAAGGGAAAACTCAATCCATCACAAGAGAGTAGACGGGGAGAAACATCATAAGATCCAACTATAATAGCAAAGCTCGCGATACATCAAGATCATATCAAATCAAGAACATGAGAGAGAGATCAAACACATAGCTACTGGTACATACCCTCAGCCCCGAGGGTGAACTACTCCCTCCTCGTCATGGAGAGCTTCGGGATGATGAAGATGGCCACCGGTGAGGGATCCCCCCCTCCGGCAGGGTGCCGGAATAGGGTCCCGATTGGTTTTTGGTGGCTGCAGAGGCTTGCGGCGGCAGAACTCCCGATCTAGGTTTATTTCTGGAAGTTTCTGTATTTATAGGAATTTTTGGCGTCAGGAACAAGCCAGGGAGGTCTTCGGGCTATCCACGAGATAGGGGGGCGCACCCACCGCCCCCACCCTCGTGGGCAGTCGGGACTCTTCTAGCCCAACTCTTTCACTACAGGGGCTTCTTTTGGTCCATAAAAAATCATCAAAAATTTGCACGTCAATTGGACTCTGTTTGGTATTCCTTTTTGTGCAAAACTCAAAAACAAGGAAAAAACAAAAACTAACACTGGGCTCTAGGTTAATAGGTTAGTCCAAAAAATCATATGAAGTAGCATATAAATGCATATAAAACATCCTAGATGGATAATATAATAGCATGGAACAATAAAAAATTATATACACATTGGAGACGTATCAATCCTCGGGGGCATCTTCTAGTGACAGTTCTGCCCGCCGGTCTTATGTTGAACCGAGTGAAAGTTCCATGTCAGACGCCGCCACCAAAACATGCTTATGGACTTGCGATGGATATATGGTGCGTGTGGGCATTAAGGAGGAATTTGAGCAATATGTTTACAATGCCAGCCTCGGTCCCTACCTTTCAGATAAGTGTGAACAACGCCAACTTCTCACTGAGTCATTTGTCAAAGTATTTACATTTTTCCATCATGAGTCTAGGATGTCTTTTATGCCTTATGATAGACCATTTACTATCCCACTGTAGAATTTTCCTTACCATTTCAAACTTCCATTTTGGGGCTCTCTTGATGAGCCACCCACGACTAATTTCGAGTCTTTCTTGACTAGCCTTTGTTACGGTGAAAATAGGGGAGTGAGACAAGGAAGAATAATAAAGAGCATTCACTTTCCCACAATTCAGTATTTTGCATATTTAACGGGAAATGCATACTAGGCAAGCAAGACTATAGCATACTTTGTGCACTAAATTTGAGCCTCATTCGCACCGCTCTCATAGGTGAAAGGAATTATAACCTTGGAGCGACTGTTGCACGTAGACTTCATCATAATGCTAATAGTGGCTGGTTCTATGGTGGAATTTATGCCACGCGTTTGGCACGAGAGCTGGGTGTTTCACCTTTGCCCTTTCATCCTATCCTACCCACGCGGTATTTAGATTTTGACACTTTAAAAGAACATAAGATCCTTAAGGGAAAGGTTGATAATTTCACTTACAATCTAATGTTTAACCAAAAATCTGTTGTGGACACATATTTGCCTGTGCCTGCTCTTTTTGATTATCAGAGTAGGGGGAGATATTTTGTTCTTGAGAGTGAGGCTCGAGCTCATAATGCAGCAGTGATAGCAGCACGGCAGGCCGAGACATCAGCACCGAGAGCCTCCGTGAGCTACCATGCCGACTACTACCCTCTAGGCTACTGATTGATTACCAACTTAGGCCAAAAGCCTAAGCTTGGGGGAGTACGTGTTTCCATCGACTTTACCTCCATGTTCACTTATTCCATTTATCGGTGTCCACACTTTTTCATTGTATCATCCATGCTTAGATTTATTTTTCTTGCTTTCTTCTTATGTGTTTGAAAAACTTTAGAAAAACCAAAAATATTAGTTATAGTTAATTTACTTTCTATGCATGCTTAGCAGTAATATTAAAAAGAAAACCCAAAAAGATTTCCTTGTTCTTCTTTTGCTTGTTGGGAGCTTTCCCATGTAAATAGTTTTTCTTGTTTTTGCTTTTCTCTTTTGTTTGCTTGATTTAAGAAATATTTCAGTGTGTTTCTTTGAATTACTTTCCTTTTTGTTCGAGTCCTACCGAGGAGAAGACCACGATGAAAATGTTGAGTGGCTCTCATATGAATAATTGTTGAACTAATAAAGAGCACATTTTACCTTGTCTTCTCCTGTTGAATAAAATGTCTTGCAGATTCCAGCTTAGTCCAGGACACTCTTGCACTATTATTATTTTCATATTGTTCGGTCATGCAAGTGAAAGGCAATAATGATGACATTTGATGAACTAGCCGTGGCAGAGAGAAACTGGTATGAACTCGACTTGTTCTGTCTGTGAAAATATGTTTAACCTAGTATCCATGCTTCAGCCCATTATGATTAAACATGTTTGCAATGACAATTAGAGATTATAGTTTCTCATGCCATGCATAAGTAGCTGGGAGTTAATAATGATTTATCTTGGATATCAACATTGAGGTAAGATGATTGTGATGTAGTATGATGATATGGTATCCTCCTCTGAATGTTCGAGTGGCTTGACTTGGCACATGTTCATACATGTAGTTGAATCAAAACCAACATAGCCTCTATGATATTTATGTTCATGGTGTTCATATCCTACTCATTCTAGTGTCCAATGTTACTTATGCATAATGCATGGTTATGATCGTTGTTGCTCTCTAGCTGGCCGCTTCTCATTCTAAATTGCTAGCCTTCAAATGTACTAAGTGGGGATTCTGCTTGTACATCAAAAACCTTGAACCCAAAGTTATTCCAAATGAGTCCACCATACCTACCTATATACGGTATTACCCTGTCGTCCCAAGTAAATTTGCATGTGCCACCTCTAAAAACTTCTAACAAATTATCCATTTTGTGTGCCTGGATCGTTCATGGAACGACAGGAGGTGGTCGGTATCTTCCATGCTAAGCAGGTTATTCTCAGGTCGAGTGTTTATTCACTCGCCATCGCACGAGAAAAGGGCGGTAATAGGGATGCCCAGTCCCAAATTGCAAACATGAAAAAGAGTTCATCTTTGAATTAATCAAACAAAAACTCCCAATGGAATCAAAACCTTTACTTTTATCGCTTGGGAACCGCCACTAACATGCTTAGCATGGAAGATATTGATAACTGATAGTCGTGAAGTGAATAAGAAGGGTGCATGTATCAAAATATCATTTATCTCTATTTTAAAAACTGAGCTCTGGCACCTCTATAAATCACTGCTTCCCTCTGCGAAGGGACTATCTATTTACTTTTATGTTGTGTCACCACCTTCTAAAAACAAGTGCCAGAAACTAAGCAGAGCACAACTGTCATGATTTATGCATTGTGGATAGCTAATGTTGGTGCATCATGACTGGATATTTTCTACCACGAATTACAATGTTTAGTCACTACTTGAACTTTGGAGGTGCTCTGCATTTATGTTTTGTGGTCTCGGAAAGGGCTAGCGAGATACCACTATTCTCATATTATATCATGGTTGTTTTTACAATGTGTTGCCGTTTGAGATTTCTTATTATTGCTCGCTAGCTGATGATACGTCTCCGTCATATATATAATTTTTTATTGTTCCATGCCGCTACAACTCTTACATACTTTTGGCAACTTTTTATACTATTTTCGGGACTAACACATTGATCCAGTGCCCAGTGCCTAGTGCCAGTTCCTGTTTATTGCATGTTTTTTGTTTCGCAGAAAATCCATATCAAACAGAGTCCAAACGGGATAAAAACGGACGGAGATTTTTTTTGGAATATATCTGAATTTTGAGAAGTGGAATCAACGCGATACAATGCTTGAGGGGCCCACGAGGTAGGGGGTGCGCCCTATGGGGTGGGCGCGCCCCTGACCCTCGTGGACACCCCGTAAGGCGGTTGTTGCCCTTCTTTCGCCGCAAGAAAGCTAATATCCGGAAAAAAATCATGTTCAAAGTTTCAATCCAATCGGAGTTACGGATCTCCGGGAATATAAGAAACGGTGAAATGGCAGAATCTGGGAGCACAGAAACAGAGAGAGACAGAGAGACAGATCCAATCTCGGAGGGGCTCTCACCCCTCCCATGCCATGGAGACCAAGGACCAGAGGGAGAACCCTTCTTCCACCTAGGGAGAAGGCCAAGGAATAAGAAGAAGGAGGGGGGCTCTCTCCCCCTCGCTTCCGATGGTGCCGGGACGTCGCCAGGGCCATCATCATCACCGCAATCTACACCACCAACTTCACCGCCCTCATCACCAACTCTTCCCCCTCTATGCAGCAGTGTAACCCCTCTTTTACCCTATGTAATCTCTACTTGAACATGGTTCTCAATGCTATATATTATTTCCCAATGATGTATGGCTATCCTATGATGTTTGAGTAGATCCGTTTTGTCCTATGGGTTAATTGATGATAGTGATTGGTTTGAGTTGCTTGTTTTATTATTGGTGCTGTCCTATGATGCTCTCCATGTCTCCCAAGCGTGAGGGATTCCCGCTGTAGGGTGTTGCAATATGTTCATGATTCGCTTATAGTGGGTTGCTTGAGTGACAGAAGCATAAACCCGAGTAAGGGGGTTGTTGCGTATGGGATAAAGAGGACTTGATGCTTTAATGCTATGGTTGGGTTTTACCTTAATGATCTTTAGTAGTTGCGGATGCTTGCTAGAGTTCCAATCATAAGTGCATATGATCCTAGAAGAGAAAGTATGTTAGCTTATGCCTCTCCCTCAAATAAAATTGCAATAGTGATTACCGGTCTAGTTATCGATTGCCTAGGGACAAATAACTTTCTCGTGACAAAAAGCTCTCTTCTAAAACTAACTTTATTAATTCTTTATCTAAACAGCCCCTACTTTTGATTTATGTGCTCTTTATTATCTTTCAAACTATCCAACAACACGTACAAAGTGCTTCTAGTTTCATACTTGTTATAGGTAAAGCGAACATTAAGCGTGTGTAGAGTTGTATCGGTTGCCGATAGAACTTGAGGGAATATTTGTTCTACCTTTAGCTCCTCATTGGGTTCGACACTCTTACTTATTGAAAGAGGCTACAGTTGATCCCCTATACTTGTGGGTTATCAAGACCTTTTTTTGGCGCCGTTGCGGGGGAGCAATAGCGTGGGGTGAATATTCTCATGTGTGCTTGTTTGCTTTATCACTAAGTAATTTTTATTTTCTTTTCTAAGTTGTTCTCTATCTTTAGTTATGGATATGGAACGCGAAATACCCAAAAAAATTAGGTTTACCTGCTACTCATTGAGATGGGGAACCTCCTAAAACCCTCGATGCTCATTATGTGAAAGATATTATGTACTACTTTGATAATCTTGAGAAAACCCCATTCAATTATGTTATGGGAGACACGGATCAACATGAATACTTTAGGGATTATTGCTTGACTCGAAAAGGGAAACTATTATGGGATCAAATTTATATGTGGTATTGGTATGCTAGGCAACTATGCTTGAGATATGATTATACTTGTTGCTCTAGGATGTAGGCTCCACACCTTCCCTTTTCATGCAAATTTAATGATAATGAAACCTTAGCTTCTTATGCTAATGGTATATATGATTACTATGATGTGGAACGAATAGAATAATTCGTTGCTTTTATGGGTGCTTATGAAATTGAATCTTTGTTTAAATAGTGTGAAAATCTTTATGATGCTTGTCGGTGTCAAAACCGGCGGATCTCGGGTAGGGGGTCCCGATCTGTGCGTCAAGGCTGATGGTAACAAGAAGTAAGGGACACAGGTGTTTACCCAGGTTCGGGCCCTCTCGATGGAGGTAAAACCCTACTTCCTGCTTGATTAATATTGATGATATGGGTAGTACAAGAGTAGATCTACCACGAGATCATAGAGGCTAAACCCTAAGAGCTAGCCTATGATGGTATGAATGTAATTGTGATCGGCCTTCTAAGGACCGGCCTCTCCGGTTTATATAGACAATGGAGAGGGCTAGGGTTTACATGGAGTCAGTTACAAGGAAGGAAATATAATATCCGGATCGCCAAGCTTGCCTCCCACTCAGAGGAGAGTCCCATCCGGACACGGGCCAAAGTCTTGAGTCTTGTATCTTCACGCTTCAACAGTCCGGACGTTGTACACAGTCCGACTATCGGGATACCCCCTAATCTAGGACTCCCTCAGTAGCCCCTGAACCAGGCTTCAATGACGATGAGTCCGGCGCGCAGTATTGTCTTCGGCATTGCAAGGCGGGTTCCTCCTCTGAATACTCCAAAGGGGTTTATCGAACACATAGACCGTGTCTGGATCTGCAAGATGATCTTCGTATGGTATAAATCTGATTTGCTGGTAGTCTTCGTGCGTCATGCCCTTGCATCGTGGCTCGGTCCAACGTGAACCGATGTTTCCTACCCCACAATGACTCATGTTACGAGGAGGTTTTTATTGGCACGTCCCGTCGAGGCAGAGATCGTGTCCCTTTTATTACGGGATTTTCCATCAATATGAGCATGCTTGACCCCACGACGGTTGTTGGTATTACCCCGTGTGTTTTTAGATAAGCCTCAAACGGTCACACCGGGGACTCTTGATATTCACCCTCTTTATAAAGGGGTAGAGATGGAGGCCTCTTTTTTCACCTCCATCGCGCCTTCTCGCACCTCGAGTTCTAACACCCAAAACCCAAGCTCCACCCCTCCAGAATCCTCCAATATGTCTGGATCTGATCCTCAAGGCTAGTAGGTCGCCTCCTCGATTGAGGAGAAGGATATTGCAAAGCTTAGGGAGGTCGGATACCTAACTGCAGATATCCAGCACAGGCTTCCCGTTCCGGGGCAAGTCATCCCCACGCCGGAGCCCAATGAGTGTGTCGTTCGTCCCACACTTTCTCCGTGGTTTGGGTTTCACCCTCCATCCCTTCGTGAGGGAGCTCATGCTCTATTATGGGCTGGATTTTCATGATCTGGCTCCAGATGCTATCCTCCATATCTCGTCGTTCATTATCGTGTGCGAGGCTTTTCTCCATGTCACGCCACACTTCGGCTTATGGGTCAAGACCTTCAATGTGAAGACGAAGATGATCGAGGGGCGACATGTGGAGTGCGGAGGTGCTGTAATAAGCAGAAACACCAATGCCCCATGGCCGGAGGGTTCTTTCCCAGAAGTATCTAATGTATGGCAGCGGAGGTGGTTTTATGCTACGGCCCCAAGGGGCACAAAGTGGGTTGCAGCGCCTGAGTACCGCTCGGGCCCTCCATCGCAGTTTGCGTCCTGGACAGACGTAGGTCGTAATTGGGGGCCCGCAGGCGACGTACCAATACTGCAGAACCACATCCGAGAGCTTCTCGAGAGGGATATCAACCTTGTCAGTGTAATGCAAGTGATGTTAATCCGGCGGATGCTGCCGTGCCAACGCCGGCCTCTCCGGATGTGGGAGTTCAATCCAGAGGGTCCACGGACTGTCAAGCACTTCTTCGGCTTGAAGCTCAAAGAGATGTGCAAATTATTCTTCGGACGGAAAGTAATGTGTCCGGACACCACCGAGGATGCGGGCCTAAGCTGTAATCACCCAGATACCCAAGTAAGTTGCCTTGATACCGGACACCCTGTTTTGTATTTATCATGACTATCTGTTCTGACAATCATCCGCGTCCAGGAATGGCTCAGCAAGGCGGAGAGAATCAGGTGTCCGGCACCGCTTCCCGAAGGATCGCCCGCCCCTACCATGGCCAAGATGCTCGACCGGGTACTCAGCAGGATGCCCTCGGGGAAGAGCGAGGGGAGGGATGAAAAATCCGAACCCCACACGCTACGCATCCGAACTGGGGGAGTTGCTACCTCCCCCAAGGGGGGTAGTCAGGAAGGAGAGGTCAAGGCCTCCTCCCCGCGTGGGAAGAAGAGGGCCGCCTTTGAAGACCTGGAGACGGAGATGCCCAATCCTGGGAAGAAGGTGTCACCAAGGGGCTCTGCCGCGACGGGCATCCTCACCGCGTTGCGCCCACCATCGGGCCAGCCCTCCAACGAGCCGTAAGTCAGGTCATTAACTGAAAAGTACTGTATTTCTCCTGGATCAATAACTAGGATTCAACTTTTCACAGTCCGGCTGGCAGCTCTTCTCAAAAGGGATCGTCTTTGGGGGACCTTCCTCCGGAGATGATGGAGAGCGAGACCCCACCTGCCTCTCCAAGTCTTGACGGAGGCGACACCGAGGTGTCGTCACGGAGGAGTCCGGATCCGCCAAGGCCGGAGGCCAATACGTCAGCTGCCTTGAATCCGGACGTACTGACAGGCTTACTGGAGCGAGATGCACTCTCAGAGGAGCACCGCTCATTAATGAGTGCGGTGCTCAAGAAAATTTCATCCGCTACAAGTGGTTTGAATGAAGCATTTACAAGCCAAGGGCTTTGAGGTATGTAATGAGGAATACACCATATAGATAGTAGCCCCTGAGACTCTGGTTGCCTGCCTTTAGGCGGCGAACGGGGGATCATAAACCAAAGATTTATGCGGAAATGTGTGCAGGTACCTGTGGGTCCGTCCGCCGGCTCATCCGTTGAAGTTGCCGAACTATCGAGGCAAATTGGGTCGATTGATGCCGATATTACTCTGATGAATGAGCGGCTGAATACGTCACAAGGTATGTGCCCTGTCTCCCATTGCATAGGAAAATATTAAGGTGGCACATATTAATATAATTTGTTCGGACTGCAGATGGTGCTGCTGCCGTGGAGGCCCTGAGGGTGGAGCTTCCTCTAGCCAAGGAGAAAGCCCGAGTGAGCAATGCGGCTGCCCTAAAGGAGGCTGAGGAATTAAGAGCCGAACAGGATACCCATCGTCGAAGCGAGGAAAAGATAGCCGAAATGGCTATTGAGTTAAAAGATGCCACTGACCGGTATGAGCTCCTGAATAAGGAGCATGAAGATAAATCGGCTGACCTGTTCAAGGCACTGAATGCCACCAAGGAAATACGGACTGAGCTCAGGGGTGCGCGGGAGGAGCTTCAACAGGCCGATAAAATCATGGCTGGAGGCTCCTATTTGCTGCGGACAAAGTTCTTCGATCCGAAGTACGCTCCCCTTGATGGACGCTGGAGCTCGCCGGACACATACGCGGACCTGGCGAGGAGTACGGCTGATGCTGTGGAGTTCTTCAAAGGTCAGGGTGAAAAGGAGTGGAGAAGCTTTTTTGGTCACAGTTCCATGCTCCCACTCGCCTGCTGCCGTTATGTGATAAGATGGCTGCTGTGGCAGAGCTTCACAGATTGTCCAGGCTTGCAATGCGGTCTGTAATAGATTATCTTTGGCCGAAGGAGCCTAAGCCGGACAACTACTTTGGTTTAGTGCAACAGTTCATTGGGGCCGTGCCTCGGATCGATGCCGTGAGGCGGTCGACATGCATAGAGGGTGCTCGGATGGCCCTTGCCCGCGTTAAAGTGTATTGGACGGATATGGATGCCACCATGATAGCGGCCAGGATCCGGTGGGGGCCAATATCCGGCCAAGCACTACTTGGCGCAGGTCACAGAAGGTGCCCGTCTAGTAGAGGTGCAGTGCTCGAAGGATGTCCTGTTTGAATGAATGGAATCATTGTAAAAACAATGTTTATTTTGATTGTGAGGCTAGATTTATACTATTTGCCTGAGAGTATGATTATTTCCCCTGTGTGGCCGTTTATATATATGTATATGTAAATATGTAATCCGAAAGTTAGCAGTCGTTGGCTTCAGCCCCCACGCATACAATACGGGGGTGTTCGCGAAAAAATATGCTTAATCACACTTGATCCAACGTCTTGGTCCATTAAGGAGGTGATCGCACGATGAACTAGGCAACTGGACTATATAGCTGTAACACTTTCGCTTAGCCACGGGATTCTAAAGTGGGGCTACTATGTAGCCCCTGGTACCTTCTTGTGCATCCGAATACGGGCGCATATGTACCTGGCCGGGAAATGGCCCTTCGTTAATGCAGAGGAATCCTAAAGATTCCGGTGAGTCCTTGAGTGGTTGACCAGTCTCTCGCTGTATCATGACAGTCAGTTTTCGGCTTTCTCTACTGATGTGCTCATCCGAAATAACCAGGGCACAATCGCAGTAGTTCTCCTTTGGCCACCTTAGCCGATAATGACGGAACATAAGCCGGCAAATCCAGGAGCCGGGCAAACCCAACATTTGACCAAAGACATGATTCAGAGCTGATGCATATAAGGCCAAACTCGTGACGCCGAACACTCCCGAAGGTATTCGGACTTTATAACAGATGATGAGCTCAAGAGTGCCCATTCATTATAAACCCTGTATTTCCAGGTACGTGCATTAATCTGTCGTGGCGAAATGCCAAAAACGGCAGTATCCTCTGTGGGTATGGAGCGCATGGGATGATGAAACAATAAGAGGCAATAGAAAAGGTTTACACAGGGGCTTAATCTAAAGAGAAACCTGTTGAACGGGGCCCTGCTGCACGTCTGCGCCTTTATCTCCGTTGTGCCACATCCTAGAAGGGTATCGCGCGAACGTTGTCTGCAGAAAAGGGAATCTCGTGGGAGAGTGCGACGTAAGTATGCGATTGATAGTAGAAAATAGAAAACGCTGGCCTGCCAATGAGCTGAGTGTGGAGCTTTATTATTAGCCCCTAGTGTCTGCTATAGGATTACATATACAGTGCCCTGGTTTAATATGGGCTGCCGGACTCATCTAACCGTGTCCGTGGTCTTAACGACCCGGTATATTTTTGTTAGAGGCCGCTTATAGTCCGGCCGCTAGGGCCGTCGCGTATTCCTCTGCGTGCGAAGAGCACTCTATTACTCCGATAACGGTGATGACGCCACGTGGACCGGGCATCTTAAGTGTAAGGTAGCCATAGTGCGGCAATGCATTGAAGCGGGCGAAGGCTGTTCTTCCAAGCAATGCTTGATAGCTGCTTTGGAAGGTGTGATGATGAAGGCTAGTTCTTCGCTTCTGGAGTTGCCTGGAGGGCCGAATGTTACCTCCAGTATGACGGAGCCCCTGCTGTGGGCTTCAACGCCTGGTATCACCCCTTCAAAGGTGGTGTGAATCTTGCTGATTCTAGATGAGTCTATCCTCATCCTGCGGACAGTGTCCTCGTAAATTAAATTGAGACTGCTGCCACCGTCCATGAGGACGTGAGTGAGAGGGTATCCGTCGATTGTTGGGTCAAGCACCAAGGCATTTGATTCTTCGTGCCGAATACTAGTTCGGCCGTCCAGGCGATCGAAGGTGATCGAACAATACATCCAGTAGTTAGGTGTGGGTACGATGGGCTCTATATCACAATCGCCTTTATGGGTGTGTTCGTGCCTTCCCAAGGATGTGCGAGTTGCGTGGATCATGTTCACTGTTTTAACCTCTGGCGGGAAATTTTTCTGTGCCCCAGTGTTCGGTTGGCGAGGTTCATCCTCGTCCTCACTTGGTGTTTCCCTTTCCTTGTGTTCGGCATTCAATTTGCCAGCCTGCTTGAAGACCCAGCACTCTCTGTGCGTGTGGTTTGCAGGTTTGTCAGGGGTGCCATGGATTTGGCACAACCTGTCTAGGGCTCTGTTCAGTCCGGACGGTCCCTCTTTACTGCCTTTAGATGGCTTATTTTGCTGATTAGGTCGAGAGCCCCTGAATCCGGCATCAACCATTATGTTATTTGGGCTCTCCTCCTTGTTTTGGCGTTTATTTTTATTGCGCCGTAGCTGGTGCCTTTACGGGCGAGCCAGCTATCTTCTCCCGCGCAAAAGCGGGTCATAAGGCTTGTTAGGTCTACCATTGTCCTTGGCTTCTCTTGGCCGAGGTGTCTGGCGAGCCATTCGTCACGGATGCTATGTTTGAATGCCGCTAAGGCTTCGGCATCCGGACAGTCAACTATTTGATTCTTCTTGGTGAGGAATCTGTTCCAAACTTGCGGGCGGACTCTCCGGGCTGTTGGAGTATGTGACTTAAATCGTCAGCATCCGGAGGCCAGATATAAGTCCCTTGAAAATTGGCCCTGAAAGCGTCCTCTAGTTCCTCCCAACTCCCAATTGAATTTTCGGGAAGGCTTTTCAACCAGTGTCGAGCTGGTCCCTTCAGTTTGAGGGGAAGGTATTTGATGGCGTGGAGGTCATCCCCACGAGCCATGTGTATGTGTAGGATAAAGTCCTCGATCCAGACCCCTAGGTCTGTCGTTCTGTCGTATGCCTCTATGTTCATAAGTTTAAAGCCCTGCGGGAATTCGTGGTCCAGTACTTCGTCAGTGAAGCACAGGGGGTGAGCAGCCCCTCTGTATCTGGACGCACTGTGGCATGCCATTGGCTGTTGTTGTGTTCGGTGTTTATTCCGAACTAGTGTTTGGTTGTCATAATTGCTTTGATGACCACAGTCTGCCGCCGGGGTGTGCCCTTTAGATCCGTAGATGGACCTAGCTGCGCCAACTTTCTTATCAAGGTGCTCACGTAGATCGTGGGCGTCTTTGGTGGCTGATTTTTTGCGGTTATGAAGTGGTACTTCCGGTCTCCTGGTCGTGTTACTTTTTGGTGGGACGGCCTCATCATCGAATTCTGGCAGTAGCTTACGTTTTGGATAGCTCTTTGTGTGGCGATCATTGCCATATGTTTCTTCAGTGTCTAGCACTTTATTCCATCTGTGATTGAGCGTTTCCTGTGCGGCTTTAAGCTGTTGCTTCTGACTCTTCAGACTTCTCGCTGTGGCCATAAGTTTTCTATGGAGGTTCTCTCGTTCCACGCGTTCTTCCGGAATGACAAATTCGTCATTGTCCGGGCTGTCTTCTTGCCCTGGGACAGTTTGATGAGCTCGTCCCTCTGGATCATTGTCTTCGGTCGTATGCGAACTGTGTTCGGGGTGACCTGGTTCATCCTGCAACATCGCTGGTTCCGTATGGTCGTTGTTGCCTTCGGGGTTGATCGGGTTATCCATCCTCCTGGTGCTTTTGCTGATATTGTTATTATTGCCCGATTTGGAACGGCGTCTGCACCGTCGCTTTGGTTTTTGCCCAGGGGTGTTGTCTTCCGGATTGTCACCATCGCCTTCCTTGGGCGTATCCACCATATATATGTCATGTGGCAAGGCGGGAATCCGGTGCCCCATAGATTCTGAGTCTTCTCCTGCATCGTCTCCAGACCGTCGATGCCTTTGGAGTCGACATCAAGCACGTCGGTTAAATCATCAACCGTGGCGATAAAGTGGGTGGTGGGTGGGCGACAAATTGCCTCGTCATCTGCTTCCCATTCAAGCCGAACATAGTTCGGCACAGAGTCTCCTGACAAAGAGAGAGACTTCAATAAGTTCAGTATGTCGCCAAAGGGCGAGTGCTGAAAAACGTCCGCCGCGGTGAACTCCATCACCGGAACCCAATCAGGCTCGGCGGGCTCAGGGGCGCACGAACTGGAGCCTACAACCGGACACGAGTCCGGGGGCCCGGAGTCACAGGCTTTCCCAGAGGTGGGGCCTGTGTTCGGCTCCATCGCCGATGAGGGTACGGCCTGCGGGGCGAGGTCCAGCCCTCCGTCCTTAGGCAACGCATCCTGCCCCGGATTTAGATCCGAGGCTTCTGCCGGGGTGATATCCCGAGCATCGTCTGACGGCAGGTCTAAGCCGTGCTCATCATGACTATCCAGCGCTCCTGACGCGATCTTCTCAAGGTAGCCAGGTGAATTGGCCCGCAATGCGAAGTCTCCGAACACGAAGATTCGTCTGGGGAGGAAAGTCTCGCCCTGGACAGCGTTGTTGGTGATGATCGGAGGAGCCATCAAGCCTGACAGCGACGACATAGAGAAACTCTCAATGAAAGCACCAATGTCAGTGTCAAAACCGGCGGATCTCGGGTAGGGGGTCCCGATTTGTGCGTCAAGGCTGATGGTAACAAGAAGTAAGGGACACAGGTGTTTACCCAGGTTTGGGCCCTCTCGATGGAGGTAAAACCCTACTTCCTGCTTGATTAATATTGATGATATGGGTAGTACAAGAGTAGATCTACCACGAGATCATAGAGGCTAAACCCTAAGAGCTAGCCTATGATGGTATGAATGTAATTGTGATCGGCCTTCTAAGGACCGGCCTCTCCAGTTTATATAGACACCGGAGAGGGCTAGGGTTTACATGGAGTCGGTTACAAGGAAGGAAATATAATATCCGGATCGCCAAGCTTGCCTCCCACGCAAAGGAGAGTCCCATCCGGACACGAGCCGAAGTCTTGAGTCTTGTATCTTCACGCTTTAATAGTCCGGACGTTGTAAACAGTCCGGCTGTCTGGATACCCCCTAATCCAGGACTCCCTCAATGCTGTTTACAGACCTAAAAATTTAGCTATACTCAAATATTGCTATGATAATTATGAATTTAATTCCGATATTGATGATTTTATTAGGAGAGTCTCCGCTGTCCAAGAAGAGACTAATATTGTGCCGGAGCCTATGGAAGAAGGAATTGATGAAATTGTGAGCTCATTGGATGAAAAAGATGACGAGGAGAGCGAAGAACAAAAGGAGGAAGAGCGGATTAGCTACCCGTGCCCACCTTCTAATGAGAGTAACCCTTCAACTCATACATTGTTTAAATTCCCTTCTTGCTTACCGAAGGATGATTGCTATGATGATTGTTATGATCTCGTTGATTCTTTTGAAATATCCCTTTTTGATGATGCTTGTGGCCAAGAAGCCAATATGAATTATGCTTATGGAGATGAACTTGCTATAGTTCCTTATGTTAAACATGAAATTGTTGCTATTGCATCCACGCATGATAGTCCTATTACCTTCTTGAATTCTCCAAACTACACTATATCGGAGAAGTTTGCACTTATTAAGGATTATATTGATGGGTTGCGTTTCACTACTACACATGATGATTTTGATAGATATAATATGCATGTGCTTGCTGCTCCTACTTGCAATTATTATGAGAGAGTAACTACATCTCCGCCTCTCCTTGTTTCCAATATGATAAAATTGCAAGAAACTGTTTATACTATGCATTGGCCTTTACTATGTCTGCGTGAATTGTTCTTTTATGACATGCCGATGCATAGGAAGAGAGTTAGACTTTGTCATTGCATGATATATGTTACTTTGTTCTCACTACTAAATTACAAATCATTGTTAATTAAAATTGGCTTTGATATACCTTGGGATCCGGGTGGATTCATTACTTGAGCACTATATGCCTAGCTTAATGGCTTTAAAGAAAGCGCTGCCAGGGAGACAACCCAAAAGTTTTAGGGAGTCATTTATTTATGTTGTTTGCTTTTATAAAGTTTAAAAATAAAAATAATGTGCCAAGGTTTGCCTTTAGGATTTTTAGATTGCTTGTTGGTTTGTGCGGTGCAAGACAGAAACTTTGGCTGTAGTGCGCGGTTTTACATTTTTTACTGGAATGTCAAACGGTTCTGAAACTTTTTGCACTGTCTTTCTATACAAATTTTTTATTTTTCCTAATTGTGGAAGAATTTTTGGAGTACCAGAAGTATGGTGAATGTTCAGATTATTACAGACTGTCCTGTTTAAGACAGATTCTGTTTTTGATGCATAGTTTGCTTGTTTTGATGAAACTATCAATTTCTATCAGTGGATTAAGCCATGGAAAAGTTATATTACGGTAGCTACATTGCAAAAACAAAATATGAATTGGTTTGCAACAGTACTTAGAGTAGTGATTTTCTTTATTATACTAACGGATCTTACCGAGTTTTCTGTTGAGTTTTGTGTGGATGAAGTGTTCGAAGATCGAGGAGGTCTCGATATGAGGAAAAGGAGGAGAGGCAAGAGCTCAATCTTGGGGATTCCCAAGGCACCCCAAAATGAATATTCAAGGAGACTCAAGCATCTAAGCTTGGGGATGCCCCAGAAGGCATCCCATCTTTCTTCAACAAATATTGGTATGTTTTCGGATTCGTTTCGTTCATGCGATATGTGCAAATATTGGAGCATCTTTTGCATTTAGTTTTCACTTTTCTTTGATGCACCATGCTGGTATGAGATAGTCATTTGTTGATTTATAGAATGCTCATTGAACTTCACTTATATCTTTTGAGTATGGCTTTATAGAATGCTTCATGTGCTTCACTTATATCATTTGAAGTTTGGATTGCTTGTTTCTCTTCACATAGAAAACCTCCATTTGTAGAATGCTCTTTTGCTTCACTTATATTTGTTAGAGCATGGGCATATCTTTTGTAGAAAGAATTAAACTCTCTTGCTTCACTTATATCTATTTAGAGAGATGATAGGAATTGGTCATTCACATGGTTTGTCATAAAATCCTACATAAAACTTGTAGATCACTGAATATGATATGTTTGATTCCTTGCAATAGTTTTGTGATATAAAGATGGTGATATTAGAGTCATGCTAGTGGGTAGTTGTCAATTGTAGAAATACTTGTGTTAAAGTTTGTGATTCCCGTAGCATGCACGTATGGTGAACCGTTATGTAACAAAGTCGGAGCATGATTTATTTATCGATTGTCTTCCTTATGAGTGGCGGTCGGGGACGAGTGATGGTCTTTTCCTACCAATCTATCCCCCTAGGAGCATGCGCGTAGTACTTTGTTTCGGTGATTAATAGATTTTTGCAATAAGTATGTGAGTTCTTTATGACTAATGTTGAGCCCATGGATTATACACACTCTCACCCTTCCATCATTGCTAGCCTCTTCGGTACCGTGCATTGCCCTTTATCACCTCGAGAGTTGGTGCAAACTTCGCCGGTGCATCCAAACCCCGTGATACGATACACTCTATCTCACATAAGCCTCCTTATATCTTCCTCAAAACAGCCACCATACCTACCTATTATGGCATTTCCATAGCCATTCCGAGATATATTGCCATGCAACTTCCATCATCATCATATACATGACTTGAGCATTTATTGTCATATTGCTTTGCATGATCGTAAGATAGCTAGCATGATGTTTTCATGGCTTGTCCGTTTGTTTGATGTCATTGCTACGCTAGATCATTGCACATCCCGGTACACCACTAGAGGCATTCATATAGATTCATATCTTTATTCTAGTATCGAGTTGTAATATTGAGTTGTAAGTAAATAAAAGTGTGATGATCATCACTATTAGAACATTGTACCATGTGAGGTTATCAAAATAAAAGTGGCCAAAGAAGCCCCCCCAAAAATAAGAGAGAGGCCAAAGAAGCCTACAAAAAAAAGAAAAAAAGAGAAAAAAAAATAAAAAAAATGAGAGAAAAAGAGAGAAGGGGCAACGTTACTATCCTTTTACCACACTTGTGCTTCAGAGTAGCACCATGTTCTTCATATAGAGAGTCTCTTGAGTTATCACTTTCATATACTAGTGGGAATTTTCATTATAGAACTTGGATTGTATATTCCGATGATGGGCTTCCTCAAATGCCCGAGGTCTTCATGAGCAAGAAAGTTGGATGCACACCCACTTAGTTTCCAATTTGAGTTTTCATACGCTTATAGCTCTTAGTGCATCCATTGCATGACAATCCCTACTCCTCACATTGACATCAATTGGTGGGCATCTCCATAGCTCATTGATTAGCCTCGTCGATGTGAAACTTTCTCCCCTTTTTGTCTTCTCCACACAACCTCCATCATCATATTCTATTCCACCTATAGTGTTATATCCATGGCTCATGCTCATGTATTGCATGAAAGTTGAAAAGGTTTGAGAAGATCAAAAGTATGAAACAATTGCTTGGCTTATCTTCGGGGTTGTGCATGATTTGAATATTTTGTGTGGTGAAGATGGAGCATAGCCAGAATATATGATTTTGTAGGGATAAATTTCTTTGGCCATGTTATTTTGAAAAGACATGATTGCTTTATTAGTATGCTTGAAGTATTATTTTCTTAATGTCAAATGATAGACTATTGCTTTGAATCACTTGTGTCTTAATATTCATGCCATGATTAGATTACATGATCAAGATTATGCTATGTAGCATTCCACATCAAAAATTATTATTGTTTATCATTTACCTACTCGAGGACGAGCAGGAATTAAGATTGGGGATGCTGATACGTCTCCGTCGTATCTATAATTTTTGATTATTCCATGCCAATATTCTAGAACTCTTACATAATTTTGGCAACTTTTTATTCTATTTTTGGGACTAACATATTGATCTAGTGCCTAGTTGTCGGGGGTTGGCTGCGACATATGCCAATGGATGGCTTATCATGGTGGGAGCGAGTAGAACGTCGTCGGTGCCTGGAAGCAGGATAAGGCGTAGACACGAACACCGGCGGACTTTACCCAGGTTCGGGGCTCTCCTAGGAGATAACACCCCTAGTCCTGCTCTGCGGGGCCTTCGCATGATCACTAATGCTCAAGTGATACAAGGGTGCTCCTCGAGCTGTATGCTAGAGGCAGGAGGGAGCAAGGCTCAGCTCTCTTCCTACTCTATGGGGTGGCTAGTGCTAATGGCGTCGAACCCTTTGCATGGGTGGCCTGGGGGGTTTATACAGGCCTACCCCCCAGGGGTACAATGGTAATCCGGCGGGCCGTCGGGCCCGGCTGTCAGAGTCCCCGGCCTCCGGCTTCTCCGCCGACTGCTAGGGCCCGCCGCCTGGTGGGCCCCCGCCGACTGGTTGGTGGCTGCTTACTGTAGCCATGTCGTCGGTGACGAGGGCTTGGTCACCTTTGCGTGGCTACAGTCCCGCCGCCTGGCGGGAGGATACTGTAGCCACACCTGGTCTCATCAGCTTAATGGCATGCATGCCTCGGGACAAGGGACGGCCGCCTGCTGGAGGCCGGCTCCTCTTGAATCCGCTTGGTCGAGCTTCCGCCGCCTTCTTGGAGGTCACTGCCCTGTAGGGCCTGCCTCGGGCAGGCCATACCGACAGGCCGTCGTGGGGAACAGGACTCCGCCTGCCTGGAGCGACATCAGGGGAGACATGGCATAGTGCCCCGCCGTGCGGAGATCTCCGTCTGTACGGAGCACTATAGCCATGCTCGTCCTAAGCATCGGAGGCGACGCGCCTTACTGTAGCCATGCTCCGTCTTGTACTCTCGAAGGGGGGCTCGGCCATGCCACAGTTATGGGACGCCGCCTGCCTGTTGCCGCCCTCTCTGGATGGCGGCAGCTAGGAACCGGCCGCTCGGAGCGTCGTGGTCTGGGGTCATCCACCCTCTGGCAGCCGGCCGATGAGCCAACCGGCCCCAAAGGGCGGAGCTTCGGCTTGGGGCCCAGCTAGGCGGAGCTGGCCCAAAGTCTTGGTAAATCTTGGGACTCGGGTGAGCCTACCCGTGGCCCATTACTCCGACAGTAGTCCCCAAAGCCGGTGATGCGTCGTGGTCGAGGGACCGCGAGGTCTCAGCGGCTTCTCCCCTCCCTGAGCTCTGGAAAAAATGTCGGTCCGCCTGGTGGCTAGCTGACCGCTCCAGCCGGCCTCCAGCAGGCAGGGCCATACGATGGAATTTGAACCTTCAGGCGGGAAACAAGTGGCGTGCCTGTTAAGCTTCCCAGGTAGCCGCCCGCCATAGACGCGCCACGCAACGCGCGTCAGCCTGGCAAGCCTACCATCCTACGCTCTGGATGGGACATGACACCGGGCCGGGTCCGCACTACCACGCCTCGGCAACCGGGCGGATTTACTGCGCCGGAAGGGGCGGTTGCCATCCCATGACGAGGTAAATGCGCGCGGGAGACGGGGGGATCATGGGGATGTGGGTGCAGTAAATCCCACGACCCCACGTCCCGCCCCCTCGGCTTCATAGCCCGGCGCTATAAGTAGGGAGGGGAGGGAGGTGCGGCAAAGTTCCTGCGCCCCCTCTCACTCTTCTTCTTCTCTCTCTGCTTCCGCCACAACTGCCGTAGCGCTGCCATAGCTGCTTGTTGCTGCTCGTCGCCGACGCGCTTCTCCCGTCCGTGCCGCCAGTCGAGGCCATGGGCGATTGGGATGGGTCGACGGTGATCGACGACCACATCACCTTCCTCCGCGACACGCGCCGGATGCACAGCGCGGCCTTTGTCAAGGCGCGGGTACCACCGGAGACGGAGATCAGGACAGCGCCGCAGGAAGGCGAGCGGGTCGTCTTCCGCTCGCATTTCCTGCGGGGCTTCGGCCTTCCGGCGCGCAACTTCTTCCGCACCTTCCTCGACTTCTACAACCTCCAACCCCACCATCTCACGCCCAACGCCGTGACCCTGCTCTCTGCCTTCGTCACGGCGTGCGAGGGCTACCTCGGCATCCTCCCCACCGTCGAGTTGTGGGCAGCGTTCTTTTACGGGAAGCTCGGCACCTCCGCCAGGGAGACGGCGGCCGAGTGCGGGGGCTACGTCGCCGTGCGCCGACCGGCAAAGCGGAACGCCTTCCCCACCATCAAGTTGGCGCAGTCAGTGAAAATGTGGCAGTAGTCGTACTTCTACGTCGAGAATGTGGACCCGGCTGCCGACCTCCTCAACCTGCCGGCCTACGAGGCCGGCCCTCCTACCGGGGCTCGGCCCACCTGGGGGTACAAGCCGAAGCCGGTGTTGGCGGATGCGGCTGCCACCATCGGCCAACTCCGGGTGCTCCAGGAGTTGGAGGGCCTCATGTCCTTCGACCTCCTCGTCGCCTTCGCCGAGCGCCGGATCCTCCCGCTCCAAGCCGCCCTCATCCGATCTTCCGGATGGGCGGACACCGTGATCCGTGCGGCTGTGCATGAAGGGAATGCCGCCTGCCAAAGTCTCGCGGATGGTGAATGAGATATCCGACCTCAAGATGTCAGAGAAGGAATGGAGGTACGGGAAGCGGCCGTACAAGCGCCACAACCCGCCCCCTGCGGTAAGTTCTTGTCTTTGTCTTTTGAGCCACTTTTCTGCTGCTTCATTTCTCTTCGTGGCTCCGCCCTTCGAGACTTTACTTCTTCTTGGTTGTATATCTATATGTCCGAGGCAACGGCCGCCCTCCTGGGGCCGGGTGATAACCTCTAGGCGGACAGGGCGGAGAGCGATGTGGATGACCCCGACCTAGGGGCGGCCGCCCTGGTCGACGGTGCGACAGGCGGTGGAGGCGGAGCGGACGGCGGCAGCGGAGTGGAGGCTTGGCCTGATGATGATGAAGATGACGACGAGCCACGCCCCGCCCGGAGCTCCGCCACCACCGTCGCCGGCCCCTCTTCTGGGCCGCCCGCCGCAGGCGGCAAACGCAAACGGAAACAGGGCTCGACCCTGTTCGGCAGCGCCCCCAAGAAGCCCAAGAACCCGGCCGCGGCGACCAGGCAGAAAGAGACCGCGGCCAAGGCGGCCCAGTACCAGAGGCAGCCAAAAGTGCCTGTCATGGTGTCGGCGTAAGCATCGTCTCCTTACTCCTTGTTCTTCATCAATCTGTCGTGAAAATACTCTGACTTGTCTTCTGATTTCAGGGCCCCGCTGAACCTTGAGAAGTCGGGCGCCGGCTCGGTCCTCAGGTCGGCTGCGACCTCTTCGACCAGCCGGCGCATCGTCCCGGCTGCCGACCTCCGGGAGGCGACAGAGCGGAACACGCGGCAGGCATGTGGGGAGGTGGAGGCCGACCGCCTGGCTAAGGAGCAAGCAGACTTGTCTGCTGCGTCCGCCAAGAAGGTGCTGGCGCAAGCGGAGGCCCTGGCCGCGGAGAAGGAACGGCTTGCGGAGGCCGCCCGCTGCCAGGAGCCTATACTCGTGACCCCTCTGGATACTGCGCCGCCTCCGCCTGACTTCGAAGCGACGGCCCGGGGAGCCGGCGGCGACTACCCGATCCGAGAGCAGGGGGTCGGTGATGTGGCCATGTCGGACGTCTTCGTGCCGCCACCCCCGTCGCCGGCTCCGCCGCCTCCGCTAGCCAGCGAGCCGCAGGGCGACAGCCCGTGGCGCTGCCTGTGCCACCGGTCGGGACTTCGGTGGCGACGGTCCTGGTTCCCGCGGTCCGCATTACCACGCGCCGCTATCTGGAGAAGGCGGCCTCGGCGCCGCGGCCGCAGGAGATCGGCGCCTCGAGCTCGTCCGCCCTTGACACCGAGGCGACCAGTGCCGCGCCCGTGGGTTGGGTACACGGAGGCGAGACTGGCGCCCTGAATGAGGCGTCACTTGACGTCCAGGCCAAGCTCCGGGCGGAGGCAGTGGCACTCAAGCGCTGCAACAAGGCCTACTTGGAGTCATGCACCGCCATCCGGGTAAGCCGTCTTTTAGTTTATTCTCCGAGTGCTCTTCTTTTCCTCTTTTGTGGGGGCGCGCAAGCGCACCCACTGGGTGTAGTCCCCAAGTTCCGGGCCGGCTGCTGAGCAGGCGGGCCGGAACTTTAACTTGTGATTGCCGATTGCTGACTTTATTTTGATGTTTCCTTTGCAGGACTACCACAACCTTCGGGCGACCGCCTACAACTCCAAGGTCTGGGAGCTAGAGGCGCAGACAACCCATCTCGCCGAAAGCCGGCGTAAGTCCCTTTCTCCTTCTTTCTTCGCGGGGGCGCGCTGGCGCACCCGCGGGCTGTAGTCCCCGAGGTTCGGGCCGACTGCTGAGCAGTCGGGCTGAATCTCCTCAGTTGCCCTTTTTCCCTTGTCGGCTACTTCTTTTCCGCGGGGGTGCGCTGGCGCGCCCGCGGGCTGTAGTCCCCGAGGTTCGGGCCGACTGCTAAGCAGTCGGGCCGAATCTCCTTGATCGTTTCTTTCTTTTGTCTTTTATGCTTGACTGATGCCTTCTTCCCTTCTTTCTTTCTTCAGAGGCTAATGCCGCCCTGCAGCAGTAGCTGGGCAAGGCCCAGACCGCCCTTCGCGGCAAGGAGGCGGAGTGCGGCAAGCTGGTGGAGGAGCGGGATCGCCTGGTTACCCAACTTGCCGAACAGGCGGAAGCCCTGAAGGCGGCCCAGCAGAAAGCAAAGACGGCGGAGACCAGCCTCCTTGCTGAGTTCAAGCTCGAACGCTTCGCCTGGGCCGGCAGGGAGGCCCAGGTGACGGCCTGCTTTGGCAGCATTGAGGACTTGGTTGACGGTAAGCTCTGTTCCCCTGATTTCTTGCTTTGAGCAACCGGCCCCTGCTCACGGTCTTGTCCTTTTTTCTTCTTCTGCCCATGCAGACTTCTTGCCGGGACATACCATAGCCACGATCCAGATGATCGAGGCCCAGCGTGAGGAGCAAAGGGCGGGAGGCGTGTAGATCGCCACAGACACCCCGCGGACTCTTGGTGAACAGGTCCTCAGCATTCAAGACCGGCTTCGGCCTGCCCACTGTCTGCTGCGCCGCCTCCAGTGCGCCGGAGCCCAGGCGGTCTCCGCCCTCTGGCCGGGCCTGCCGGCTCCACGTACCCCAAGTCGGACCGCCGACTGGCTGGGGGTGGCGGTCGGCCGCTTGCAGGCCTGGAAAGGTTCAGCAGCCCGGGCAGGAGCGCGCCAGGCCTTAGAATTCGTCAAGGCGTGGTACCCTGGGCTAGATCTAGCCTAGTTAGCCACGTTCCGGCTGGAGGCGCAGGAGGAGCTGGCGGTGGTGGAAGCCGAGCTCGTCAACAGGGCGGTGGCGATCGCCGACTTCATCAACACCAATGTCTTTGTGCCGGAGGTGGTCGAGGAAGGCGGCGAGGCTCCGCACGAGTTTCTCGGGCTGAACCCGACGGACAGCGAGGATTCTGCTGAAGTCATCGACTCCAGCGACAAAGGGGAGGACGGGGAGGAGGAAGAGGAGGAGGAGGAGGAGGAGGAAGACGAGAGCGATGTCGACATGCCGGAGGTTGGGGCAGACGGTCAGCCCCAACTTGACCGAGCCTCAAGCAACGAGCCGCATGCCGAGGCGCCGCCTGCTACTGGAGGCGCTCAGGTGGGGGCGGACCCGCCGCCCGTTCCTTCGATGGATGCCACCGACTCCGTCCTCCAGCGCTTCGATGCCCCGCCTGCCGCTGGCGACCCCTCTACCCAGACGGAGCCGCCTGCCGCGCCATCAGGCACCGCCCAGCTGGAGGCCTCTGCTGCGCCAACCGGCGCCGCCCAGCCGGAGCCCTCTGCTGCGCCAACGGGCACTGCCCAGCCGGAACCTTCTGCTGCTCCTTAGGCTCTTTACCTACTTTATGTTTGTGCTCTGAACACTTTGTTAAATTCGCGCAATTCCACCCGCGGGGTGTATATCAAACTTTGTTTGAATGCTGGTCAGAGGCCTTTATCTATGTAACATATTTTATCATTGCTCATGCTTGTTGTGCCGACCTCCGACCTTTTTTTTTCCCTTTTTCTCCTTGGAGTTTTTTCCTTTGTCGCCGACCCTTTGGCTTTGCTTTCACCAGCCAGACGGCCGCTCTGCGAACTGTGGCTGGTTTGAGCATTCTAGCCATTTGTGAAGGGGGCTAGGACTTAGCCATTCGGAGTTTCGGGTAGTAAGGTGGAAGCCGGCCATCTGGCTACCAAGCAGCCAAACGGCAAGGTGCGAGGCCGCCTACTACCATATGCGTTTTCCTCCTTAGTCGTTTTTTCGTGCGGGGCACCTCTTCGCAACCTTTGCCTGCCATGCAGCCGCTCTACGAGCTGCGGCTTCTGACAAAGGAAGCTTTGGTCCCGGCACACTACTTGTCCGGCTGTAAGAGGCGGCATATTGTAGAAGGCGGTAAGGCTCCGGGCCGACTGGTCGAACCCGGTGCCAGGCGAAAGAAAAATAGAGTATACATTCGCATAGGCACGATACTTATCATATAGATAAAAAGAGGGCAGTCCCC
Organism: Triticum dicoccoides; assembly: GCF_002162155.2. Taxonomy (NCBI): domain Eukaryota; kingdom Viridiplantae; phylum Streptophyta; class Magnoliopsida; order Poales; family Poaceae; genus Triticum; species Triticum dicoccoides. The sequence continues at coordinate 576,590,435 of NC_041391.1, read as the reverse complement.
GAGCTCTTCTCGGGGGACCCAAAGTCTTTATACATAGTACAAAAGATAGCGTGATACATACTGCTTTCAACTGTAAAACCTTCGGAGGAGGTTTGCGTTCCACGGCCTCTCCGTTTCTTTGCCTGAATCATCTCTCTTGCGCGCCCTGGGCTTCTGCGCATTGATCAGATAGTAGGCATCGTTGCCTAACACCTTACTGATGATGAAAGGGCCTTCCCAAGGTGCCGAGAGCTTGTGTTGTCCGGCTGTTTGCTGGATCAGCCGGAGCACAAGGTCTCCCTCCAGGAAGGACCTTGGCTTCACCTTGCGGTTGTAGTATCGGCATAGACTCTGCTGGTAGATGGCTGACCGGCTGAGTGCCAATAGCCGGCCTTCCTCCAGCAAGTCGACGCCATCTTCTCGTGCTTCCTTGACGTTCGCCTCGGTGTACATAGTGACTCTTGGGGAGTCGAACTCGATATCCGTCGGGATGACGGCTTCGGCACCGTAGACGAGGAAGAAAGGCGTGAAGCCCGTTGATTTGTTTGGAGTCGTGCGCAGGCTCCAGAGGACGGCCGACAGCTCGTCGAGCCAGCAGCCGGCCGAGCGCTCCAGAGGCTCGATCAGTCGGGGCTTGAGGCTGGACAAAATGAGGCCGTTTGCGCGTTCCACCTGGCCGTTTGACTGTGGATGGGCAAGGACGCTAGGTCCAGGCGGATGCCCTGAGTCGCACAAAAACGAGCCAAGGCTCCCTTGGCGAAGTTGGTGCCGTTGTCGGTGATGATGCTGTGTGGGATGCCATACCGCGTGGTGAGGTCGGTGATGAAGGTCATGACAGTCGGCCCATTCAGATTCTTGATTGGTTTTGCCTCTATCCACTTGGTGAACTTGTCCACCGCAACCAGCAAGTGAGTAATGCCACCACAGGCCGTCTTGAACAGTCCCACCATATCCAATCCCCACACGGCAAAGGGCCAGGCTATGGGAATGGTCTTGAGCGCAGAAGTCGGCTGGTGTGGCTTGGAACGGAATCGCTGGCACCCTTGACACTTTTTGACCAGCTCTTTGGCCTCCTCCAGGGCGGTCGGCCAGAAGAAACCGTGGCGGAAGGCTTTGGCCACCAGCGCTCTCGAAGCCGCGTGGTGGCCGCACTCGCCCTGGTGGATATCTCTGAGTATCGCTTGGCCTTGGTCCGACTCTACGCATCGCTGGTAGACTCCTGTGACGCTTCTTTGCACCATCCCTTTATTGACTATGGTGTAGGCTGCAGCTCGCCTCTGTACTTGTCGGGCTAAAATTTCATCGGTGGGTAGCTCCTTATTCACCAGGAACTTGAGGATTGGCTGAGCCCATGAGGGTGCTGCAGTTTGTTCGACTGCGGCCTCCACGACTTGCACGAGGGCAATTGGGCCGGAAGGCGGCGGGTTGGCAGCTGCTTCCGCCTGCTGTGCTGATGAAGTCCCCGGGCCGATTGGTGCAGTCCCCAGGCCGGGCTCCGAAGTCCCCAGGCCGGGCTCTGAAGTCCTCGGGTTGGTCATGGCGGTAGCAGTCCCCGGGCCGCCTGTCAGAATCCCCGTGCCGACCTTTGGAGTCACCAAGTCAGATCCGACTGCTTCGGGGGGGGGGGGCACAAAGATGGAGTCTGAATCAGGAGACGGCTTGACAGACGGCTTCAGAAGGCGGCGTAGGGCGACGCCGGCTGGTATTGCTTGTCGGGTGGAGCCAATCTGTGCCAAGGCATCCGCTTGCTCGTTGTCATTCCTTGGCACGTGAAGGAACTCGTACCCATCAAAGTATCCGCTGAGTTGCTGCACCAGAAAGCGGTAGCTCGCCATGTTTGCATCCTTGGCGTCCCATTCGCCTGAAGACTGCTGGACCACCAAGTCAGAGTCGCCATAACAGAGGATCCGGCGAATGCCGAGCTCTTTGGCAAGCCGGAGCCCGTGTATGAGTGCCTCATATTCTGCTACGTGTTGGAGGCGGCGAAGTGGACTTGCAGCACGTATTTAAGCTTGTCGCCTTTGGGAGAGGTGAGGACGACGCCGGCTCCCAGACCAGTGCGCATTTTTGAACCATCGAAATGCATCCGCCAGTGAGTGGAGTCTGGGGCAGGCGGCCAATATTGGGTCTCGGCCCAATCGACGAGGAAGTCGGCCAACACCTGTGACTTGATGGTGGTGCGAGGCTGGTAATAGATGGTGTAAGGGGCCAGATCAATAGCCCATTTGGCCACTCGGCCTGAGGCATCCCAGCTTCCAATGATCTCAGCAAGCGGGGCTGTGTAGACGACAGTTATGGGGTGCTCTTGGAAGTAAGGCTTCAGCTTGTTGGCGGCAAAGTGCGCGCCGTAACACATCTTCTGGTAGTGGGGGTAGTTTTGCTTGGAGGCGGACAATACTTCGCTCAAGTAATACACCGGTCTCTGGATCGGCAATGCTTTGTCCTTCTCCTTGCGCTCCACCACCATGACTATGCCGACAACCCGACTGGTGGCTGCAATGTAGAGGAGCATGGGCTCCTTCTCAGTCGGGGCAGCCAGGACAGGCGGGGTTGCCAACATATTTTTGAGTCGGAGGAATGCTTCATCCGCCTTGTCGTTCCACTCGAAAAAGTGGTCTTCTTCATGAGTTGGTACAGGGGAAGAGCCTTCTCGCCCAGCCGGCTGATGAAACGGCTGACTGACGCCAGGCAGCCAGTGAATTTCTGCACGTCCAGCAGTCGGGTGGGCACCTTCATCATCTCAATTGCCTTGATCTTCACGGGATTGCACTCTATGTCGCGTTCTGAGACCAGGAAACCAAGAAGCTGGCCAGCTGGCACTCCAAAGACACATTTCTCCGGGTTGAGCTTAATCTGGAATCGGCGCAGGTTCTCAAAGGTCTCCTTGAGGTCTTCCAGCAGAGTGCCACACTTCTCCGTCTTCCACCACATCATCCACATATACATGGGCATTTCTACCGAGTTGCTTGACGAGGCACTTCTGCATGCAACGCTGAAACGTGGCGCTAGCGTTTCTCAAGCCGAACGTCATGGTCAGGTAGCAGAAAGCCCCAAATGGCGTTATGAAGGCGGTCTTTAGCCTGTCGGCCGGGTTCAGCTTTATCTGGTGACATCCAGAGTATGCATCCAAGAAACTCAATAGCTCGCATCCGGCTGTGGAGTCGATCACCTGATCAATCATCGGCAGAGCAAAGGGATCTTTGGGGCAGGCTTTGTTGAGGCTGGTGTAGTCAATGCACATGCGCCACTGCTTGTTCTTTTTCAACACTAGGACTGGGTTGGCCAGCCATTCTGGGAAAAACACCTCCATGATGAATCCGGCTGCTAGAAGCCGGGCTATCTCTTCTCCAACAACTCTTCTCTTTTCTTCTGACAGGCGGCGCAAGGGCTGCTTGACCGGCTTGGCGTCAGGTCGGACATGTAACTTGTGCTCAACGAAATCCGTCAGAACACCCGGCATGTCCTTGGGGGACCATGCGAAGATGTCCCAATTCTCACGGAGGAAATCGACGAGCTCGCCTTCCTATTTGCTGTCAAGGCATGTGCCTATGACAGCGTGCCTCTCCGGGTGCTCTGGGTCCAAGGGCATCCTCTTTGTTTCCTTGGCCGGCTTGAACGAGCCCTCGGCTTCCGACTCCTGGGGCGTGGGTGACATTTCCGGCTTCTTGCCTGCCAATGCCACCACCCGGTCAAGGAGCTGCTTCTCGGTTGCAATCACGAGGGACTCGGCCAGCCGGCTGCTATCTGTGGTGCAAGCGACCGACTTCTTGTAGTCTCCGACTACTGTCAGGATCCCCTTGGTACTCAGCATCTTCATCTTGAGGTAGGCATAGTGGGGGACTGCCATGAACTTGGCTAGTGCAGGACGGCCTAGCAATGCATGGTAGGGGCTCTGAAGGTCCACCACTTCAAACCAAACTGGCTCTCAGCGAAAGTGATTCTTGTCTCCGAAGAGGACATCAATTTGTGTCTTGCCAATTGGTGAGCAGGAAAGGCCAGGGACTATGCCATGGAACATAGTCCGACTGGGGACGAGCTGCTTCTGCTTGATTCCCAACTTCTCCATTGTGTCGCGATACATGATGTTGATGCTGCTGCCGCCATCTATCAAGACTCTGGGGAAACGGGCTGCTCGTCCCTCTGTTGCAAGGGTCGCTTCTAGGACCAGGGCGTACGAACTAGGGGAAGGCATCACTTCCGGGTGGTCGGCCCTGCTCCAACTGATAGGCTTCTCGGACCAATTCATGAACTCTGGGGTGCTGGAGGCCACTGCTTGTATTTCTTGTTGTTGTTGCCGTTTGCTGCGTCTGTCATTGGGCACGCTGGTGAACACAACATAAGCTCCGTGTTCCTCCGGGTACTCGTCTTGGATGGCGCTGACTGGTCGGGCCGCCGACTGCTGAGGCTGAGGAGGCGGTGGTCCAGCAGGCAGAGGAGGCAGGAGTCCATCTCCCTTGGCAATCCTGGCGAGCCAGTGACACTTTTGAGTGGTGTGGTTGGAGGGCTTTGCTCCGCTATGGAATTTGCAGGGTGCATCTAGAGTTTGCTCGTAAGAGAAGGCGGGCAACCAGTTGGACTTGCCGCCCTTCTGCCGCTTGGGGGCTGGCGGCCCTTCTGGCTGCTGATCCTCGACCGTCGCCACCTGCCGGCTAGTGGAAGCCGGCTGAGTGGCCTTTCGCTTGTTATCTCGTGGCTGCTGTCGCCGACTGGTGTCGCCAGCCGGAGTCCGAGGTGCCTAGGATGCCACCTTTCCAGACGCGTCAACCAGGATTTCCGCCTTCATGGAGGAGTCGGCCGTGGCCTGCTTGTCGGTGATGACCAGCAGCTCATCAAGGGTCTCGGCCTTGTCGCAGAGGAGGCGGTGCTTGAGGAGGGTGCCCTCTCGGCACCCGGCAGTGAAGTACTCGATTGCCTGCACCTCGTGCACGCCTTCGCAGGAGTTGCACAGCTCGGTCCAGCGCATGAGGTAGTCGCGAGTGGACTTAGTGGGCCCTTGGATGCATAGAGAGAGCTGCCGGGGCTTGGGGGCCCGCTGGTAAGTGCTGGTGAAGTTGCGGATGAAGGCCTCGGTGAAATCAACCCAGCTGTTGATGCTGCGGGGCTTCAGGCTGTTGAGCCATGTCCGAACAGTGCCTTGAAGCATGAGCGGGACATACTTCACGGCAACACGCTTGTTGCCGTTTCCTATACTGACGGCTGTGGAGTAGTTGACTAGCCAGTCCTCCGGCATCACGGAGCCGGTGTATTTGGGCATGTCTCGCGGGAGGGTGAACCCTTTGGGGAAGGGCTCATTGCGGATTCGGGGGCCGAAGCAGGGCGGGCCCAGCGCATCTTCCTCTTCAAGTGCCAGGGATCGGTTGAGGCGATCGATCCAGTGGCGAGCATCGTTCTCTCTGACTCCCTCCCGGCGGCCAAGGCGGTTGCCGAGTGTCGGGTGTGTGACAGGAGGCGGAGTGGGGTATCTTGCTCCATGAGGCGGGGGAGGCGGCAGGTCGCCTCGCTGCTCTACTGCACGAGGGCGGCCTTCCTCATCCCGCTGATGGAGATGCGTGTCCGACTGCGGCTAGCAGCCGGCTCATTGCCCTTTTCTCCACGGGCGCCACCAGTCGGTGTCCGGGAGGTCGCCCCGTGATCTCGGCGTGGGGGCGGCTCGTTGTCTCGTCCGGCTGGGTCTTCAGCATGGCAGGTGGCCTCATGCTGCGTGGCTGCCGCGTCCAGGAGCTGTTGGACTCGCTTGGTCATGTGGCAGAGCTCGTCACCGTCGTACTTGTTCAACTCATCCGTCACCGCCTGGGCGGCCCGGATGTTCTCTACAGGCGTGGCGTAGACGGGGCGCTCTACCCTGAACATGGTGGCAACGGCCGCGCCATGCTGCCGAACCATGCTGAGGCGGCTAGGCCCCCCAGGAGCCGGGGTGCCGCCTACGGCCCCGTCCATCTCGCGCCGATAGGCGTCCGACAGCCGGCGCATGCTGGCCAGGCAGCTAGCACTCTCGACAAGCTGGAGGCGGCGTGCCTCCAGCACCTCAGCATCCGCGCCCTCAGGGATAGGCACCAAGAGGTCGCGCAGGGTGGCCTCAAGGGAATCTTGAGCTCGCCCGTCCGAGTGCTCCTCGCTGTTGATGACGAGCACCTCCGTGACGGTGCTCCCGCCGCTGTACTCGCGAGGAGGCGGCTCATCATAGACCACCACGTTGGTGGGAAACGCGTCGAGCGACGTCGTGTCAGAGTCGACGATCATCGGATCGGTCGAGCCAACGGACTCCAGGTCCACAGAGGGCTCGCTGGCGACACAGAGCTGGTCGAGGAGGCTGACGAGGCGGCTCTCGGGGCAGCTTCTGCCCGCGTCGGAGGCCGGCTCGTCGGAGAGGTCGATCTCTCCGACGAGGTCAGCGAGGCAACTCGCCGCGCAGGTGATCTCCGCGCCATGCAGTGCGTCGAGGCTGACGCCGTCGGGCGTGCTGGGCTGGCTTCGCTCGCCAGGAAGGAACATGGTTACCGTCCAGAGCAGATCTCCAGGAGAAGGTGCACCTCGCCCCACGGTGGGCACCAAATGTCGGGGGTTGGGTGCGACATATGCCAATGGATGGCTTATCATGGCGGGAGCGAGTAGAACGTCGCCAGTGCCTAGAAGCGGGATAAGGCATAGACACGAACGCCGGCGGACTTTACCCAGGTTCAGGGCTCTCCTAGGAGATAACACCCCTAGTCCTGCTCTGCGGGGTCTCCGCATGATCACTAATGCTCAAGTGATACAAGGGTGCTCCTCGAGCTGTATGCTAGAGGCGGGAGGGAGCAAGGCTCAGCTCTCTTCCTGCTCTATGGGGTGGCTAGTGCTAATGGCGTCGAACCCTTTGCATGGGTGGCCTGAGGGGTTTATATAGGCCTACCCCCCAGGGGTACAATGGTAATCCGGCGGGCCGCCGGGCCCGGCTGCTAGTGTCCCCGACCTCCGGCTTCTCCGCCGACCGCTGGGGCCCACCGCCTGGTGGGGCCCCGCCGGCTGGTTGGTGGCTGCTTACTGTAGCCATGTCATCGGTGACGAGGGCTTGGTCACCTTTGCGTGGCTACAGTCCCGCCGCCTGGCGGGAGGATATTCTAGCCACACCTGGTCTCATCAGTTTAATGGCATGCATGCCTCGGGACAAGGGACGGCCGCCTGCTGGAGGCCGGCTCCTCTTGAATCCGCTTGGTCGAGCTTCCGCCGCCTTCCTGGAGGTCACTGCCCTGTAGGGCCTGCCTCGGGCAGGCCGTACCGACAGGCCGTCGTGGGGAACAGGACTCCGCCTGCCCGGAGCAACATCAGGGGAGACATGGCACAGTGCCCCGCCATGCGGAGATCTCCGTCTGTACAGAGCACTGTAGCCATGCTCGTCTTGAGCATCGGAGGAGACGCGCCTTACTGTAGCCATGCTCCATCTTGTACTCTCGAAGGGGGGCTCGGCCATGCTGCAGTTATGGGACGGCTGCCTGCCTATTGCCGCCTTCTCTGGAGGGCGGCAGCCAGGAACCGGCCGCCCGGAGCGTCGTGGTCTGGGGTCATCCGCCCTCTGGCAGCCGGCCACTGAGCCAGCCGGCCCTAGAGGGTGGAGCTTCGGCTTGGGGCCCAGCTAGGCGGAGCTGGCCCAAAGTCTTGGTAAATCTTGGGACTCGGGTGAGCCTACCCGTGGCCCATTACTCCGACACCAGTGCCAGTTCCTGTTTGTTGCATGCTTTTTGTTTCACAGAAAATCCATATCAAACAGAGTCCAAACGGGATAAAAACGGACAGAGATTTTTTGGAATATATCCGACTTTTGAGAAGTGGATTCAACGCGAGACAATGCTTGAGGGGCCCACGAGGTAGGGGCACACCCCAGGCGGGTGGGCGCCCCGTGACCCTCATGGACACCCCGTAAGGCAGTTGTTGCCCTTCTTTCGTCAAAAGAAAGCTAATATCCGGAAAAAAAATCGTGTTCAAAGTTCCAATCCAATCGGTGTTACAGATCTCCGGGAATATAAGAAATAGTGAAAGGGCAGAATCTGGGAGCACAGAAATAGAGAGAGACAGAGAGACATATCCAATATCGGAGGGGCTCTCGCCCCTCCCATGCCATGGAGACCAAGGACCAAAATTAGAACCCTTCTCCCACCTAGGGAGAAGGCCAAGGAAGAAGAAGAAGGAGGGGGGCTCTCTCCCCCTCGCTTTCGGGGGCGCCGGGACGCCGCCAGGGCCATCATCATCACCGCAATATACACCAACAACTTCACCGCCCTCATCACCAACTCTTCCCCCCTCTATACAGCGTGTAACCTCTCTTTTACCCGCTGTAATCTCTACTTGAACATGGTGCTCAACGCTATATATTATTTCCCAATGATGTATGGCTATCCTATGATGTTTGAGTAGATCCAATTTGTCCTATGGGTTAATTGATGATCGTGATTGGTTTGAGTTGCATGTTTTATTATTGGTTTTGTCCTATGGTGCTCTCCGTGTCGCGCGAGCGTGAGGGATTCCGGATGTAGGGTGTTGCAATACGTTCATGATTCGCTTATAGTGGGTTGCTTGAGTGACAGCGCTAAACCCGAGTAAGAGGGCTGTTGCGTATGGGATAAAGAGGACTTGATTCTTTAATGCTATGGTTGGGTTTTACCTTAATGATCTTTAGTAGTTGTGGATGCTTGCTAGAGTTCCAATCATAAGTGCATATGATCCAAGAAGAGAAAGTATGTTAGCTTATGCCTCTCCCTCAAATAAAATTTCAATAGTGATTACCGGCTTAGTTATCGATTGCCTAGGGATAAATAACTTTCTCGTGACAAAAAGCTCTCTACTAAAACTAACTTTATTGCTTCTTCTAAACAGCCCCTACTTTTTATTTACATGATCTTTATTATCTTGCAAACCTATCCAACAACACCTACAAAGTACTTCTAGTTTCATACTTGTTCTAGGTAAAGTGAACGTTAAGCGTGCGTAGAGTTGTATCGGTGGTCGATAGAACTTGAGGGAATGTTTGTTCTACCTTTAGCTCCTTGTTGGGTTCGACACTCTTACTTATCGAAAGAGGATACAATTGATCCCCTATACTTGTGGGTTATCAGCTGATTATGTCATTGATATGAGTCATTATAATCTTTAAGAATTATTGTTAACATGGTTAGCTATAATGTTGGCTGAAAACCTGGGTGTTGTTTAAGCTTATTTATGCAAACAAGAGCAAAAGAGTTCGTAAAAGTTTTTCTTTCTCACTTTCAGTTTATCAACTGAATTGCTTCAGGACAAGCAAAGGTTTAAGCTTGGGGGAGTTGATACGTCTCCAACGTATCTACTTTTTATCACGCTTTTTCTCTTGTTTTGGACTCTAATTTGCATGATTTGAATGAAACTAACCCCGGACTGACGCTGTTTTCAATAGAACTACCATGGTGTTGGTTTTTGTGCAGAAATAAAAGTTCTCAGAATGGAACGAAACTTTGTGTGGATTTTTTATAATAAAAGAGAATTTCTGGAGCCAAGATCCACCGGAGAGGGGCCCCTGGGTGGGCACAACCCACCAGGGTGCACCCCCCCTCTCCTGGCGTGCTCAGCTGGGTTGTCCCCACCTGGTGGCCCTGCAGACCTCAACCCTCACACTATAAATTCCTATTTTCGGAGAAAAAAATTAGGGAGAAAGAATTATCGCGATCCACGAGACGGAGCTGCCGCCAAGCCCTATTCTTCCTCGGGAGGGTAGATCTGAAGTCCGTTTGGGGCTCCAGAGAGGAGGATGTTTGTTCTTCGTCATCAGCAACCCTTCTCCATCGCCAATTCCATGATGCTCCCCACCGGGAGTGAGTAATTCCTTTGTAGGCTCACTGGTCGGTGAGGAGTTGGTTGAGATTCATCATGTAATTGAGTTAGTTGTGTTAGGGCTTGATCCCTAGTATGTTCTTAGATTGATGTTGCTATGAATGCTATGCTTAATGCTTGTCACTTTGGGCCTGGGTGCCATGAACTCAGATTTGAACCGTTTATGAATTCATCATTATATCCATGTGTTAGATCCGATGTTGCAAGTTATAGTCACCTACTACGTGTTATGATCCGGTAACCCCGGAGTGACAATAACCGGGACTTCTTCCAGTGATTACTGTAGTTTGAGGAGTTCATGTATTCACTATGTATTAATGCTTTGTTCTGGTTCTCTATTAAAAGGAGGCCTTAATATCCCTTAGTTTCCAATATGGACCCCGCTGCCATGGGACGGTAGGACAAAAGATGTCATGCAAGTTCTTTTAATAAAGCACGTATGACTATTTATGGAATACATGCCTACATTATATCGATGAACTGGAGCTAGTGCCGAGTCGCCCTAGGTTATAACTGTCACATGATGAATATCATCCAACAAGTCACCGATCCAATGCCTACGAACTTTTCCATATTGTTTCTGCTAAGTTACTACTGTTATCATCACTGTTACACTTGCTACAAAATTACTGCTATCACTGTTACTGTTACTATTGCTGCTATTACTACTATCAAAACTATCAAACTACTGTGCTACTGATCACTTTGCTGCAGATAACTAATCTCCAGGTGTGGATAAATTGACAACTCAGCTGCTAATACCTTCAAATATTCTTTGGCTCCCCTTGTGTCGAATCTATAAATTTGGGTTGAATACTCTACCCTCGAAAACTGTTGCGATCCCCTATACTTGTGGGTTATCACTGCACAAAAGAATAATGTCCTTGATGCACCACTAGGTGACAGACCTATTGCTGGAGCAGATGCAGACGTTATGAACATTTGACAAGCTCGCTATGATGACTACTTGATAGTTTAGTGCACCATGCTTTACGGCTTAGAACCGGGACTTCAAAAATGTTTTGAATGCCATGGAGCATATGAGATGTTCCAAGAGCTGAAATTGGTATTTCAGAATCATGACCGTGTTAAGAGGTATGAGACCTCTGACAAGTACTTTGGCTACAAGATGGAGGAGAATAGCTCAGGCAGTGAGCATGTGCTCAGAATGTTTGGGTACTACAATCGTTTGAATCATGTGGGAGTTAATCTTCCAGATAAGATAGTGATTGACAGAGTTCTCTAGTCACTATCACCAAGTTACTAGAACTTCGTGATGAACTATAATATGCAAGGGATGACGAAAATGATTCCCAAGCTCTTCGCGATGCTGAAATCGGCGAAGGTAGAAATCAAGAAATAGCATCAAGTGTTGATGGTTAACAAGACCACTAGTTTCAAGAAAAAGAGCAAGGGAAAGAAAGGGAACTTCAAGAAGAATGGCAGGCAAGTTGCCACTCCCGTGAAGAAGCCCAAAGCTAGACCTAGGCCTGAAACTGAGTGCTTCTACTACAAAGGGAATGGTCACTATAAGCAAAACTACCCCAAATACTTGGCAGATAAGAAGGATGGCAAAGTGAACAAAGGTATATTTGATATACATGTTATTGATGTGTACTTTACTAGTGTTCATAGTACCCCTAGGGTCTTTGATGCCGGTTCAGTTGCTAAGATTAGTAACTCAAAACAGGAGTTGCAAAATGAATAGAGACTAGTTAAGGGCGAGGTGACGATGTGTGTTCGGAAGTGATTCCAAGCTGATAAGATCACCATGGCACACTCTCTCTACCTTCGGGATTAGTGTTGGACCTAAATAAATGTTATTTGGTGTTTACGTTGAGCATGAATATGATTGGATCATGTTTATTGCCATACGATTACTCATTTAAGTCAAAGAATAATTGTTATTCTGTTTACATGAATAAAACCTTCTATGGTCATACACTCAATATAAATGGTTTATTGAATCTCGATTGTAGTGATACACATATTCATAATATTGATGCCAAAAGATGCAAAATTGATAATGATAGTGCAACATATTTGTGGCACTGCCGTTTAGGTCATATTGGTGTAAAGCGCATGAAGAAACTCCATGCGGATGGACTTTTGGAATAACTTGATTATGAATCATTTGATACTTGCGAACCATGCCTCTTGGGCAAGATGACTAAAACTCCGTTCTCCGGAACAACGGAGCAAGCTAATGACTGGAAATAATACATATCGATGTATTCGGTCCGATGAGTGTTGAGGCTCGCGGCGGGTATCATTATGTTCTGACCTCCACAGATGATTTGAGCAGATATGGGTATATCTACTTAATGAAACATAAGTCTGAAACATTTGAAAAGTTCAAAGAATTTCAGACTGAAGTGGAGAATCATCATAACAAGAAAATAAAGTTTCTACGATCTCATTGCGGAGACGAATATTTGAGTTACGAGTTTGGCCTTCAATTAAAACAATGTGGAATAGTTTCACAAACTCATGCCACCTGGAACACCACGGCGTAATGGTGTGTCCGAACGTCATAACCGTACTTTATTAGATATGGTGCGATATGTGATGTCTCTTACTGATTTACCACTATCATTTTGGGGTAATGCATTAGAGACAACTACATTCACATTAAATAGGGCACCGTCTAAATCCGTTGAGACGACATCGTATGAATTATGGTTTAGCAAGAAACCTAAGTTGTCGTTTCTTAAAGTTTGTGGTTGCGATGCTTTTTATTTAATTGTGAAAAAGCTTCAGCCTGATAAGCTCGAACCCAAATCGGAGAAGTGCGTCTTCATAGGATACCCAAAAGAAATTGTTGGGTACACCTTCTATCACAGATCCGAAGGCAAGATCGTTGTTGCTAAGAATGGATCCTTTCTAGAGAAGGAGTTTCACTCGAAAGAAGTGAGCGGGAGGAAAGTAGAACTTGATGAGGTAATTGTACCTTTTCTTGAATTGGAAAGTAGCTCATCATAGAAAACCATTCCCGTAATGCCTGCACCAACTAGTGAGGAACCTAATGATAACGATCATCAAACTTCGGGTCAAGTTACTACCAAACCTCGTAGGCCAGCCAGTGCACATTCCACACCAGAGTGGTACGGTAATCCTGTTCTGGAAGTCATGTTACTAGACCATGACGAACCTACAAACTACGAGGAAGCGATGATGAGCCCAGATTCCAATAAATGGCTTGAGACCATGAAATCTGAGATATGATCCATGTATGAGAACAAAGTATGGACTTTGATTGACTTGCCCAATGATCGGCGAGCCATTGAGTATAAATGTATATTCAAGAGGAAGACGGATGCTGATAGTAGTGTTACTATCTACAAAGCTCGAATTGTCGCAAAAGGTTTTTGACAAGTTCAAGGTGTTGACTATGATGAGATTTTCTCACTCGTATCGATGCTTAAAGTTTGTCCGAATCATGTTAGCAATTGCGGCATTTTATGAAATCTGGCAAATGGATGTCAAAACTGCATTCCTTAATGAATTTATTAAAGAATAGTTGTATATGATGCAACCATAAGGTTTTGTCCATCCTAAAGGTGCTAACAAAGTGTGCAAACTCCAACTATCCATCTATGGACTGGTGCAAGCATCTCAGAGTTGGAATATATGCTTTGATGAGTTGATCAAAGCATATAGTTTTATACATACTTGCGGTGAAGCCTGCATTTACAAGAAAGTGAGTGGGAGCACTACAAACTTTCTGATAAGTATATGTGAATGACATATTGTTGATCAAAAATGATGTAGAATTTTCTGGAAAGCATAAAGAAGTGTTTGAAAGGAGTTTTCCAAAGAAAGACCTCGATGAAGCTACTTACATATTGGGCATCAAGATCTATAGAGATACACCAAGACGCTTGATAAGATTTTTCAATTACATACCTTGACAAGATTTTGAAGTAGTTCAAAAATGGAGCAATCAAAGAAGGAGTTCTTGCCTGTAATGCAAGGTGTAAAGTTGAGTAAGACTCAAAACCCAACCACGGCAGAAAATAGAAAGAGAATGAAAGTCATTCCCTATGCCTCAACCATAGGTTCTATAAAGTATGCTATGTTGTGTACCAGACCTATTGTGTACCTTGCCATGAGTTTGGCAAGGGAGTACAATAGTGATCTAGGACTAGATCACTGGACAGCGGTTAAAATTATCCTTAGAGGACTAAGGAAATATTTCTCAGATATGGAGGTGATAAAGAGTTCGTCGTAAAGAGCTACATTGATGCAAGCTTTGACACTGATCTGGATGACTCTGAGTCTCAATCTGGATACATATTGAAAGTGGGAGAAATTAGCTAGAGTAGCTCCGTGCAGAGCATTGTAGACATAGAAATTTGCAAAATACATACGGATCTGAATATGGTAGACCCGTTGAATAAACTTCTCTCACAAGAAAAACATGATCACACCTTAGTACTCTTTGGGTGTTAATCACGTAGTGATGTGACTAGATTATTGACTCTAGTAAACTCTTTGGGTGTTGGTCACATGGTGATGTGACTATGGGTGTTAATCACATAAAGATGTGAACTATTGGTGTTAAATCACATGGCGATGTGAACTAGATTATTGACTCTAGTGCAAGTGGGAGACTGAAGGAAATATGCCCTAGAGGCAATAATAAAGTTTTTATTTTATATTTCCTTATATCACGATAAATGTTTACTATTCACGCTAGAATTGTATTAACCGGAAACTTGATACATGTGTGGATACATAGATAAAACACTGTGTCCCTAGTAAGCCTCTACTAGACTAGCTCATTAATCAAAGATGGTTAACTTTCCTAACCATAGACATGTGTTGTCATTTGATGAACGTGATCACATCATTAGCAGAATGATGTTATGGACAAGACCCATCCGTTAGCATAGCATAATGATCGTTAAGTTTTATTGCTATTGCTTTCTTCATGACTTATACATATTCCTTTGAGTATGAGATTATGCAACTCCCGAATACCGGAGGAACACCTTGTGTGCTATCAAACGTCACAACGTAACTGGGTGGTTATTAAGATGCTCTATAGGTGTCTCCAAAGGTGTTTGTTGGGTTGGCATAGGTTGAGATTAGGATTTGTCACTCCGAGTATCAGAGAGGTATCTCTGGCCCCTCTCGGTAATGCACATCACGACAAGCCTTGCAAGCAATGTGACTAATGAGTTAGTTGCGAGACATTGCATTACGGAACGAGTAAAGAGACTTGCCGGTAACGAGATTGCACTACAAAAAAATACACTTCTGTGATAATACGTGTTGGTCACAGTAGGTCGCGTTTTTTGTGATGCATGTACATCCAT
Source organism: Triticum dicoccoides (assembly GCF_002162155.2). Lineage (NCBI taxonomy): Eukaryota > Viridiplantae > Streptophyta > Magnoliopsida > Poales > Poaceae > Triticum > Triticum dicoccoides. Next base: position 576,575,301 of record NC_041391.1, on the reverse strand, counting down.
GACGATTTTATGACAGAATCAAGATAGTCATATCTGTTCTATCGTAGAAGTGTTCCATGACATTACCAAAATTATCATCACGGAAGTGTCCACTTCCATGGCGATAAATCGCGCATCACAGAAGTGCTTTCGTCAATGGTGACCAACACATGGCATCCACCGTAACGGAACACCGTCAAGCTATCGGGTCCGGTTTTGGATCCGATAACCCGTTAACAGCCCGGACCAATGGGGATTTTCCACGTTTAAAATCATCATTGGCCGGAGGAAAAACATGTTGCCTCACCATTGGGACAGATGTCATCCACTCATTGGACAGGTGGCGCCTATGATAGGTCGACACGTGGCACGGCCCAACAGTGGCCCATTCTGGTGAAAAAGGCCGGCCCAGTAAAAATTAGCAGGCCGGCCCATATAAGGCCTACTTGTGTTAGGTCCATTTAAGCCCACGGCCCATACGAGATGTGCCAATTTGGCCCGTCGATGGCCCGTTAAAGATTTGACACCATTGCAGCCCATCGTCAATTCGAGCCCGTTAACAGCCCGCTATATATTTGGGCTCAATATCGGGCCGATGAGATTTCGGCCTATTAACGGCCCATTCAATGGATGGGCCAATTTTCAAGATGTACATCCTTCGTCCTTTTAGCGACTCATTTAAATGTTGGGTCATTTTTGGCCAGATGTGTTTTTCAGCCTGTTGACGGCCCATAAATCAGATGGGCCATTTGTAGTCGGACATGAGTTTTGGCCTTTTAGCGACCCATTTAAGTGTTGGGCCAATTTCCAGCCCGGTGTCTCTTTCAGCCTATTGACGGCCCATAAATCAGTTGGGCCATTTGTAGTCGGACTTGAATTTTGGCCTTTTAGCGACCCATTTAAGTGTTGGGCCAATTCCCGGCCCTGTGTGCCTTTCGGCCTGTTAACGGACCATAAATGATTTGGGCCATTTGTAGTCGGACCTTAGTTTTCGCCTTTTAATGGCCCATGCCCTTCATGGTCCAATACCAGCCCGGTTTCTCTTTCGCCTGCTAAAGGCCCACAACACAGTTGGGCCATTTACAATACGACCTGACTTTCGGCCTCTTAGCGTCCCATGCTCTTCATGGTCCAGTACAAGCCTGCTGTCTCTTTCGACCTGGTAAAGGCCTACAGTATAGTGGGGCCATATGTAGCCCGAACTTAGTAACGGCCTGTTAACAGCCCATGAAATCAATTGGACCCACCTGTTGCCCGCTTCGATGTCGGCCTATTAACGACCCGGGAGGTAAGAGGGCCGCCCATTAACTTTTGGCCTAGTAACGGCCCATTAACTTAATGGGCCCACTAAAGTTCATACATGTCTTTAGGCCAAATTAGATAATTTGAGCCCATTATGACGAGCAATTATGCACAGAACCAAAACCGATCAAGCAAAGGTACGACATATAGGGAAAAACGTTGCACATCCAGCATATATTACAGGAAATTACATCCACTGGGCAATCAAAGATTGATGCCAGTGCAAATAAATGAACAAAACCTAACAATCTACAACGTCACAATCTGCAACCTCAGCACGAATGATGCCCATAAGCATGTGGGCAAGTTCTTGCTGCTTTGCTACACTGTCTCTTAAAACATTGATCAGTTGTTGTGTCGCACGACTCTGCACCTCTGATTCCTTCACCATTTCCATCATTGCTTCGGCCATTAATTGGTTCACAAACATACATTTTTTCCGTTGCATTCGAGATAGAGGATATTGAACAGGTTCAGATGGCGATTTTGGCAGGATTGTATTATTGATAGTGGAGAGTGTCTCGACCACTGCATCATAACATCAATTAGGAGGGGAACCAAACAGTTTAATCATGAGTTATTGCCATATTACTTGGCCTAGATTTATTGGAAAGAAACAATGGGGTTGCCTTGCTGTTTTCAGAGTTTGTCTTCTTATCTTCAGCAGCCTGCACCAAATTAACACACTAGCACTGCTATCATTGGCCAAGTCAGATAATAGGAAAGCACCATTGACACAACAAACGTTTGGGCAACTAGCCTACACCAAATTAACACAATATGGCACAGCTATCATCAGCCAGGTAAGGTAATACGAAAGCAACATTGACATAATGAATGAATGGGCAACCAGAGCAGCACTACAATTCAGTAATGTTCATCATATGAGATAGTACACTCATGCAGCTCAGTATGCAAAACTACCAGGAAATTTTCCTTACAAAAATCAACATTGGCGCCTTTAATATTTTTCTACAACTAATTTTAGATCATATAAAGGTTAGATTCACGCCGATTAACAAAATACATGCTGATGTAAAAATACAGTGATATACAACAGGTACTTACATCAGCATTGGAGCACAGAGAATTCCGGCAAGATATTTTCCTCGAATACGATCCCAATGGAGGAAGTATTCTATCGTTTAACCTTATTTTCTAAAAGAGAGATGGGTAAGAAACATGTAGAAAATATGATCAGAATGCTATAAAATTTCATGATGCAAGGATACGCACACGCTTCTTAGAATGGAGTTGACATTCTTTTGCTGGATTGGAGCGGACTAGTTCTTTGGCCACTAGAATCTGCTTATTATTAGCGGGAGTTGGGTTTCTCTGTGCTGGAGCAGTATCTATGAAAAATGGAGTTGGTTTATTATCTCCTGGTGTTTGGATCTTTTGCAAAGACTTGGTTTGTAACCCTTCAGATTCTAACATAGCCGTCTTCCCCTTGCATGCCTTATATAGAAGAATGGTGCTTCAATTATAAAACATGCTACATCAGAGATGGAATAGGTACTGAAGAATAGAAAGGCATGACATATTGACATGTATTCCCTCCATCTGGAAATAAATGGATGGGTCTAGGCGTATTTCAGTTCTAGGTACACCTAGTTTTATCCATTTCTGCGACATGTAATCCGGACGGAGGGAGTATGATGTAAGAGCTAGGGATACGACAGGACAACACAATAAAAAAACACACTGAAAACCCACTATAGAACCAAAGTATTCAAACCCACTGATATGAGATAGTACACTCATGCAGCTCAGGATGCAAAACTACCAGGCAATTTTCCTTACAAAAATCAACATTGTGGCCTTTAATCATACATTTTGCTACAACTAAATTTAAATCAGATAAAGGTTGGATTCACGCTGATTAACAAAATACATGCTGATGTAAAAATATAGTGATATACATTAGGTACTTACATCTGCATTGGAGCATAGAGAATTCCTGCAAGAATCTTTCCTCACAGACGATACCAATGCAGAAATTCTTCTATCTATTAAGTTTATTTTCTAAAAGAGAGATGGGTAAGAAACATGTAGAAAATATGATCAGCATGCTATAAAATTTCATGATGCAAGGATACACACACGCTTCTTAGAATGGAGTAGACATATTTTTGCTGGACTGGAGCGGACTAGTTCTTTGGCCACTGGAATCTGCTTGTTATCAGTAGGAGTTGGGTTTCTCTGTGCTGGAGTAGTATCTATAAAAACTGGAGTTGGTTTATTATCTCCTGGCGCTTGGATCTTTTGCAAAGGCCTTGTTTGTAACCCTTCAGATTCTAACATAGTCGTCTTCCCCTTGCATGCCTTGTATAGAAGAATGGTGCTTTAATTATAAAACATGCTACAATAGAGAGATGGAATAGGTACTGAAGAATAGAAAGGCATGACATATTGACATGTATTCCCTCCATCCGGAAAAAATGGATGGGTCTAGGCGTATTTCAGTTCTAGATACATCCTTTTTTATCCATTTCGGCAACATGTAATCCGGACAGAGGGAGTTTGGTGTAAGAGCTAGGGATACGACATGACAACACAGTAAAAAAATACTAGTTGAATGTAAAACTGTATGCTAGCAGAATACGTACATAAAAACTAAGGCAACATACACATGTATGATTGGGAAACTAAGATGGCATTGCAACAGAGCACTAGAACATCACTTCAATGTAAAATACATGGTCTGGTAGACAGATGAAGTACATACTGATGAATAACAATGCATAAGATATTCAGAAGCATGATGTCCAAATTAAGCAGATGGCATTGCGATAGAGTAGAATGACAGCACTTGAATTTGAAAACATGTTATCATGAATGGAATAGGTACTAAAAAACAGGAAGGCATGACATATTTACATGCATGATCAGCATGCTAAGCACATGGCATTGCAACAGAGTAGATACACTCCAGGACATTATATGCATGTTGTACCCATATCACAGGCCAAGTTAGAGCAAGGACCTTATGGGGTGAAGAGGATTCATCATATTTCTGTAAATCTTTTGAAGAAATGCCTTTACATGTTCCATCGTATTGGGTATCATTGACATCAAGTTTATTGGCCTTTACATTGCTCCGTGAGGTTATTGTGGATATATCAGTGTGTGCAATTATAGCTGACATGCATGGAAGACAACTAGTAGTTAGATTTATGTAATGAGTGCTTGTAGGAGATGACATAAATTGTAGGACTGGGGTTAACTAGCAGCAACAGGTCTCAAAAACTAAAGGGAGAACACAGATGAAAGCTACAGAATATGTATCGTTTGTACTCGACATTAACTAGATGGCACACGAAAGTATTAAAGAACAACATAGGTAATACTAGAAGTGGTATAATACTATAATCACCAGCTTGTGGGATAGCATTGGCTGATGGATGATAACTATGGAACAACGTTACCTAAAGAACAAGTATCTTAGCTGAACTATGGAACAACGTTAACTCCTGAACAAGACCCGTAAGAGATCAGCATGAATATACAGTGAAATGTGATAATCTAGTTTCCATGCTTAGATGAATAACAAATCCATAAATGTAGCACACAAGTAAGATGAGGGTACAACCTATCTGGCCGCCATCCATAGGAGTGAGCATCATGTGCTGACTTGTCGATGGCCCTACAGTTGTTGTGGCTGTCCATGTCAGGCACGCGCATTCGATGCAGGGAACTGTTGATTGGGGACTATAGCTCCCTTCTGATGTATGCTTACCTTTTTGGAGCAGCTGCGGTGAGTCGGAAGACGGTGTGGCTGAAGATGCAGATAACTCATAATGTTAAGAACGACATATCTCTTTGATCTGAAGAAATACACTAAGAGATCAACAGCAAGGTACAAGAGTGGTCACACGTCTGTTGACTGAAGACTAAATTGGGGTCACACAATTTTATTTTATTTTGGTACTGTTCGATCTACACCGGATGGCTTGATGGCCGTCTTATGCCTCCCGGCTGACACTGTTCGGAATCTTCCCCGATGAGCCAGTGACCAACGGCAGAGCAGCCTGCCTCTGCCATCCGTGGCCCCGGCCAAAACCCCGATCCCCGCCCCACCGCACTGCGTGGTTGCGCCGCCCCTGAGCCAATCCACAAAGACTCCCCGTCATCCAGATCCGGCGGCGGCAGTACCTTCAACCCACGCAACTCAAAGGTAGCCATCTAACCGCTGCTTCCACGGCGAACTTGCGGCCCCGCACCCTTACATTAGACACCAGCCAACCGGTAGCCTAGGAGTTCCACCGCCTAGAGGGGTGCTGCTTCTCATTGGGAATCGACTGGCCCAGAATAAAAATTCAGACAACTGATGCCTAAATAAAGTGATTTGAGATGAGGGTGCGACCTATCTGGCGGCATGGTGAAGTAGGCAGGTCCAGCTGCCGAGTCGGTGCGGCCGGCGCGGTTGCGGTGGCGACCGGCGGCAGGGAAACAATGATGTCGCAACGGTCGACGGCTACGGGGAAGCAGCGTCGGGACCCTGTACGGATCCGAAGTTGGAGCCGCTCCGGCACCTTGAACAATAGCGGGGGTGAATCGGCTCTGGTACGGTTCACGCGGCCGTCGTCGAGGCAGCTCCAGCAGCACGGGGTAAGAGGCACACGACCCAGTGCACGACGGCAAATGGACAGCGTCTCCGGCATTAGGGAGGAGGGCGGCTGTGATATTGGTGCAGTGGGGGCGCCATGGAGGAGGGGCTAAGGTTTCACATCTCGTGAGAAGGGAGCTTCCGGGGAGAAGGTGATTTGGCGCCCACGAGGTATGAATGGGGCGGGGATTGGGAGGGGAGTGGAACCATATCTTACGGACGCATTTGTCTGAAATGTGAGGGGGAGTTACAGTTCTACCCTTGCCTTTAGGCTTCTCGGCTTGGGTCTGTGTACTGAGGGTCGGGGATAGTAGAGTAACTTTGCTTCTCCCCAAATAGTGGGCGGGAGCGATTTTAGGCGAGGAGGGCGTGTTTTGAAATATAGTGGGCGCGAGTGATTTCGGGTGAGGAAAGCGTGTTTTGAAATAGTGGGCGCGAACTATTTCGGGCGAGGAGAGCGTGTTTTGCCGACCATGGTTTATGAATTATTCGACACATTTCATTTCGGCCGAGGAGAAGGCGCGCTTGGATGAAGTTATGAACCTACCCTCGATGTACAACGGGCCAATTGATGCATGTCCCACATAGGACGGTAATTTCGCGTCTCCCATTTATTTGCTTGGGCGAATTCCACCAAGTAGAGGATGTTTAACGGTTCATTCAAATTTTGGGAGAACGAGCATCCACGTCTACCTTACCAAGTCGATTCGAATCAAATTTTGAAATATTAGCTTGCCACTTCTTTTTTAGATGGAGAGATGATGCTCGGGAGTAATGTGTTTTTACATGATCGTTGCTAGCGATTTACTATATGACAAATAGTTGACCCACTCAAAAACGCGAATCAAACCCCAAATGAAATATCTCGATTCAATGAAATAGCTCGTTCACTAGGTCAAAATAGTGAACTAAATCCAAAATTGAACACCTCAATCGAGTAGCATGTTGTACAGTATTATAGTACTCCATGAACATGTTGAAAGTCAAATTAATGAACTTGTTTGATATACACATATATCCCTTCATGTGTGGATTGCAGACAACATGTTCTCCAATTTAAGTATTTGAATGCAAATTTATATCGAAACATGGTTTATATCAGTCTTTGATGCATAAAATACAACCTCCCCCTCTCCCGGACTCCTGCTCTCTCTCTCTCTCTCTCTCTCTCCGACAATCTTCAATTCTATCGCACGCATCCGACACACAAACCTTGTTGGTCGCTCTCCCTTTCTCTCCATCTCTCTCTTTGTGTGTGTGTGTGTGGGGGGGGGGGGTCTTTCTAGTTCGCATGTATATATACTCCATCTATAGGTCTCTCTCGCACACTATGTATGATACTCTAGTCCAAGCTAGATATCTTGGGTGCACTCATCGTACACACACAAATTCCTTGGCTCGTTTCCCGTAACTCTCTCACGCACCACTCTGTCGTCTCGGAGCTCTTCCCCCTTTCTCTCAAACTCTCTATCTACCTGGGTCACACATACACATGCATATCTCACTCGCACTCGATAGGCCCATCTAAAACTCTATCTCTCTCCCTAGTTCTCTCTCCATCTCACACGCACACACACAATCTCATTCCTAGCTAGCCAAGTATGATGGTCTCTCACTCAATTGTAGGCACACGCAGTCCCCCCTATATGCATATGACTAGCTAATCTTAGTCTCCATCACAAACATGTGCATGGTCTATCTCGATATCTCTCGAGGCATCTTTCTATCACGCACGCACCTCCCTCAATCTCCCACCCATATAGTCCCCTCACGATCTCGAGGGGATCTCTCTATCACAAACACACCCTCTCTTCCTCCCCATGCATCCATGTTCTCCATGTGTCCCTCTCGACCTTTGTTCCTTGTTGGCCAGACCTCTATTGGGCATGTGCTACAGGGGTGTCTCTCTCCATTGCAAACAATCACACACTAGCTATCTTCGTGTATCTCCTTGCCTCACTTTTCTATCTCGGAGATGCATGCGTGATATGTTCGCATAAGAAACGAAAAACCACACTCTCTCTAATTTATCGTTTGTTGTCACTTTCTCTTTCACACACATACTCTTTTTGCACACTTACTCATTCTCCTTCACATGCACTTGATCTGTCTCGACTTAGGCACTCTCATCGGTCCATAGCATATAGATTTATTGAAAAGTCAAACATCAAAAAGTTTGACCATGTACATGGAGAAAAACAATTACATCTAGAACGGCAAACGTATACCATTAGATTCACCATGAGATGTAGTTTTCTATGATGTATCTTTGGTATTGTAGATATAAATAACATTTGCGTAAACCTCATCAAAGTTTCCAAAGTTTGACTTCTAAAAATTTTACATGCACTGCATTATCGAGTGGATGGAATATCTCTTTTCCCCTCTCAGCTATCTGACACACCACTCAACCTTATCGGGGCTCCTCAATCTCTCTCAAACTTTATTGGTCAGTTTGGTTCGTGACCTGACCCTCATGCCTTGATGGCCAGTACTGCCTGGAGTGGACGTGAGATGTAAAATATTTCTGCCTGGCCAGGCTTGTGTGGTGCTGAAGCGTTTGGTTCATGCCTGGGCCAGGCAAAGCATCAACGTCCCAACAATCAGTCCATGCAGCAATTATTTAATGCAAATATCCATCCAGGCTGCTGTTAGCCTCGTGGCCGCATGGCCAGGCACGGCCAGGCATTCGAAATCAGTCGCCTGGGCCAGGCTACTTGCAGTGTCTGGAATCCAGCCAGGCTAATTAAAGTGCAAGGGAATCCAGGCCAGGTTGGCTTTCTTTTTCACAGGGTAGCAACCAAACAAGCGTGCATGAAATCCAGGCACAACCCCATGCCAGGCAAAAGATGCTCAGGACGCAAACCAAACTGACCTTATATCTCCCTGGTTCACACATACACATGTCTCGCTCGCGCTATACATATAGACCCATCCAACACTCTCCGCCCTTGTTCTCTCTCTGTGACACGCACCCCCCTAAGTACCATAATCCCTCACTCCATCATAGGCGCAAGCACTCCCCTCCTCCTAAGTATGATTATCTCTCACTAGCCATCAAGAACACACGTATTGTCTCCTTCCATCCATACGTCTATCTCGATATCTCTTGGGGCATCTTCTATCGCGCACACACCTCGTCACGATCTCCCACCCATGTAGTCCCATCACGATCTCCAGGGGATCTCTCTATGACAAACATACACTCTCTCCTCCCCATGTCTGCATTTTCTCCGTATGTCTCTCTCGACCCCTCTTCCTTGTTTGTCAGACCCCTCTTGGCCACGTGCTAGGGGTCTTGCTCTCTCGGTTCCAAACAACCACACACTATCTCCTCACCTTGCCTCCGTTGTCGAAGATGCATGTGTGATATGTTTGCATAAGACACACATGCTTTTTCTCTACTTTTACCATGTGTTGTCCATGTCTCTTCACACACGCACAAACACTTTTTTCACTCACTCTTTCTATTTCTCTCTCTCTCTCTAGAGTTAGGGACCCTGTCATGTCCATAAGCATATGGATGTTTTGAAAAGTCAAACCTCAGAAAAGTTTGACCAGGTATATGTGGAGAAAAACATTTACATCTGGAACGATCGTTAGATTCATCACAACATGTACTTACTTCATACTATCATTTATCTTTGGTATTGTAGATATAAGTAATTTCTTTATAAACTTGGTCAAAGTTTCAAAAGTTGACTCTAAAAAAATGTTGGAACTACATTATCGAACGGAGGGAGTAGATCTTTCCCTCTCTCTGTGCTATCTCTCACGGGCCTCCCCTCTCACTCGAACTCTCTATACCGACGGCTTATACACTCACTGTGTCAGCGTATAGCTCCATATATTGTTTAGTTGACCGGTCAACCAGTCCACATGCTGCCTTGCCAGCTCGTGTTCTGTATCTTCGTGTGCCAGCCCATGTGGCAGTGGGTGAAAATAAGTAAACTAGAGGCCCAACTGACACGTGGTGAAGTAAAAAAAGTTGAAACCACTTGGGGTAGCACCCCGCATGCTAGTAAATTGAGGGCGCATTGAGGACACACTTCTTGCGCGTGAAGGACACACAATTCACCACTGCGCCGCGGCATGCATAGAAGGACGCACTCGCGCGCACCCAACACACAACACACACCAGCACACGTGTACACAAGCGTCGCCGGCGGTTGAGATGGACGGCGATTCAGCCATCAAGCGGAGGCGGCTCGAGCCAAAACCGCATCCGGCAAGCCTGGACTTCATCAACAGCCTCCCCGACGACATGTTGCTCGTCATCATCGACCTTTGATGACCCGCAAGTATACAGGATAGTTGTAGCCTCTTTCGATAAGTAAGAGTGTCGAACCCAACGAGGATCTAAAGGTAGAATAAATACTCTCTCAAGTCCTATCGGCCACTGATACGACCCTATGAACGCTTGACGTTCGCTTTACCTGAACAAGTATGAAACTAGAAGTACTTGGTAGGTGTTGTTGGATAGGTTTGCAAGATAATAAAGAACACGTAAATATAAACTAGGGGCTGTTTAGATAAAGAAGCAATAAAGTAAATATAGCGAGTGTGGAAAAGTTGTGGTAGGAGTTGTGAAATTGTCCCTAAGCAATTGACTACGTTACTAGACCGGTAATCACTATCGCAATTCTATTTGAGGGAGAGGCATAAGCTAACATACTTTCTCTACTTGGATCATATGCACTTATGATTGGAACTCTAGCAAGCATCCGCAACTACTAAAGATTCATTAAGGTAAAACCCAACCATAGCATTAAAGTATCAAGTCCCCTTTATCCCATATGCAACAATCCCCTTACTCGGGTTTGTGTTTCAGTCACTCACGCAACCCACTATAAGCGAATCGTGAATGCATTGCAACACCCTACAGCGGGAATCCCTCATACTTGCGCGACACAGAGGGCACCATAGGACAGCACCAATAATAAAACATGCAACTCAAACCAATCATAGAAATCCATCAATCACCGATAGGACAACGAAAATCTACTCAGACATCATAGGATGGCAACACATCATTGGATAATAATATAAAGCATAAAGCACCATGTTCAAGTAGAGGGTACAGCGGGTTGCGAAGAGTGGACCGCTGGATATAGAAGGGGAAGATGATGGAGATGTTGGTGAAGATTACGGCAGTGTTGGTGAAGATCGCGGTGATGATGATGGCCCCCGGCGGCGTTCCGGCGCCACCTGAAGCAAGGGGGAGAGGCCCCCCCTTCTTCTTCTTCTTCCTTGACCTCCTCCCTAGATGGGAGAAGGGTTTCCCCTCTAGTCCTTGGCTCCCATGGCGTGGGAGGGGCGAGAGCCCCTCCGAGATTGGATCTATCTCTCTGTTTCTGCGTTCTCAGATTCTACCCCTTCACCGTTTCTTAAATATCTGGAGATCCGTAACTCCGATTTGGGTAAATCTTTCGCCCAGATCTTTCTCATAAAATTAGCTTTCTTCCGCCAAAAGAAGAGCGTCAACCGCCATACGAGTGGCCCACGAGAGCCCAGGCCGCGCCCAGGGGGAGGGCGTGCCCCCTGTCTTATGGCCACCCCGGACACCGTTTCGCGTTGATTTTACTTCCCAAAAATCATAAATATTCCAAAAAAAATCTCCGTCTGTTTTTATCCCGTTTGGACTCCGTTTGATATTCGGTTTCTGCAAAACAAAAAAGATGCAACAGATAGGAACTAGCACTGGGCACTGGATCAATATGTTAGTCCCAAAAATAATATAAAAAGTTGCAAAAAGTATATAAAAGTTGAATAATATTGGCATGGAACAATCAAAAATTATAGATACAACGGAGACGTATCAGCATCCCCAAGCTTAATTCCTGCTCGCCCTCGAGTAGGTAAATGATAAAAATAATAATTTTTGATGTGGAATGCTACCTAGCATAATCTTGATCATATTTCTAATCATGGCATGAATATTAAGACACGAGTGATACAAAGCAATAGTCTATCATTTGACATAAAAACAATAATACTTAGAGCGTACCAATAAAGCAATCATGTCTTTTCAAAACAACATGGCCAAAGAAAGTTATCCCTACAAAATCATATAGTCTGGCTGTTGCTCTATCTTCATCACACAAAGTATTTAATCATGCACAACCCCGATGACAAGCCAAGCAATTGTTTCATACTTTAATAATCTCAAACTTTTTCAACTTTCACGCAATACATGAGCGTGAGCCATGGATATAACACTATAGGTGGAATAGAAAATGATGGTGGGGGTTATGTGGAGAAGACAAAAAGGGAGAAGGTCTCACATCAACTAGGCGTATCAACGGGCTATGGAGATGCCCATCAATAGATATCAATGTGAGTGAGTAGGGATTGCCATGCAACGGATGCACTAGAGCTATAAGTGTATCAAAGCTCAAACTGAAAACTAAGTGGGTGTGCATCCAACTTGATTGCTCATGAAGACCTCGGGCATTTGAGGAAGCCCATCATAGCAATATACAAGCCAAGTTCTATAATGAAAATTCCCACTAGTATATGAAAGTGAAAGCATAGGAGGCTCTCTCTATGAAGAACATGGTGCTACTCTGAAGCACAAGTGTGGTAAAAGGATAGTAACATTGCCCCTTCTCTCTTTTTCTCTCATTTTTTCATTTTTTATTTTTTTTGTGGGCTTCTTTGGCCTCTTTTTTTCATTTGGGCTTCTTTGGCCTCTTTTATTTTTTATAAAGTCCGGAGTCTCATCCCAACTTGTGGGGGAACCATAGTCTCCATCATCCTTTCCTCACTGGGGCAATGCTCTAGTAATGATGATCATCACACTTTTATTTACTTATAAATCAATATCTAGAACAAAGATATGACTCTATATGAATGCCTCCGGCAGTGTACCGGGATGTGCGATGATCTAGCATAGCAATGGCATCAAAAAACGGACAAGCCATGAAAACAACATGCTAGCTATCTTACGATCATGCAAAGCAATATGACAATGAAAATCTCAAGTCATGTATATGATGATGATGGAAGTTGCATGGCAATATATCTCGGAATGGCTATGGAAATGCCATGATAGGTAGGTATGGTGGCTGTTTTGAGGAAGATATAAGGTGGGTGTATGGTACCGGCGAAAGTTGCGCGGCACAAGAGAGGCTAGCAATGATGGAAGGGTGAGAGTGCGTATAATCCATGGACTCAACATTAGTCATAAAGAACTCATATACTTATCGCAAAAATTTACAAGCCATTGAAAACAAAGTACTATGCGCATGCTCCTAGGGGGATAGATTGGTAGGAAAAGACCATCGCTCGTCCCCGACCGCCACTCATAAGGAAGACAATCAATAAATAAAATTGTGCTCCAACTTCACCACAAAGCGGTTCACCTTACGTGCATGCTACGGGAATCACAAACCTCAACACAAGTGTCTCTACAATCCACAACCACCCACTAGCATGACTCTAATATCACCACCTTTATATCGCAAAACTATTGCAAGGAATCAAACATATCATATTCAGCGATCTACAAGTTTATGTAGGATTTTATGACTAACCATGTGATTGACCAATTCCTGTCATCTCTCTAAATAGATATAAGTGAAGCAAGAGAGTTTAATTCTTTTTACAAAAGATATGCCCACGCTCTAGCAAATATAAGTGAAGAAAAAGAGCATTCTACAAATGGCGGTTTTCTATGTGAAGAGAAATAGGCAATCCACACTTCAATTGATATCAGTGAAGCACATGAAGCATTCTATAAAGCCATACTCAAAAGATTTAAGTGAAGTGAGCATTCTATAAATCAACCAAGGACTATCTCATACCACCATGGTGCATAAAAGAAAAGTGAAAACTAAATGCCAAAGACGCTCCAAGACTTGCACATAATGCATGAACGAAACGAATTCAAAAACATACCGATACTTGTTGAAGAAAGAGGGGATGCCTTCCGGGGAATCCCCAAGCTTAGACGCTTGAGTCTCCTTGAATATTTACTTGGGGTGCCTCGGGCATCCCCAAGCTTGAGCTCTTGCCTCTCTTCCTTTTCCTCATATCGAGACCTCCTTGATTAGACACTTCATCCACACAAAACTTCAACAGAAAACTCGGTAAGATCCGTTAGTATAATAAAGCAAATCACCACTTTAAGTACTGTTGCAAACCAATTCATAATTTGTTTTTGCATTGTGTCTACTATAGTATAACTTTTCCATGGCTTAATCCACTAATATAAATTGATAGATTAATCAAAACAAGCAGACTATGCATGAAAACAGAATCTGTCAAAAACAGAACAGTCTGTAGCAATCTGAACATCCACCATACTTCTGGTACCCCAAAAATTCTACCAACATTATGAAAAAGAAATAAGTTGTACATCAAGGCATTGCAAAAGGAATCAGAACCATTTGACGTCCAGTTAAAAAAGTAAAATCACGCACTATAGCCAAAGTTTTTGTCCTGCACCATACAAACCAACAAGCATTGTAAACATCCTAAAGGCAAACCTTAGCACATTATTTTTATAATACAATGGAATTGTACTAGGGGATAATTATTTTTGTTGAAGTTTCTGTAATCAAGATTTACAAAGTTTCTGTGAGCATGAACAAAGTCCAAGGCTAGCTCCCACTTCAACAATGCTTGTCTTTCTCACTTTCACTTTCCTTTTTGAAAAGTTTTTAGGTTCCCCTCTTTATTTTTGTGTTTTTAAACTATATGAAAGCACTCAACAGAAATAAATGACTCTCTAAAACTTCCGAGTTGTCTCCCTGGCAGTGCTTTCTTTAAAGCCATTAAGCTAGGCATTTAGTGCTCAAGTAATGAATCCACCCGGATCCCAAGGTATATCAAAGCCAATTTTAATTAACAATGATTTGTAATTTAGTAGTGAGCACAAAGTAACATGTATCATGCAACAACTAAGTCTAACTCTCTTCCTATGCATCGACATGTCATAAGAGAACAATTCATGCACACCAAGTAAAGGCCAATGCATAGTATAAGCAGTTTCTTGCAATTCTATCGTGTTGGAAACATAGAGAGGTGGAGACATAGTTCCTCTCTCATAATAATTGCAAGTAGGAGCAGCAAGCACATGCATATCACATTCATCAAAATCATCATGTGCAATGGTAAAAGGCAACCCATCAATATAATCCTTAATAAGCACAAACTTCTCCGACAAAGTGTAGTAAGGAGAATTCAAAAAGATAATAGGACTATCATGTGTGGGTGCAATAGCAACAATTTCGTGTTTAACATAAGGAACTATAGCAAGTTCATCTCCATAAGCATAATTCATATTGGCATCTTGGCCACAAGCATAGCAAGCATCATCAAAAAGGGATATTTCAAACAAATTCAAGGGATCATAGCAATCATCATAGCAATCATCCTTCGGTAAGCACGAAGGGGAATTAAATAATGTATGAGTTGGAGGGTTACTCTCATTAGAAGGTGGGCACGGGTAGCTAATCCGCTCTTCCTCCTTTTGTTCTTCGCTCTCCTCATCATCTTTTTCATCCAATGAGCTCACAGTTTCATGAATTTCTTCTTCCATAGCTTCCTGCAAAATATTAGTCTCTTCTTGGACAGCGGAGAATTTCTCAATATATGGTTTAACATAGGCATTAGAAGCATAATTATCATAACAATATTGAAATATGGCAAAATTTTCAGATTTGTAAAGAGTAGCATCATACTTTTCAATCAAAGAGGCAATCTCATAAGCACCTTTAAAAGCAACAAATTATTCAATTTGTTGAACATCGTAGTAATTGTAAACACCCTTAGCATACGAAGATACGATTCCATTATCACTAAACAAGAATTGATAGGGTAGCTGTTTCTTAGGGTCTCCAGAACAACAAGTAAACTCATATACTTCACATAAATTCCAAGCATAGCATTGCAAACGTTGAATTTGATCCCATAATAGTTTCACTTTTTCCGATATACGGTGTCGCACAAAACAAGCATGCTCATCTAAAGATTTGCCCTCAACTAAACTAGTGGGGGTTTCAGCACGAGCACAAAGGGATCGAAGATGATCCAAGTAAAAAGCTTCAGGAGTGTGATAGATTTTGAGTGGTTCTTCAACCACTGGTTCAGTAGGTACAACTAATTTTTTTGGTATCTTGCATTTCCTACCCATAGCTAAAGATAGAAAACAACTAAGAATAGCAAATAAAAATTACCTAGTGATAAAGCAAACAAGCACACACGAGAATATTCACCCCACGCTATGATTCCCCGGCAACGGCGCCAGAAAAAGGTCTTGATGACCCGCAAGTATACGGGATAGTTGTAGCCTCTTTCGATAAGTAAGAGTGTCGAACCCAACGAGGAGCTAAAGGTACAACAATTACTCTCTCAAGTCCTATCGGCCATTGATACGACTCTACGCACGCTTGACGTTCGCTTTACCTAGAACAAGTATGAAACTAGAAGTACTTGGTAGGTGTTGTTGGATAGGTTTGCAAGATAATAAAGAACACATAAATATAAACTATGGGCTGTTTAGATAAAGAAGAAATAAAGTAAATATAGCGAGTGTGGAAAAGTGGTGGTAGGAGTTGTGAAATTGTCCCTAAGCATTTGACTACGTTACTAGACCGGTAATCACTATCGCAATTCTATTTGAGGGAGAGGCATAAGCTAACATACTTTCTCTACTTGGATCATATGCACTTATGATTGGAACTCTAGCAAGCATCCGCAACTACTAAAGATTCATTAAGGTAAAACCCAACCATAGCATTAAAGTATCAAGTCCCCTTTATCCCATACGCAACAATCCCATTACTCGGGTTTGTGTTTCAGTCACTCACGCAACCCACTATAAGCGAATCATGAACGCATTGCAACACCCTACAACGGGAATCCCTCACGCTTGCGCGACACGGAGGGCACCATAGGACAGCACCAATAATAAAACATGCAACTCAAACCAATCATAGCAATCCATCAATCACCGATAGGACAACGTAAGTCTACTCAGACATCATAGGATGGCAACACATCATTGGATAATAATATGAAGCATAAAGCACCATGTTCAAGTAGAGGGTACAGCGGGTTGCGAGAGAGTGGACCACTGGATATAGAAGGGGGAAGGTGATGGAGATGTTGGTGAAGATGACGGCGGTGTTGGTGAAGATCGCGGTGATGATGATGGCCCCCGGCGGCGTTCCGGCGCCACCAGAAGCAAGGGGAAGAGGGCCCCCCTTCTTCTTCTTCTTCCTTGACCTCCTCCTAGATGGGAGAAGGGTTTCCCCTCTGGTCCTTGGCTCCCATGGCATGGCAGGGGCGAGAGCCCCTCCGAGATTGGATCTATCTCTCAGTTTCTTCGTTCTCAGATTCTACCCCTTCACCGTTTCTTAAATATCCGGAGATCCGTAACTCCAATTGGAGTGAATCTTTCGCCCAGATCTTTCTCATAAAATTATCTTTATTGCGCCAAAAGAAGAGCGTCAACCGGTTTACGGGTGGCCCATGAGAGCACAGGACGGGCCCAGGGGGAGGGCACGCCCCCCTGTCTCATGGCCACCCTGGACACCGTTTCGCGTTGATTTTAATTCCCAAAAATCATAAATATTCCAAAAAAAAATCTCCGTCTGTTTTTATCCCGTTTGGACTCAATTTGATATTGGGTTTCTGCGAAACAAAAAACGTGCAACTCCCTTCAACTGGCACTGGGCACTGGATCAATATGTTAGTCCCAAAAATAATATAAAAAGTTGCCAAAAGTATATAAAGTTGAATAATATTGGCATAGAACAATAAAAAATTATAGATACGACGGAGACGTATCAGCCTTCTCCCCACCAAATCTGTCGTGCGGACCGCCCTGCTCTCCCGGCGGTGGCGCCCCCTATGGCGCCGCGTCCCCCTCAACCTCACCGTCGACAGCTGCCTCTGCGACGGGGATTGCAAATGCATGGCCGCAGTCTCCAAGATCCTTTCATCGCACCCTGGGTCAGCCAAACGCCTTGACATCCGCATGTTCAGTACCAACTGTAAGGTCCAACCCAAGTTCAACGAGTGGTTCTTATCCCCCGCCCTAGATCAGCTCGAGGAGCTCAGCTTTGAAGCTGGACGATGTCGCTCTCTGCCGCCGTCCGCGCTCCGCCTCATGCCAACGCTGCGTCGCGCCAGCTTCAGCTCCTGCTATCTTCCCCAGATTAATGTCGCGCCTGCCCTTCTTCTCCCTCAACTCGAGCAGCTTGACCTCTTTGATGTTGTCATCTCGAAGAAGGCTATGGAGCACCTGCTCCGCAGCTGTACTGCACTCGAGTACCTTCGTCTTGAGAAGATCCACGGGTTCATTAGCCTCCACATCGCCTCGACGAATCTCCGATGGATTTATGTGTCTTGCTGGCCCCGCAACAAGACATCAATTGGGAAGAAATCACTCCAGCTGTTCCATGTTATGTTCATTGAGAATGCACCTTTCCTTGAGAGATTGCTTGTATCAGATCTAGAAGGTCCAACAAAAATCAGGGTCATTGACGCGCCGAAATTGACATCGTTGGTGTACTCGTCTGCCAAATTCTCCGAACTCTTTGTTGGATCCATAATCGTTCAGGTACAACAACACTCATCTTCTTCTCTGTCTTCTTGAAATTCACATTTTTAAATTTCTTCTTGATTTATTTACGACCGTCTTCCAGAAAATGATTCCCACAAGCTTGACCCAGTCTATGCGCATAGTGAAGATCTTGGCAATAAAATCTATCAGCCCCAATCTGGATCAAGTTGTCGGATTCCTTACATGCTTTCCGTGCACAGAGAAGCTACTCATCAAGGTGAAACTTCTTTCCTATTAGTAAACGGTAATCATAACGTAGCTCAATTTTTTCGTAATATTCCCAAATTACGATGACAAGTGTAGTGTCCAAAACTGCATCTACGCACTGCACCGAAAGAAATGTTTTTAGTATTTTTTCTCACATGATCACGTGCATCGTTTTTATGCTGTAGTACTATAGTAGCCTAGGCTAGTCACAGTGGAAAGTAACTTAGACTACTCCAGTAACTCTATGGTTACCCTAAGAGCAAGTACTAACTCCGTCCTGGTTTACTCTTCCTATTTTGTAGTATCGAAATTTGACCATAGATTTAACTGACAAAATGTTAATGCATGTCACTAAGAACTATATCGTTGGATTCATATTTGAACATAATTTCAAATGGTGTAATTTTTAGAGACATGCATTGGTATTTTCTTAGGTAAATCTATGGTCAAAATTTTATACTAAATACGAGGTAGTACTCCCTCCGTCCCAAAATTCTTTTCTTACATTTGTTTAGATGCGGATGTATCTAACACTAAAATGTAAGTAGATACATCTGTATTTAGACAAATTTAAGACAAGAATTTTGGGACGGAGGGAGTACAAAAGTGGGCTATGTAGGCCAAAACACGTGCCAAATTCACTTGTGATGCATTTGGCATCAATGCCCCTCCATTGCTCACCTGGTGCCCCAATCCGGATCACCTACTTTGCTCCGATGCCAAATTAACTCATGCAATGAAAAAACACTTGCGTGGGAGAGAGAGAGGACTGAGGCAATAAAAACACTTGTTTGGGAGAGTGAGAGGCTGGTGTAGTTGGTTTGATTGATTTGTTTATATATGTGGGTCTGTGTGCACAGTGGTGCCAACTCTCTCACATCACGGGAGCGGTGCCAAAATCTTTTGATTTGACATTGATGCGTATTATGTGGCATACTTTTGTGAAATATGGCACCGGCCACATAGTGGAAGGCAACAAATGCTCAAGCTCTTCACGTGCTCCCAGGTAAACGTGAGGAAACAGAAAGAGAGAGAGAGAGAGAGAGAGAGTGAGTGAGTGAGTGAAAAAATGTCACTAGCCAGCCAATCCTATTGTATGAGCGAATGATATTGGTACCTCTTGATGACACGGCAATCTTATACATCCAACTACTCTAATATGTTCTCTTCTTTTGCAGATAAAAAAAGACCCAAAAGTGAAAAATGTGTTGCACTATAAAAAGCTCATCGAATGCCTTGATCTCCATCTTACAGAAATTGATTTGATCGACTACAGAGGCATCACATCTGAGATTAAATTGGCCAGGTTCTTTGTTCTGGAGGCAAGTGTGCTCAAGGTAATGAGGTTTGGCATTCTTTGGCGCAACAATGAATGGCGTGCTGAACACCACAAGCGTCTAAGCCTAAATGAAAAAGTCTCCGTAGAGGCTGAATTTGTTTTTGAAACATCAAGTGGCCAAAGACTCGAAAACTTGTTTGCCCATTAGTGACTTGTCAGGGTGGTGGATTTTAGTTTGTATGATAATGCTGCATCCACCTAAAGTAACGAAAGTTCTTACATAAACTTCCCAGTGATTCCCTCTTCGTAGGTGCAACACTACTCCTAACATTCGTAATATCAGTTTGAAACTTGTAATATTGCCGTGTCCTATTCCTGCGTTTTCAAAATCCTATGAATCAAACAGGTCCTGAGTTGGTGATGATGTTGTGCCTCCCATCTTTCACCAATAGCCGTCGGATCTAGATCTGACGCATACAAACCAAACTTCTCCATTTTTGCAAAAAGATGCCCACACTTGTTCCCTATTTACAAACAATTCCTTGTCTCTCACAATCAGCCTTATATCCTCTCCACCACATCTAGAAGGCCATGAAAAAATCTGGCACGATGGCCGCTGTTGGCGCCGTCCACCCCCAATCTTGGTGTTCCGTGCAATGCATGGGCATCTACACACGGGAAATTATGTCGAACAGGGCTATTTGTAAGCAGGCTAGCTCTACAACCATGATGATAGTGACTGCAGATGGTGAGGCTAACTATGGTATGCCAAACACGGTGCCTATACTCAGGTGTCATCTCCAGCGCAGGGTCTTGTCACTTCACTGTGAGGAGCAGCACGTAATAATTTGACCAACGGGTAATACAGTGCTAGTACTCCTACTACATTGGTAGTACTACTACTAGTACTAGTAGCACCACCGTCTAGATTTAGGAGTACTACCACGTCCATCTGGATTTTAGTATTTGACTAGCACAATCTAGTAATGCATGTCACAAAAAATGTACTACTCCCTCTGTAAATAAATACATGGTGTATTGTTTTATTCCTATCGGTGAGAGAACTTAATGTCTTTTTGCTAATTAATAGGATTACATGCAATGAACTAAACACTGCATGTCATGTTTGGTAGTCTCAAGTCATTGAAAGCATGCACGGCCCACATCTCTCATTGGTTGATATGTCACGAAATAAGAAACGAGGAGGGAGTTAATGTACCGTGCCTAAGTGTTTTGGGATTATTTGGTTTTCATAAGGTGACTTACACAAAATTTTTGTTTACATGCATTAACATTTTATTAGTTAAATCAAAGGTCAAAACTTGGCGTAAAATGCAAAGGGGACCAATAAACTAAACCCGGGCATCTCTCAGGCCGGGCTCCAAAAAGCCTGATGCTAAGATGTGAAGCCCGAGCCCAAAAAAAGCCCGAGAAAATTCACGTTTACAAGCCCGAGCCCGGCCCGGCTGAAAAGCCCGAAGCCCGAAGCCCGGTCCGAAACCCGACAAACTCCTGATCCTGATTTACAGCAAGTTACAAAAGCAACATCATATTTCACAAAACAGCAGCATATACATATTTCACAAAAGAGCTGCATTGCACAAAACAACATCATATGCACACAAAACAACAGCATATACATATTTCACAAAAGAGCTGCATTGCACAAAACAACACCATATGCATATACATATACATTTAATGCATTCATTACATAACAGCAGCATATTTCTCAAGCCAAAGACATAAGCAACATAGTTCAACAAGTCTGCAACATACTTTCGATAAGCCCACAACAGCACAACATAGTTCAACAAGTCTGATTACATAACAGCATATCAAATAACAAGTCCATTACATAATAAAGATATCAAATAGCAAGTTCAAAGCCACAAAGTTGATGACTCTTTTGAATCAATCTCTTCCTTGTTCCATCAAGCTATCTCAACTTCATCATTTTCCTGGATGAAAGCACAAGTTGAAAATAAGGAAGATAGGAATGGCATGAAGCACGAAAGAAAGTTTGATATCAACAGACAAGACAAGATACTAAATGAGTGCATAACTGATATATGGTAAACAAAACAAGATAGTAAGTTAGATAGAAATGACATGAATGAATACAAACCGAATCTGAAGATAACTCATTTGGATGAGAACTTGAAGGTCCACCTCCTGTAGTGCTCATTTCTACAAAACAAACAATAAAAGAATCAATGGTAATGTGTGCAATGATGATGTTAATATGAAACAACAATAGACGCTTAATTGTACCTTCACTCTGAGACATCTTCCAACGATACCAATCTTGGAGACACATTAAAGCCTCGATGGTCTTAGGGTTAAGTGAAGCTCGGTTAGGAGTTATAACTTTGAGACTCATGCTAAAGGCTTGTTCTGAAGCAACACTAGAAATGGGGACAGCAAGAATATCCCGAGCCATTGATGCAAGCTCAGGGTATCGCATAGATGATTTGCTCCAAAATTCCAAGACATTCAACTCGTCATTCAATTTTCTAGGAGTTTCTTCCAAATAAAGATCCAATTGAGACCTCTCTACATTTGTCCGTTGAGATTGAATGTAACTCTCGTAGTCATCGAACATATCAGAACCATCTCCCCTACTTCCCCTACTGTTTGTAGCACCATCTGATGATGTTTGACTAACAGCAGCAGCACTATATTCAGCAAACAAACTCTCCAAAGGTTTCTTAACTTCATGCATCCGACGTTGTACCTCGTTAGGGGCATAAAGTTTTCCATAACAGTAGCTAACAAAACCAAGCTTGCAACGGGGATCAAGGACAGCAGCACAAGACAAGAAGACATTATAATCAGCCCAATATTTATCAAACTTCTCCTTCATTCGAACTAACATTGGTGCCATGAACTCATGTCCTTCACTAAATGCCTTCAAGACACATGATTGAACCAAGAGCACACACTGGAAATACAAATTGGAGGTAGGATACTTTGTCCCAGACAATGTGCACGTCACTTTATAAAATGTTTTCAAGAAATCATGCATGATACGAACCTTTTCCTATTCATCATGAGTAAGAGAGAAGTTTGACTTGAATATGCCATCCCTATTACCAAACCACAGTAATGCATCCTTGAAATACAAAGCATTCTCAAGCATTGTGTATGTTGAATTCCAACGGACGGGCATATCTACTCTCAGCCTTTTATCTTCATTCAAATGGTAAATGTTCTTGGCAGTTTCATAGAACTTGTGAATATGATTGCTAGATATTTTGATATATTGAATGCCCTCTCTGATCTTGTCAACAGATTTATCAATAAGTTTCAAACCAGCTTGGACAATCAAATTTAAAATGTGTGCACAACATCGGACTTGAAAGAAAGTTCCAAACAATGGTAACACACCTTTAGGCAGCAATGTAGTTCTCAAAGTGTTGATCATCGAATCATTGTATGCAGCATTATCAAGAGTCATACACATTATTTTGGTATCAACCTTCCACTCACGAAAACATAAATGGACTTCATCAGCAATTGTAGCCCCATAATAAGGTGGATTCAACTTTTTAAACCATATTATCCTTTTGTTCAGTCTCCAAGCATCATCAACATAATGAAAAGTAATACAAATATAACTAAACTTTGTCACATCTGATTTCCAATTGTCCATGGTGAAGCTAACTCTACCAGGGCTATTGCTGATAGTTTCTCTCAATTCAGTCCTCTCTCTTTCAAACATTGCCATGATATCCCTTTTAATTGTGTACCGACTAACAATCTTAAACTGAGGAAAAGCAGCACCAATCATTTTTTTGAACCCCACTTCTTCTATGACACTAAATGCATGTGAACCCCCAACTAGGAACATAGAGATTGCAACTCTAATAGTTTCCATGTCCAACTTTGTGTTCCTAACTGAATGTGAGCCATCCGCATTCTTTTCAGTTTTCAGAAAAAACTGTTCACTTCATGAGTATTATGTGGATGCACGTTAGCAGTATGCCTTAACAAATGAGATGTTCCATTTTTCGAACTTGCTCTAAGTATGGCTTTACAAGTTTTGCACTGAGCAAATACTTGATCAGGATCAGGTTGTTCAATAAAAGTGAAGTTATCCCATGCTTTTGACCTTAATTTTGGCGCGGGATTAACCTGTGGTCCGGGTGGTGGCGGTGGCGGTGGCTGCTGATTTGCTTCATCTCCATCGGATGGCTCATTAGTTCCTGCACGCCTTCCGCTACGTCCTGCTGGAGCCTGTTGATTCAACCTTGCCCGCTTGCTACGAGTGCGTGGTGCCGCAGCAGTACGAGCAGGGGCAGCCGGACAAGGAATGGGAGCAGCTACAACGATCTGGTCTGATCTTGCGCAATATTCTCCTGATCACCATCGGCTTAATAATCCACGTCTTCCTCCTCATGATATTCCTCACTTAGACTCCACAAACTAGTCATGGCTGCCAAAGAACACAACAAATATGCTCATACTAGCACTTACAAAGATCGTTCTAAATGGAACTACAATTTGGAACTTGGAGCAGACTACACATAGTCACATACTACAAATGGACAGAGATTCAGAGAAGGAGAAGAAGTACAGGAGATCTCATACCTGATGGTCACACGCCGACCACTGAGCGCCGCTGCAGTGCGTTGCAGAGAAGTGGACGTGGTCGTTGTCGGGTCGAGGAAGGTGCGGCACCGTCGGGTCGATGAAGTGCGTCACCGTCAGGTGGGTGCGGTGCCGTCGGGACGAGGAAGCTGCGCCGCCACTCATTAGATCGGGATGGGGAGGGAACAGAGCTCGTCGGGTTGGTGTAGGGAGAGAGCACTGCGGCCGCACTAGCAGGATCTGGCCGCCGCCGGTGGAGCAGTGGAGGGTTGGAGACGCGGGGTAGTCATCTCTTATTTGGGACTCGGGGAGGGTTGGAGACGGGGCTGTGTGTGCGGGTGCGGGGAGGGGATAGGAGTTAGGGTTTGTGTATTGGGCTGGGGGCGCTGGGCTTTCGGTTGGGCTGGGGGTGTCTAGTCTGTGCATTTGAGTTTTTTAGCAAAGGTTCGGGCCGGGCCGGGCTTTGCTTCGGGCTAATTTTGGAGCCCGAGCCCGACCCAAAAATACAAACTTGTCTATTTCTGAAGCCCGAGCCCGGCCCGAGACAGAAGCCCGGCCTAAAAATACAAACTTGTCTATTTCTGAAGCCCGAGCCCGGCCCGAGACAGAAGCCCGGCCCGGCCCAGCCCGGGTTTTTTGGGCCGGGCTCGGGCCGGGTTGCCGGGCCGGGCTGCCCACGCCCAGGTTTACAATAAACCAGTAAACATCAAACTTCTCTCGTTTGGCCCCAACTAGAGGTTTGGTGAGATGACTATACTGCACCGGCACGGAGGGGGACGCAGCTTCACTGACTTACTGCATCTGCCTTTGCGTGAATGACACGTGGGCCCAACGGGTGGCTGGCCCACCTATCATATAGCCAAAGGCAGGTGCAGTAGAGGGCCGAGGAGTAGATGGCCAACACGCACGTGAATTCAACGCAGTCTGCGCTTCTCATATAAAGGCTCCCCGCCAGTCCAATCTAGTACGAAATCCTACGCACACTAACCAAGGGCAAGAGTGATCACTCAAATCGCAAGATCAGCTGACTAGAAGCTAAGCTAGACCCATGGAGGCAATGAGCGCCAGCATCAGCCGGTTGTGCCAGATGGTCCATGATGCTGGCCTGCGGCCCGGCACCGAGGAACGTCTCCAGGTATTGCTTGAGGCCGCCAGGGCGAGGGGCCGCTTGGATGACAGCTTAGTCTCCTTGTTCGACGAGGTCCTCGTCGGTTTCCTCGACAAATCACCATCGTCAAGAAGCTCGCGGACGACTTTGACGTACGCCTCCAGCCGACGCGCCCAGGCTCTGCGATGCCCGCCACCCTCAACAGCCACTATGGTGACAACCTCTTCGACGCACTGGTGGCCCTGCGACTGCCTGCCGTCGCGTCAGAGAATGTCCACCTCGAGGTAGCACTCGCCGTGCAGTGCTTGGCGCAGCAAGATACCATCGACATAATCACCCAGGTCTACGCACAAATCGTCCACAAGGACTACTACATGCAAGAGGAGGACGATAGGACGCTGGCCTTCTTGGACCGCATGGCAACCTTGGACGGCATTGTTCGGAAGCACGTTGAGCTCGCCGCCAACGCCGCTGCTCCTCACACGTCGGTTGGTGACCTGGCGCACTAGGGCGTGAGTATGTCGTTGATGGATCCGTATGTGTTTTTTATCTTTCCGTCAAATCCATGTAGTAGTATATGGTACTACTAGTAATTATCTTACCTTTCGTATCAACTTCATAATTTTCGTACGTACTCCATGCATGAACGGCGCCAGAACCAAACTTCTCATTACTCTAGGCAAAATTGTTATTTCCATCTATCTGTCGCGCCATGGAGCAGAACCAAATTTTACAAGTTACAAGTTCAAAAGGAAAAGCCTGCTGTGTTCGCGTCGCACCCCCACACAGTTGGTCCGGCACGCCTCTCAAGGGGGAATGCGTGCGGTGTTGCATTTTCACTTACAAGTGGGACCGCAGTTGAGCAAACCGACTATCGGCAAACCCCCACCCCGCCCACCGTGCGATGGCTGAGAAAACAGGAGGGAGAAGAGATGGTTGTAGCACGGACTCCAACAAAACTGGTGTCGGATGGGATTTGTGTGGGTGGCGTGTGTCGTACTCCTAGACGTGAATGCTAGTTATGGCCCATGCCACCCCACTATATCGAGCCTATATCGAGGTGCTGGTTACGTAGAACAAATTTCCTGGAGTCTGTACTCAGCCCTCCTCTATCTCTCTTCTCAGCCAGCCAGCGGACGCGCGGAGCCCATCGTCTGTTTGCTCATATGTGGTCCCACATGTCAGTGAAAATGCAGAGGACCCACTGAACCTGCACATCTTTCACCATGACGTGCTGGTGATGAAAAACAAATCCAATAAAGATCTTCGGTGGCCGCTTTTGGAGTTACTCAAGAGTAGTAAGATTCAATTTACAATTTAACCCAAGATGCACATCACGTGGCTTCAACTACCACTCTATTATCTTGCATGACACGACCTGGATGCTGGATGTCCCACGTGTCGGCAAAAGGAGGAAGAACCCGACCAAATCTTCGGTTGTGCTCTCGGATTAGACTAGTTGTGCTAACTTAAATTTTTTATTGTGTAGAATGGATGCAAGTTTTGGTATTGGGAAGAAGAGTACGTCGATATATTGATAGAGCGCAATTTAGTAGATGTTCTAGCACTTTTAGCTAGCATAGAGGCCATAGATGAGGCAAGTGCACTTGTTGATAGAATAGAGGCTAGACATGAGACTAGATGCGAGGAAGCAATGTCTACTTCTTTACACTAAAAGAAGAAAGAAGCACGCAAGATCGAGCCTCCGCAGATCAACAATGAATGCATCGAGAAGGCACTAATCCAACTTATAGGAGCAGTTATGGAAGTTGGATATCTTCTAAAATGTATTCTTGTGGTTCTTGTTTTCTTTGGTCTTGCTTTTCTAGTCAAAATTATCGTTGGAGTTCGTGCAAAACAGAGGTCCGTTTGGTGTAGTGCGTTGGAGTTGGCCTTACAAGTGGGACCGCAGTTGAGGAAACCGACTATCGGCAAACCCCCACCTCGCCCGCCGCGCAATGGCTGAGTTAGAGAAACGACGAGGTTGAAGAGATTGCTCTAGCACGGACTCCAAGAAATATGGTGTCAGATGGAAGTCGTGCTGGTGGCGTGTGCCATACTCCTGGACGTGAATGCTTGTTTTGGCCCATGCCACCCTACTACTCCTACTACTTATATAGTAATAGTAGTATCGAGGATTCAAGGTGCTGGTTATGTACAACGAACACATTAACATATGGTCCACCTCACACCGTGGCCAAATTTCCTGTAGTCTGTGCTAGGTTAAAAAGTGTTCTTTGTGAGGGTGGGTGGCTGGTCTCAAGTTTAAAACTTGTTGTATTACGTATACGTAGACGTAGAGATAGTGTAGCAGTTCTGAAAGTTTGAACCCAAACATCAGAATGCAATTTCTACTGGACTCATCCGAGGACCTAGGATGATGGGATTCGCAGCTACAGTAAAAACACCCGCCCGACGCGCAAAGCATGTGAAGCTAGTACAAATAGTGTACTACTATTGTTGATTGGCCTCATCTGATAACCTGTTGCAATGCACGTACAATTATGTATTTGGAAAATATTTTTGGCCTCGTCGCAGCACTCACTCAGAGAAGCGACTCGAAAGCCATTCATAAATTTAGTAAGTTTATCATAGGCATATCATTTTATTACATACAACAGGTCATCAACCCACATCGACAACGAGGATACATTATAAATACTAAAGTTTTCATCACACAACAAATAACAAGCAATGAAATGAACTTCAACTCAACCAATCCTCGGCGTTGGAAATGCTTGCTTTGAACCACAAGTGATTCTCTGGGGAGGTCCATCCATTGTCGATCTCGAGACCACTGCAGGACTGATCATCCAGGCTGAAGCGGCCTACTATATCATTACCAGGGTAGGGAACCACCGAAATGTCCGAGGTATAGATATAGTTGCTTCTCATAAATGGTAGTAACGTTGTGTCAACAGCAGTTGGATCGCCTTTCACCATCATTGGATAGTTTTGTCCAAGGAAGAGTGAGTTTTCTCCAAGACTATCAATTCTATACCAGGGAGAAGGTGTTGGCGCTAGCACACTAGTATCCATCCCAAATACCATGCAACGGGTGTTGGAATAGGTCTGGAGAGTGCGACCATGGGAGACAACACCTGCTTCCTTAGTAGTAACATCAGCAGTGGGCTGTATACAGACAAGAAGGGGTGATCCATCGGAATAAGTTGCCAGGCGCCACTGAGTATATGGGCGCTGCTCGTCCTCATGCTCGTGATCATCACCATCATCATCTCCCCCTTCGTTATAAAAAATTTCAAGTATAGGTGGTGGAATGTTCACATGACCTTGGAAACACAAGAAGAAGGTTAATTAGTAAAGGGAAACTTGCTAACCCGCATGCATGTGGATGAAACAATTATAATTACAGTGGAAGACAAACGTACCGAAACTACAAGGATCCCATGCAAAAACAATGCCATGAGTGGTGGAAGCAAACACAAGACCCTCATATTGAATTGCATCACAGTACTCATCCATGTACAGAAACTGATTTTTGAGCAATATCCATCTAGTCGAACCACGAAGGATAGCAACAAGCTTGTCGAAGATAGCAACAACTACATAGTTGTTGTAATTCCAAGAGCGGTTGGGAACTCGACAAGTTTCTATCTTCTGTAGAACACAGTCACCGTGATTGTATTTGAATGTGCGTAGAATACCAATGTGCTCAATCTCTGGGCAGTCTGCTGAGATTTTTGGAAGTGGAACCCGGTGACGAGTGTACACATTCACAAGTTTCCACTCACAGTTGTACCCAATATAAACAACCCAATCTCCATTTGTGCTTGCCCAAGCCTTACCCTCAAGCGATGGCATCTTAACATCATACGTATCATTATCAAGCGGCATCAACTTGCACAAGGCGAGGCCTCCGTCGTCCCCGCGCCAGTCATCAGGGTCACGGCGAAGAAGATAGGGGATATCAAACCGCTCCTTGACCCTTGGGTTCATTGTAATGATGTTATTAGTTGAGTCGAGAATGGTCTTGAACGAACCTGCCATGCTAGCCAAGGTGATGATGTCGCACTGATCAATGAGTTCCTCCACCATGTCATCTTTCAAATCGGGGAAAGAATAACGAGGTCGTTTCCGGCCTGTTCCCTCCATGGAGAAGATGATCGAACAATGGAAGAAGGAAGGGTGAAGGCAAATGGAGGAGGGAGGAAGAGCGTGCGACAACAGTTCCAAATCTATAGGGGAAGGCGAAGAGTCGGTGGACGGTTGCCAGTTTGCCACGGTACACGAAGAGGCGCCCCGGCCTACACATCCGTTCGGAAATACTAGTAGAAAAGGACTCGCCGTCGTCTCACTATTATGTTGGAACGGGACCACATGTCAATGAAACATGGTGTGTAATTTCTCGTGCAAAATGCCATCTGGCTGCATTGGCCCGAGGTGTCGCATTAGTTATCGACCTTTATTATTGTAATGGCGTGTCGTTCGGTTTTGAAGCACGACTAGCTGGTAGTGTATGCAGAGAAAATATAAACTACTCTACCACTACTCCACCTCTAGTACTAGTAGTATAAAAAGATATATAGGCTAGAGCTTCAGCGCTTTCTTGCTAAGGGCTGCCCACTTGCTTCTCACACTATCACCCTCTCTCCATATCCAAAAAAGACGGCCTCTCTCTCCCTCCTCATTGGTGGTCAGATCCACCGGGGAAGAAAAGGACGTGCAACATTGACGCACTCGTCGTCGGCGAGCGAGGTCACGCACTGACGACAAGGCCGTCCTCTCAGACCTAGCGCCCATGCGGGATGGCCTCCGTCCCCAAGCTCGCTGCTGTAGTGTGTGCGGAGGACGACGACCATGAGCGAAGCCACTTCCCGCCGACCCTCAGGTATGCTACCTCTTTTTGAACCATACCCTTGTTCTATTTGCCCATCTGCCATGTCGCTGCATCTGGATCTTTTTCCACTCCACCATCTTCCCAATTTGCTATCCTCTGCTCTGCTGGTCATGCAGACGAAAACCTTAATTTGCACTATTAAAGGAAACCCTACTTCATGCAGACAAATCCATGTCTGGCTTGAATAAGGAAAGGAAGGGAGACTATATTGTCCAAGAGAGTAGGCATCGAACCCGCATCTAGGTTGAAAAGGGGAAAATCAGTAGCTAAGCAACAAGTCTCGTGTCTCTTGGTTGAAGAAGGGTAGAAAGGCATGACAACGCAATAGAGAATGACCAGGTCGATCGGTTTGTTGTCCTCACATAGGAAAAAGGTGGCTAAAGAGAACAAAAATGGGACGTAATGAAAGGTGGCTAAAGAGAACAAAAATGGGACATAATCCACATATGCTGCCTGGATATTTGTTGCTCTAGGCAACCATACCTCCCTCACCACTCTGCGTCCATGGAGGTACATCGTACTGGTGCGTCCACTGTTCGAATGGGCCTCCCGTGTTCTTATTGCCACTTTTTTGCTGTTAGTATAACGCCAGCAGTCAAGTCAAGCAATGCTACTACTAAAGTGATGCCACATTTAAGTAATGCCGCACTCAGTCTAATGCCACCGATAAATTTAAGCAATGCCATTTAATGTCACTGGATTATTTCAGGGTTAGCTGTTGATTGTGGATGTATCAAAGATTTTTCACCTAAGGCATTCTAATGTTGTTGCATAGCTAATGAATGCAAATGACAGTGTGCTCTCCACCGGGTGTTTTTTAATAAGAAGGGTGATGACTCAACATAAAAGTAAATAGATAGGCCCTTCGCAGAGGGAAGGAGGGATTTGTAGAGGTGCCAGAGCTCGATTTTAAAATAGAGATTGAATAACATTTTGAGCGGCATACTTTTGCTGTCAACGCAACAACTATGAGATGGCTGTATCTTCCATACTACATGCATTATAGGCAGTTCCCAAACAGAATGGTAAAGGTTTATACTCCCCCAACCACCAACAAGCATCAATCCATGGCTTGCTCGAAACAACGAGTGCCTCCAATTAACAACAGCCCTGGAGGAGTTTTGTTTAATTATTTTGATTTGCTTTGATCTTTTTGGATCATGGGACTGGGCATCCTGGTTACCGTCCCTTTCTCGTGAATGAGGAACGGAGTCTGATGACCCACAAGTATAGGGGATCTATCGTAGTCCTTTCGATAATTAAGAGTGTCGAACCCAACGAGGAGCAGAAGGAAATGATAAGCGGTCTTCAGCAAGGTATTCTCTGCAAGTACTGAAATAAGTGGTAACACATAGTTTTGTGATAGGATAAATTGTAACGAGCAACAAGTAACAAAAGTAAATAAAGTGCAGCAAGATGGCCCAGTCCTTTTTGTAGCAAAGGAAAAGCCTGGACAAACTCTTATAATAGGAAAAGCGCTCCCAAGGACACATGGGAATATCGTCAAGCTAGTTTTCATCACGCTCATATGATTCACGTTCGGTACTTTGATAATTTGATATGTGGGTGGACCGGTGCTTGGGTGTTGTTCTTACTTGAACAAGCATCCCACTTATGATTAACCTCTGTTGCAAGCATCTATAACTACAACAAAAGTATTAAGGTAAACCTAACCATAGCATGAAACATATGGATCCAAATCAGCCCCTTACGAAGCAACACATAAACTAGGGTTTAAGCTTATGTCACTCTAGCAACCCATCATCTACTTATT
This sequence comes from Triticum dicoccoides, assembly GCF_002162155.2. NCBI lineage: Eukaryota > Viridiplantae > Streptophyta > Magnoliopsida > Poales > Poaceae > Triticum > Triticum dicoccoides. The sequence continues at coordinate 576,543,018 of NC_041391.1, read as the reverse complement.
ACTTCCCAATGCCTTCCTCTAGGCCCAAATAATGGTGAAGTGTTATGTAGTCAACATTCGCATAACACCACTAGAGGCTAGACAACATACATCTTATCAAAATATCGAACGAATACCAAATTCACATGACTACTAATAGCAAGACTTCTCCCTTGTCCTCAGGAACAAACATAATTACTCACAAAGCATATTCATGTTCATAATCAGAGGGGTAATAATATGCATAAAGGATCTGAACATATGATCTTCCACCAAGTAAACCAACTAGCATCAACTACAAGGAGTAATCAACACTACTAGCAACCTACTAGCACCAATCCCGGACTTCGAGACAAGAATTGGATACAAGAGATGAACTAGGGTTTGGAGATGAGATGGTGCTGGTGAAGGTGTTGATGGTGATTGCCCTCTCCCGATGAGAGGAGCGTTGGTGATGATGATGGTGATGATTTCCCCCTCCCGGAGGGAAGTTTCCCCGGCAGAACAGCTCTGCCGGAGCCCTAGATTGGTTCCGCCAAGGTTCCGCCTCGTGGCGGCGGAGTCTCGTCCCGAAAGGTTGCCTTCTATTATTTTCTCATCGAAAGACTTCATATAGGAGAAGATGGGCGTCGGAGAGCCACCAGGGGGCCCACGAGGTAGGGGGGCGCGCCCAAGGGGGGGGGGGCGCCCCCACCCTCGTGAGCAGGGTGTGGGCCCCCTGGCCGTCATCTTTGGCGACGATTTTTCTTTATTTATTTTCAGATATTCCGTGGAGTTTCAGGACTTTTGGAGTTGCGCAGAATAGGCCTCCAATATTTTCTCCTTTTCCAGCCCAGAATTCCAGTTGCCGGCATTCTCCCTCTTCATGTAAACCTTGTAAAATAAGAGAGAATAGCCATAAGTATTGTGACATAACGTGGAATAACAGCCCATAATGCAATAAATATTGATATAAAAGCATGATGCAAAATGGACGTATCAACTCCCCTAAGCTTAGACCTCGCTTGTCCTCAAGCGAAAAGCCGATAACAATAAATATGTCCTCATGTTTAGAGGTAGAGGCGTCGATAAAAATAAAATACGGACATGAAGGCATCATGATTATTTCTATAACAGCAACATAAATAGGTTTTGTCATAGGATTACTCATATTCAAGTGATGATCTTTTCATAAAGCCAAAGTATGAATCAGAAACCTTATTGAGCACCAAGAATTATAATCTCAGTCATTGAAGCAATTGCAATTTATCATAACATCGGAAAGAGTCTATGTCAGAGCTTAAAAGCAAGTCCACATACTCAACTATCACTTAGTCCTTCATAATTGCTAACACTCACGCAATACTTGTGGTCACGGAGTTTTAATCAGACACAGAGAAAGATAGGGGCTTATAGTTTTGCCCCACAACCTTTTACCTCAAGGGTAATGTCAACAATAATAGTTCATGCTCCCCTACATCCAATTAGATATATATATATATATATATATATATATATATATATATATATATATATATATATATATATATATATATATATCATGTTCTTTCCAACATGCTGAGCTTGCCAAAGGATAAAATAAAAAGGGAAAGGTGAAGATCACCATGACTCTTGCATAAGGTAGAGGATAATAATAAAAGATAGGCCCTTCGTAGAGGGAAGCAGAGGTTGTCATGCGCATTTAGGGTTGATGCACAAAATCTTAATGCAAAAGAACGTCACTTTATATTGCCCCTTGTATGTGGACCTTTATTATGCAGTCCATCGCTTTTATTGCGTCCACAACAAGTTCATACAAAGTTTATTTTCTCCGCACTAATAATTCATGCATATTTAGAGAGCAATTTTTATTGCTTGCACCGATGACAACTTACTTGAAGGATCTTACTCAATCCATAGGTAGATATGGTGGACTCTCATGGCAAAACTGGTTTAAGGGTATTTGGAAGCACAAGTAGTATTTCTACTTTGTGCTAATAATTTGGCTAGCATGAGGGGGAAAGGCAAGCTCAACACGGTAGAAGATCCATGACAACATACTTTATCTCAGATGTAAGAAAACATAACTCATTATGTTGTCTTCCTTGTCCAACCCTCAACTCTTTAGCATGTCATATTTTAATGAGTGCTCCCAATCATAAAAGATGTCAATGATAATATATCTATATGTGAAACCTCTCTTTCCTTATTACTTCCTATTAATTGCAACGATGACCAAAGCTATATTTGCCAATTCCCAACAACTTTTAATCATCATACTCTTTCCATGTGGAGTCATTACTTTTACTAAGATCAATATGAACTCTTTTATTCTTTTTATTCTTTTTCTTCTAATCACCCAAGATCATGGCAAAATACTCAAGCCCTTGACTCAACACTAATCTTTATTATATAGCTCACGGACTCGATTACAAAGAAGGATCATAAAGCAAAACTCAAAACTAGATCATGCCATGACTTTATTCTACTAAATCAAGATACTACTAATAGGATCAAACTAAGAAAAACGGTAAAGATAGGAGTTGTGATGGCGATACGATACCAGGGCACCTCCCCCAAACTTTTAATCATCATACTCTTTCTATGTGATTATGTCTCCTTCTTTGTTGTTGGCGGCGGAGGTGTTGTTGATGATGCAAGCTTGTCGTCCACCTTCCATGGCATAGGCTCACCATCATAGAAGGATGATCGAGTCTCCGGAATCCTCAAATCTGCAGCCAAACTCATCCTTTTGAATCTATATTCATACTCACAGTTTTGGTTTTGCAGATCATAGATTTGGGCTTGGAGGTGCTCGATCTTCTCGTGTAGCTTGAAGATGGCCTCCTCGGTCTTCTTGGCATCCGGCTCATAGTTGTTGGTGAACTCCGCGAGCATCTTGTGGGTATCGTTGATTCCACGCTCCACCATCCCCTGGCACTTGAAAACTTGTTGCTCCATTGCTTCGAGCCTCGACTCCACGCTTCCGGTTCCCTTTGGTCCCTCAACATCGCGGATGTGCAGCAACCCACCCTGCATCTCAATGGTTTCAGGGTGTCGCAGCACCTCCGCGAGGTAAGGGTTGATCACCTTCTCGAAGAACTTGTCCTTGGAAGCACTTGGGGTTGTCATGATGATCTAGACCTGTCAGAAAAACAGCTCGAAACAAGAACATGGGAGATTTGCGTGATACGACAGTTAAAACCTTCGGGAGTATATATAATGAATTTTACCGACCAAAATACGTATTGTGCAAGAAAATGGAGTCCGGAGGGCACACGAGGTGGTCACGAGGTAGGGGGGCGCGCCCAGGGAGGTAGGGCGCACCCTCCACCCTCGTGGAGGCCTCATGTCCTCCCCGGACTGCTACTTCTTTTTCTATTTTTCTAAATATTCCAAAACGGAGAAATATTGCCTTAAAAATTGTTTTGGAGTCGGTTTACTTACCGTACCTCATACCTATTCCTTTTCGGAGTCTGGAACGGTCTGGAAGGTGTCCTTTATGTATTCCTCCGGGGTTACGGTTTCAATAATATTAGTTTCAACATTTATGGGATTACCTGAAATATAGTGTTTGATCCTTTGACCGTTTACCACCTTCGGATTTGTGCCTGCGAAGTTGTTGATTTTTATGGCACCGGAACGATAGACCTCCTCGATAACGTAGGGACCTTCCCATTTAAAGAGAAGTTTTCCTGCAAAAAATCTTAAACGAGAGTTGTATAGCAATACATAATCACCTACATTAAACTCACGCTTTTGTATCCTTTTGTCATGCCATCTTTTAACCTTTTCTTTAAACAACTTGGCATTTTCATAAGCTTGGGTTCTCCATTCATCAAGTGAGCTAATATCAAATAACCTCTTCTCACCGGCAAGTTTGAAATCATAGTTAAGCTCTTTAATAGCCCAGTATGCCTTATGTTCTAGTTCGAGAGGTAAGTGATATGCTTTTCCATAAACCATTTTATACGGAGACATACCCATAGGATTTTTGTATGCAGTTCTATAGGCCCACAACGCGTCATTCAGTTTCTTGGACCAATTCTTTCTAGACCTATTGACAGTCTTTTACAAGATTAATTTGAGCTCTCTATTGCTCAATTCTACCTGACCACTAGACTGCAGGTGATATGGAGATGCAATTCTATGATTAACGTCATATTTAGCAAGCATCTTACGGAAAGCACCATGAATAAAGTGTGAACCACCATCAGTCATTAAATATCTAGGGACTCCAAACCTCGGAAAAATAACTTCCTTAAGCATTTTAATAGAAGTGTTATGATCAGCACTACTAGTTGGAATAGCTTCTACCCACTTAGTAACGTAATCAACAACAACTAAAATATGTGTATATCCATTAGAGGCAGGAAAAGGTCCCATATAATCAAAGCCCCAAACATCAAATGGTTCAATAACAAGTGAATAATTCATAGGCATTTCTTGACGTCTACTAATATTACCAATTCTTTGACATTCATCGCAAGACAAAACAAACTTATGGGCATCCTTGAAGAGAGTAGGCCAATAAAAACCAGATTGCAATACCTTATGTGCAATTCTATCTCCAGCCTGGTGTCCTCCATAAGCTTCGGAGTGAAACTTGCGTAGGATCTGTTACTGTTCATGCTCAGGTACACAACGTCTAATAACACCATCTACTCCTTCTTTATAAAGATGTGGGTCATCCCAAAAGTAATGTCGCAAGTCATAGAAAAACTTTTTTCTTTTGTTGGTATGTGAAGCTAGGTGGTATAAATTTAGCAACAATATAATTAGCATAATCATCATACCATGGAGTGCTACAAGAAGTGCTTATGACATTTAATTGTTCATCGGGAAAGCTGTCATCAATAGGTAGTAGGTCATCAAGAACATTCTCTAACCTAGATAAGTTGTCTGCAATGGGGTTCTCAGCTTCTTTTCTATCAACAATATGCAAATCAAATTCTTGTAGCAAGAGAACCCATCTAATAAGTCTAGGTTTTGCATCTTTCTTTTCCATGAGATATTTAATAGCAGCATGATCTGTGTGAATAGTTACTTTAGAATCAACAATATAGGGTCTGAATTTATCAAAAGAAAATACAACTGCTAAAAGTTCCTTTTCGTAGTAGCATAATTTCTTTGAGCATTGTCTAGAGTCTTACTAGCATAATGGATAACATTTAATTTCTTATCAACTCTTTGCCCTAGAACAGCACCTACAGCATAATCACTAGCATCACACATAATTCCAAAGGGTAAATTCCAATCAGGTGGCTGAACAACAGGTGCAGAGACTAATGCTTTCTTAAGTATTTCAAATGCTTCTACACAATCATCATCAAAGACAAAGGGTATATCTTTTTGTAATAAATTAGTCAGAGGCCGAGAGATTTTTGAGAAGTCCTTAATGAACCTCCTATAAAATCCGGCGTGACCAAGGAAACTTCTTATACCTTTGATGTCCTTGGGACATGGCATCTTTTCAATAGCATCAACCTTGGCTTTATCAACTTCAATACCTCTTTCAGAAACTTTGTGCCCCAAGACAATACCTTCATTAACCATAAAGTGGCACTTTTCCCAATTCAAGACAAGATTAGTTTCTTCACATCTCTGCAAAACTCGAGCAAGATTGCTCAAGCAATCATAAAAAGAGGAACCATAGATGGAAAAGTCATCCATGAAAACCTCACAAATTTTCTCGCAAAAGTCAGAGAATATAGCCATCATGCATCTTTGAAAGGTAGCAGGTGCATTACATAAACCGAAAGGCATACGTCTATAAGCAAAAGTACCAAAAGGGCATGTAAAAGTAGTCTTTGATTGATCTTTAGCCGACACAGGTATTTGAGAGAAACCAGAATAACCATCTAGAAAGCAATAATGTGTATGTCTGCATAATCTTTCTAGCATTTGATCAATAAAAGGTAAGGGGTAATGATCTTTCTTAGTAGCCTTATTTAATTTGTGGAAATCAATTACCATCCTATAACCTTTGATAATTCTTTGCGGAATCAATTCATCTTTATCATTAGGGACAACAGTAATACCTCCCTTCTTAGGGACACAATGGACAAGACTTACCCACTAACTATCAGCAACGGGATAAATTATACCTGCCTCCAGAAGCTTGAGTATTTATTTTCTTACCACTTCTTTCATTTTAGGATTCAAACATCATTGAGGATCCCAAACTGGTTTGGCATCCGCTTCCAAATTTATTTTATGTTGACATAGAGTGGGACTGATGCCCTTAAGATCATCCAGAGTATATCCAATAGCGGCACGGTGCTTTTTCAGAGTTTTCAATAATCTTTCTTCTTCATGCTCTGAAAGGCTAGAGCTAATAATGACAGGATATATTTTCTTTTCATCAAGATAAGTATATTTAAGATTACCAGGCAACGGTTTAAGCTCAAACACGGGATCACCCTTGGGTGGAGGAGGATCCCCTAGGATTTCAACAGGTAAATTGTTTTGCAGAATAGGTTCCTGTTTAAAGAATAATTCATCTATTTCCCTTCTTTCATTCATGAACATATCATTTTCATGGTCTAGCAAATAGTGTTCTAAAGGATCACTAGGAGGTACGGCAATAGAAGCAAGACCAATAATTTCATCCTTACTAGGCAATTCTTCCTCACGATGTTGTTTACTAAATTTAGAGAAATTAAACTCATGAACCATATCATCTAGGCCAATAGTAACAACATTCTTTTCGTAGTCTATCTTAGCATTAACAGTATTCAAGAAGGGTCTACCAAATATAATGGGACAAAAGCTATCTTGTGGAGAACCAAGAACAAGAAAATCAGCAGGATATTTGGTTTTTCCACACAAGACTTCAACATCTCTAACAATTCCTATTGCAGAAATAGTATCTCTATTGGCAAGTTTAATTGTAACATCAATATCTTCTAACTCAGCAGGTGCAATATCATGCATAATTTCTTCATACAAGGTAATAGGTATAACACTAGCACTGGCACCCATATCACATAAACCATGATAACAATGATCTCCTATTTTAACAGAAATAACAGGCACGCCTACCACAGGTCTATGTTTATCTCTAGCACAAGGTTTACCAATTTTAGCAGTTTCACCAGAGAATTGAATAACATGCCCATCAATATTATCAAACAAGAGATCTTTAACAATAGCAATATTAGGTTCTACTTTGACTTGCTCAGGAGGTGTATAAGTTCTAGTATTGCTTTTACGAACAACAGTTGAAGCTTTAGCATGATCCTTTATTCTAACAGGGAAAGGTGGTTTCTCAACATAAGAAGTGGGAACAATAGGATCATTATAAGTGATAGTCTTTTCTTCAACTTTAATAGGTGCATCTACTTTTACTTCTATGGGAGGATGATATTTAAACCACTTCTCCTTGGGGAGATCAACATAAGTAGCAAAAGATTCACAGAAAGAAGCTACTATCTCAGAGTCAAGTCCATGTTTAGTGCTAAACTTACGGAAAATATCGGTATCCATAAAATATTTAACACAATCAAACTTAGGTGTCATACCTGACTCCTTAACTTCGTCGAGGTCCCAATCTTCAGAGTTGCGTTTAATTCTATCCAATAAATTCCATCTAAATTGAATAGTCTTCATCATAAAAGAGCCAGCACTAGAAGTATCGAGCATGGTGCGATTGTTATCAGAAAGCCGATCATAAAAACTTTGCATAATTACTTCTCCTGGGAGCTCATGATTGGGGCATGAATATAACATTGATTTAAGCCTCCCACAAGCTTGAGCGATGCTTTTTCCTTCGCGAGGCCAAAAATTATATATATAATTCCGATCACGATGAACAAGATGCATAGGGTAATACTTTTGATGAAATTCTAATTTCAATCTTTTATAGTTCCATGATCTCATATCATCACATAGCCTATACCATGTCAATGCGTCTCCCTTCAAAGATAAAGGGAAGGCCTTCTTCTTAACAACATCATCGGGTATACATGCAAGCTTAAATAGTCCACAAACATCATCCACATAGCGTAGATGTTCATCAGGATGCTTTGTTCCATCTCCTGTAAAAGTGTTAGCTAGCAGTTTTTCCATCAAACCCAAAGGAATTTCAAAAGGAGTTTCATTTTCAATAGGTTCAGTAGGTTCAGTAGGTTGAGGAGCAACTCTTTGCTCTACTGGATGTGGTGAAGATACACCGAACAAGCCCCTCAGACAATTACTTTCCATAGTAACAAGTGACAGAAAATTTCAGCACACTAAATAAATTTTTCCTTACCAAATTCCACCTACCAAAAGCGCTTCACTCCCTGGCAACGGCGCCAGAAAAGAGTCTTGATGACCCACAAGTATAGGGGATCTATCGTAGTCCTTTCAATAAGTAAGAGTGTCGAACCCAACGAGGAGTAGAAGGAAATGATAAGCGGTTTTCAGCAAGGTATTCTCTGCAAGTACTGAAATAAGTGGTAACAGATAGTTTTGTGATAGGATAAATTGTAACGAGCAACAAGTAACAAAAGTTAATAAAGTGCAGCAAGATGGCAAAATCCGTTTTGTAGAAAAGGACAAGCCTGGACAAACTCTTATAATAGGAAAAGCGCTCCCGAGGACACATGGGAATATCGTCAAGCTAGTTTTCATCACGCTCATATGATTCGCGTTCGGTACTTTGATAATTTGATATGTGGGTGGACCGGTGCTTGGGTGCTGTTCTTACTTGAACAAGCATCCCACTTATGATTAACCTCTATTGCAAGCATCCGCAACTACAACAAAAGTATTAAGGTAAACCTAACCATAGCATGAAACATATGGATCCAAATCAGCCCCTTACGAAGCAACGTATAAACTAGGGTTTAAGCTTTTGTCACTCTAGCAACCCGTCATCTACTTATTACTTCCCAATGCCTTCCTCTAGGCCCAAATAATGGTGAAGTGTTATGTAGTCGACGTTCACATAACACCACTAGAGGCTAGACAACATACATCTTATCAAAATATTGAACGAATACCAAATTCACATGACTACTAATAGCAAGACTTCTCCCTTGTCCTCAAGAGCAAACGTAATTACTCACAAATCATATTCATGTTTATAATCAGATGGGTAATAATATGCATAAAGGATCTGAACATATGATCTTCCACCAAGTAAACCAACTAGCATCAACTACAAGGAGTAATCAACACTACTAGCAACCTACTAGCACCAATCCCGGACATGGAGACAAGAATTGGATACAAGAGATGAACTAGGGTTTGGAGATGAGATGGTGCTGGTGAAGATGTTGATGGTGATTGCCCTCTCCCGATGAGAGGAGTGTTGGTGATGACGATGGTGATGATTTCCCCCTCCCGGAGGGAAGTGTCCCCGGCAGAACAGCTCTACCGAGCCCTAGATTGGTTCCGCCAAGGTTCCGCCTCGTGGCGGCGGAGTCTCGTCCCGAAAGGTTGCCTTCTATTTTTTTTCTCATCGAAAGACTTCATATAGGAGAAGATGGACGTGGGAGAGCCACCAGGGGGCCCACAAGGTAGGGGCACGCCCAGGGGGGCGCCCCCACCCTCGTGAGCAGGGTGTGGGCCCCCTGGCCTTCATCTTTGGTGACGATTTTTCTTTATTTATTTTAAGATATTTCATGGAGTTTCAGGACTTTTGGAGTTGCGCAGAATAGGCCTCCAATATTTGCTCCTTTTCTAGCCCAGAATTCCAACTGCCGGCATTCTCCCTCTTCATGTAAACCTTGTAAAATAAGAGAGACTAGCCATAAGTATTGTGACATAACATGGAATAACAGCCCATAATGCAATAAATATTGATATAAAAGCATGATGCAAAATGGACGTATCAGAGTCCACTCCTCTTGAGAATAACCCACCTAGCATGGAAGATATAGGCAACCCTAGTTGAAACATGAGCTGCTCGAGCATACAAAATAGAATTTCATTTGAAGGTTTGGAGTTTGGCACGCACAAATTTACTTGGAACGGTAGGTAAATACCGCATATAGGAAGGTATGGTGGAGTCATATGGAACAACTTTGGGGTTTATGGAGTTTGAATGCACTAGCAGTATTCCCGCTTAGTACAGGTGAAGTCTAGCAAAAGACTGGGAAGCGACCAACTTAGAGAGCGACAACAGTAATAAATGTGCATTAAAATTAATTCACACCGAGTACAAGCATGAGTAGGATATAATCCACCATGAACATAAATATCATGAAGGCTATGTTGATTTGATTCAACTACATGCGTGAACGTGTGCCAAGTCGAGTCACTCAATTCATTCAAAGGAGGATACCGTCCCATCATATCACATCATAATCATTCTAATAGCATGTTGGCACGCAAGGTAAACCATTATAACTCATAGCAAATCAAGCATGGCACAAGTAACTATAATCTCTAAATGTCATTGCAAATATGTTTACTTCATAATAGCTGACTCAGGAACGATGAACTCATCATATTTACAAAAACAAGAGAGGTCGAGTTCATACCAGCTTTTCTCATCCCAATAAGTTCATCATATATCGTCATTATTGCCTTTCACTTGCACGACCGAACGATGTGTATAATAATAATAGTGCACGTGCATTGGACTAAGCTGGAATCTGCAAGCATTCAACTCAAGAAAGAAGACAAGTAATATGGGCTCTAAGTTAAATAATCAATCATGCATATGAGAGCCACTAAGAATTTTAATATGGTCTTCTCGACCCCCAAAGGAAAGAAAAGAAAAGAAAACTATTTACACGGGAAAGCTCCCAACAAGTAAGAAGAAGAACAAGAAATCTTTTTGGGTTTTCATTTTAATTTCTACTACAAGCATGGGAATTAAACTAACTAATTTTTTTGGTTTTTTCTTAAGGTTTATCAAACACACAAGAAGAAAACTAGAAAAAGAAATTTAAACTAGCATGGATAATACAATGAAAGTGTATGAGTACCGACGACTAGTGTGTGAACATGAATGTAAAGTTGGTGAGAAATACGTACTCCCCCAAGCTTAGGCTTTTGGCCTAAGTTGGTCTAGTACCAAGGACCGCCTGGCTGATATCCGTAGCTGTAGCTGGGGTCGTACTGAGATGCAGCGGCAACCTCCTCCTGAGCTGCGGTGTGTTGGTGGGCCGCCTCTGCTCTCTCCTCGTGTTCAGCTGCTTCCTCCCTGGTGACAACATATCTTCCTTCTGCCTGATAATCAAAAAGGTAGGGAGCAGGAAGAGTAACATGGACGACGTTGCATCTGTCATAGATTAGTCGATATTGGAGGGATTGTTCATTCCTCCTAAGAAATTGATGATTGACCATAGCTTCATAATCCAAAAGAATAGGTGGTATAATCATATCCCCTTCTCGTGGGGCTATACCAAGATAATTAGCCACACGGGTTGCATAAATTCCTCCTAATAAATTTCCCTTTCTACTATTATTCAGCAACCTACGTGCGACTATTGCCCCCAAGTTATAACCTTTATAACCTAACATAGCACTCTTGAGGACACTCAGATCAGGGACACACATGTGACATGCTTCATCTTTACCGTTAATGCTTCTACCAATGAAGAGAGCAAAATAATGTATAGCAGGAAAATGAATGCTCCCTATGGTAGCTTGTGCTATGTCCCTAGATTCTCCCACAGTAATACTAGCAAGGAAATCTCTAAATTCAGATTTGTGAGGATCATTAATATTGCCCCACTGCGGAAGTTTGCAAGCAGTTGTAAAATCCTCTAGGTCCATGGTATAAGATGTATCATAAATATCAAATATGACACTAGGAGAATTACGCGTACAATTATATTTAAACCTCCGCACAAAGGAATCAGTCAATTGATAGTACTGAGGACACTTATCTTGTAAGAAGTCCTCCAGCTCAGCATTACACACATATGCGTCAAATTCCTCCTTAAAGCCTGCTTCGAGCATAAAATTATCGGATGGCCACTCACAAGCTCGTACATCCGCGTCCCTCGGCAATTCAACATCTTGCTCACGTATAGCAATCCTGGGCCCTTTCTTTACCTAGGAACCACCTTGGTACATTCTTCTAGAAATAATTCTTTTTCTGAAAAATTTCTGAAATTTAAGTAACTTCAAAATAAAAGGGAATAAAACTAAACAAGATTGGTAGCAACTACTCCTACAAGTGCCTAGAGCCTATATCATGCATTAGAATTGCTTGGGACCTCATAAATTTAACATGTAAGCTCAAGAACATGGTCATGAATAAAGCACTAGAACAAAAACTAATTGGACCAATGGAGGAGTCACATACCAAGCAACAATCTCCCAAAGCAGTTTTGTGAACAGAGCTTTGAGCAAGGAGATCGAAAATCGCAGCAAAATGAGCTAGAACTCGTGCTTGAGCTGGATGGGAATTTTTTTTGGGTAGAAGATGAAGTGTGTGTTGGGGAACGTTGCAGAAAATTAAAATTTTTCCTACGGTTTCACCAAGATCCATCTATGAGTTCATCTAAGCAACGAGTCTAGGGAGAGAGTTTGCATCTACATACCACTTGTAGATCGCGTGCGGAAGCTTGCAAGGTGATGATGTAGTCGTACTCGACGTGATCCAAATCACCGATGACCAGCACCGAACGGACGGCACCTCCGCGTTCAACACATGTACGGGACGGGAGACGTCTCCTCCTTCTTGATCCAGCAAGGGGGAAGGAGAGGTTGATGAAGATCCAGCAGCACGACGGCGTGGTGGTGGATGCAGGGCGTCACAGCAGCAGGGCTTCGCCGAGACTACGAGGGAGAGACGTAACGGGGGGAGGTGGAGGCGCCAGGGGCTGGTGTATGAAGTCCCTCCTCTCCCCCACTATATATAGGGGTGCCAAGGGGGGGGGCGCCGGCCCTAGTAGATGAGAACTACTAGGGGGGGCGGCGGCCTAGGGGAGGTTTCCCTCCCCCCCAAGGCACCTAGGGGTGCCTTCCACCACTAGGACTCCTCCTAGGGGGAAACCCTAGGCGCATGGGCCTATAGGGGCTGGTGCCCTTGGCCCATGATGGCCAAGGCGCACCCCCTACAGCCCATGTGGCCCCCCGGGACAGGTGGCCCCACCCGGTGGACCCCCGGGACCCTTCCGGTGGTCCCGGTACAATACCGATAACCCCGAAACTTGTCCCGATGCCCGAAATAGCACTTCCTATATATAATTCTTTACCTCCGGACCATTCCGGAACTCCTCGTGACGTCCGGGATCTCATCCGGGACTCCGAACAACATTCGGGTTTCTGCATATACATATCTTCATAACCCTAGCGTCACCGAACCTTAAGTGTGTAGACCCTACGGGTTCGGGAGACATGCAGACATGACCGAGACACTCTCAGTCAATAACCATCAGCGGGATCTGGATACCCATGATGGCTCCCACATGCTCCTCGATGTTGTCATCGGATGAACCACTATGTCGAGGATTCGATCAAACCCTGTATGCAATTCCCTTTGTCAATCGGTACGTTACTTGCCCGAGACTCGATCGTCGGTATCCCAATACCTTGTTCAGTCTCGTTACCGGCAAGTCACTTTACTCGTACCGTAATGCATGATCCCATGTCCAACACCTTGGTCACATTGAGCTCAATATGATGATGCATTACCGAGTGGGCCCAGAGATACCTCTCCGTCATACGGAGTGACAAATCCCAGTCTCGATCCGTGTCAACCCAACAGCTACTTTCGGAGATACCTGTAATGCACCTTTATAGTCACCCAGTTACGTTGTGACGTTTGATATACCCAAGGCACTCTTACGGTATCCGGGAGTTACACGATCTCATGGTCGAAGGAAGAGATACTTGACACTTGCAAAGCTCTAGCAAAACGAACTACACGATCTTTTATGCTATGCTTAGGATTGGGTCTTGTCCATCACATCATTCTCCTAATGATGTGATCCCGTTATGAACGACATCCAATGTCCATAGTCAGGAAACCATGACTATCTGTTGATCACAACGAGCTGGTCAACTAGAGGCTTACCAGGGACATAGTGTGGTCTAAGTATTCACACGTGTATTACGATTTCCGATAATACAATTATAGCATGAATAAAAGACAATTATCATGAACAATGAAATATAATAATACTTTTATTATTGCCTCTAGGGCATATTTCCAACAGTCTCCCACTTGCACTAGAGTCACCAATCTAGTTACATTGTGATGAATCGAACACCCATAGAGTTCTGGTGTTGATCATGTTTTGCACGCGAGAGAGGTTTAGTCAGCGGATCTGCGACATTCAGATCCGTGTGCACTTTGCAAATCTCTATGTCTCCATCTTGAACATTTTCACGGATGGAGTTGAAACGACGCTTGATGTGCCTGGTCTTCTTGTGAAACCTGGGCTCCTTTGCGAGGGCAATAGCTCCAGTGTTGTCACAGAAGAGTTTGATCGGCCCCGACGCATTGGGTATGACTCCTAGGTCGGTGATGAACTCCTTCACCCAAATCGCTTCATGTGCTGCCTCCGAGGCTGCCATGTACTCCGCTTCACACGTAGATCCCGCCACGACGCTCTGCTTGCAGCTGCACCAGCTTACTGCTCCATCATTCAACATATACACGTATCCGGTTTGTGACTTAGAGTCATCCAGATCTGAGTCGAAGCTAGCATCGACGTAACCCTTTACGACGAGCTCTTCGTCTCCTCCATAAACGAGAAACATGTCCTTTGTCCTTTTCAGGTACTTCAGGATATTCTTGACTGTTGTCCAGTGTTCCTTGCCGGGATTACTTTGGTATCTTGCTACCAAACTTACAGCAAGGTTTACATCGGGTCTGGTACAGAGCATGGCATACATAATAGATCCTATGGTTGAAGCATAGGGGATGACACTCATCTCTTCTTTATCTTTTGCCGTGGTCGGTGACTGAGCTGAGCTCAGTCTCACACCTTGTAACATAGGCAAGAACCCCTTCTTGGACTGATCCATTCTGAATCTCTTCAAAATCTTATCAAGGTATGTGCTTTGTGAAAGACCTATGAGGCGTCTCGATCTATCTCTATAGATCTTGATGCCTAATATATAAGCAGCTTCTCCAAGGTCCTTCATTGAAAAACACTTATTCAAGTAGGCCTTAATGCTGTCCAGAAATTCTATATCATTTCCCATCAAGAGTATGTCATCTACATATAATATGAGAAATGCTATAGAGCTCCCACTCACTTTCTTGTAAACGCAGGCTTCTCCATAAGTCTGCATAAACCCAAACGCTTTGATCATCTCATCAAAGCGAATGTTCCAACTCCGAGATGCTTGCACCAGTCCATAAATGGATCGCTGGAGCTTGCATACTTTGTTAGCATTCCGAGGATCGACAAAACCTTCCGGCTGCATCATATACAGTTCTTCCTTAAGATGCCCGTTAAGGAATGCTGTTTTGACGTCCATCTACCATATCTCATAATCATAGTATGCGGCAATTGCTAACATGATTCGGACGGACTTTAGCTTCGCTACGGGAGAGAATGTCTCATCGTAGTCAATCCCTTGAACCTGTCGATAACCCTTAGCGACAAGTCGAGCTTTATAGATGGTAACATTACCATCCGCGTCCGTCTTCTTCTTAAAGATCCATTTGTTTTCTATCGCTCACCGATCATCGGGCAAGTCTGTCAAAGTCCATACTTTGTTTTCATACATGGATTCTATCTCGGATTTCATGGCTTCAAGCCATTTGATGGAATCCGGGCCCGCCATTGCTTCTTCATAGTTCGAAGGTTCATTGTTGTCTAACAACATGATTTCCAGGACAGGGTTGCCGTACCACTCTGGTGCGGAACGTGTCCTTGTGGACCTACGAAGTTCAGCAGTAACTTGATCCGAAGTACCTTGATCATTATCATGGTTTTCCTCTTCAGTTGGTGTGGGCATCACAGGGACGGTTTCCTGCGCTGCGTCACTATCCCGCTCAAGAGGTAGTACTTCATCGAGTTCTACTTTCCTCCCACTTACTTCTTTCGAGAGAAACTCTTTTTCCAGAAAGCATCCGTTCTTGGCAACAAAGATCTTGCCTTCGGATCTTAAGTAGAAGGTATACCCTACAGTTTCCTTAGGGTATCCTATGAATACGCATTTTTCCGACTTGGGTTCGAGCTTTTCAGGTTGAAGTTTCTTGACATAAGCTTCGCATCCCCAAACTTTTAGAAACGACAGCTTAGGTTTCTTTCCAAACCATAATTCATACGGTGTCGTCTCAACGGATTTAGACGGTGCCCTATTTAAAGTGAATGTAGCTGTCTCTAGAGCGTATCCCCAAAATGATAGCGGTAAATCGGTAAGAGACATCATAGACCGCACCATATCCAATAGAGTGCGATTACGACGTTCGGACACACCGTTTCGTTGAGGTGTTCCAGGCGGCATGAGCTGTGAAACGATTCCACATTTCTTTAAGTGTGTACCAAATTCGTGACTTAAGTATTCTCCTCCACGATCTGATCGTAAGAATTTTATCTTTCGGTCACGTTGATTCTCCACCTCATTCTGAAATTCCTTGAACTTTTCAAAGGTCTCAGACTTGTGTTTCATTAAGTAGACATACCCATATCTACTCAAGTCATCTGTGAGAGTGAGAACATAACGATATCCTCCGCGAGCCTCAACGCTCATTGGACCGCACACATCGGTATGTATGATTTCCAACAAGTTGGTTGCTCGCTCCATTGTTCCGGAGAACGGAGTCTTGGTCATTTTGCCCAAGAGGCATGGTTCGCACGTGTCAAACGATTCATAATCAAGAGACTCTAAAAGTCCATCGGCATGGAGCTTCTTCATGCGCTTGACACCAATGTGACCAAGGCGGCAGTGCCATAAGTATGTGGGACTATCGTTATCAACTTTAAATCTTTTGGCATCTACACTATGAACATGTGTAATATTACGCTCGAGATTCATTAAGAATAAACCATTGACCATCGGAGCATGACCATAAAACATATCTCTCATATAAATCGAACAACCATTATTCTCAGACTTAAATGAGTAGCCATCTCGTATTAAACGAGATCCAGATACAATGTTCATGCTCAAACTTGGCACTAAATAACAATTATTGAGGTTCAAAACTAATCCCGTAGGTAAATGTAGAGGCAGCGTGCCGACGGCGATCACATCGACTCTGGAACCATTCCCGACGCCCATCGTCACCTTGTCCTTTGCCAGTCTCCGTTTATTCCGCAGCTCCTGCTGTGAGTTACAAATATGAGCAACGGCACCGGTATCAAATACCCAGGAGTTACTACGATTACTGGTAAGGTACACATCAATCACATGTATATCAAATATACCTTTGGTGTTGCCGGCCTTCTTATCCGCTAAGTATTTGGGGCAGTTCCGCTTCCAGTGACCCTTCCCCTTGCAATAAAAGCACTCAGTCTCAGGCTTGGGTCCATTCTTTGACTTCTTCCCGGTAACTGGCTTACCAGGCGCGGCAACATCTTTGCCGTCCTTCTTGAAGTTCTTCTTACCCTTGCCCTTCTTGAACTTAGTGGTCTTATTGACCATCAACACTTGATGTTCTTTCTTGATTTCAGCCTCTGCTGACTTCAGCATCGAGAACACTTCAAGAATGGTCTTTTCCATTCCCTGCATGTTGTAGTTCATCACAAAGCTCTTGTAGCTTGGTGGGAGCGACTGGAGGATTCTGCCAATGACCGCCTCATCTGGGAGGTTAATGTTCAGCTGGGTCATACGGTTGTGCAACCCAGACATCTTCAGGATGTGCTCACTGACAGAACTGTTTTCCTCCATCTTACAACTGTAGAACTTGTCGGAGACATCATATCTCTCGACCCGGGCATGAGCTTGGAAAACTAGTTTCAGCCCTTCGAACATCTCATATGCTCCGTGATGCTCAAAACGCTTTTGGAGCCCCGGTTCTAAGCTGTAAAGCATGCCGCACTGAACGAGGGAGTAATCATCAGCGCGAGTTTGCCAAGCATTCATAATGTCTTGGTTCTCTGGGACGGGAGCGTCACCTAGCGGTCCTTCTAGGACATATTGTTTCCTGGCAGCTATGAGGATGATCCTCAGGTTCCGGACCCAGTCCGTATAGTTGTTGCCATCATCTTTCAGCTTGGTTTTCTCTAGGAACGCGTTGAAGTTCATGTTGACATTAGCGTTGGCCATTGATCTACAAGACATATTTGCAAAGGTTTTAGACTAAGTTCATGATAATAAAGTTCTAATCAAATTATGAACTCCCACTTAGATTAGACATCCCTTTAGTCATCTAAGTGTTACACGATCCGATTCGACTAGCCCGTGTCCGATCATCACGTGAGACGGACTAATCATCGTCGGTGAACATTTTCATGTTGATCGTATCTTCTATACGATTCGTGTTCGACCTTTCGGTCTCTGTGTTCCGAGGCCATGTCTGCACATGCTAGGCTCGTCAAGTTAACCCTAAGTGTTTTCGCTGTGTAAAACTGTCTTACACCCGTTGTATGTGAACGTAAGAATCCATCACACCCGATCATCACGTGGTGCTTAGAAACGACGAACTATAGCAACGGTGCACAGTTAGGGGAGAACACTTCTTGAAATTTTATAAGGGATTATCTTATTTACTACCGTCGTCCTAAGTAAACAAGATGCATAATACATAATAAACATCACATGCAATTATATAGTTGTGACATGATATGGCCAATATCATATAGCTCCATTGATCTTCATCTTCGGGGCTCCATGATCATCTTGTCACCGGCTTGACACCATGATCTCCATCATCATGATCTCCATCATCGTGTCTTCATGAAGTTGTCACGCCAACGACTACTTCTACTTCTATGACTAACGTTTAGCAATAAAGCAAAGTAGTTTACATGACGTTATTCAATGACACGCAGGTCATACAAAAAAATAATGACAACTCCTATGGCTCCTGCCGGTTGTCATACTCATCCACATGCAAGTCGTGAATCCTATTACAAAGAACATGATCTCATACATCACAATTCATCATTCATCACAACTTCTGGCCATACCACATCACATGTTCAATCGCTGCAAAAACAAGTTAGACGTCCTCTAATTGTTGTTGCATCTTTTACGTGGCTGCAATTGGGTTCTAGCAAGAACGTTTTCTTACCTACGAATCACCACAACGTGATTTTGTCAACTTCTATTTACCCTTCATAAGGGCCCTGTTCATCGATTCCGCTCCAACTAAGGTGGGAGAGACAGACACCCGCCAGCCACCTTATGCAACTTGTGCATGTCAGTCGGTGGAACCGGTCTCACGTAAGCGTACGTGTAAGGTTGGTCCGGGCCACTTCATCCCACAATACCGTTGAAAAAGAAAAGACTAGTAGAGGCAAGTAAGATGACAAAATCCACGCCCACAACAAAGTTGTGTTCTACTCGTGCAAAGAGAACTACGCATAGACCTAGCTCATGATGCCACTGTTGGGGAACGTTGCAGAAAATTAAAATTTTTCCTACGATTTCACCAAGATCCATCTATGAGTTCATCTAAGCAACGAGTCTAGGGAGAGAGTTTGCATCTACATACCACTTGTAGATCGCGTGCGGAAGCTTGCAAGGTGATGATGTAGTCGTACTCGACGTGATCCAAATCACCGATGACCAGCGCCGAACAGACGGCACCTCCGCGTTCAACACACGTACGGGACGGGAGACGTCTCCTCCTTCTTGATCCAGCAAGGGGGAAGGAGAGGTTGATGAAGATCCAGCAGCACGACGGCGTGGTGGTGGATGCAGGGCGTCACAGCAGCAGGGCTTCGCCGAGACTACGAGGGAGAGACGTAACGGGGGGAGGTGGAGGCGCCAGGGGCTGGTGTATGAAGTCCCTCCTCTCCCCCACTATATATAGGGGTGCCAAGGGGGGGGGCGCCGGCCCTAGTAGATGAGAACTACTAGGGGGGGCGGCGGCCTAGGGGAGGTTTCCCTCCCCCCCAAGGCACCTAGGGGTGCCTTCCACCACTAGGACTCCTCCTAGGGGGAAACCCTAGGCGCATGGGCCTATAGGGGCTGGTGCCCTTGGCCCATGATGGCCAAGGCGCACCCCCTACAGCCCATGTGCCCCCCCGGGACAGGTGGCCCCACCCGGTGGACCCCCGGGACCCTTCCGGTGGTCCCGGTACAATACCGATAACCCCGAAACTTGTCCCGATGCCCGAAATAGCACTTCCTATATATAATTCTTTACCTCCGGACCATTCCGGAACTCCTCGTGACGTCCGGGATCTCATCCCGGACTCCGAACAACATTCGGGTTTCTGCATATACATATCTTCATAACCCTAGCGTCACCGAACCTTATGTGTGTAGACCCTACGGGTTCGGGAGACATGCAGACATGACCGAGACGCTCTCAGTCAATAACCATCAGCGGGATCTGGATACCCATGATGGCTCCCACATGCTCCTCGATGTTGTCATTGGATGAACCACTATGTCGAGGATTCGATCAAACCCTGTAAGCAATTCCCTTTGTCAATCGGTACGTTACTTGCCCGAGACTCGATCGTCGGTATCCCAATACCTTGTTCAGTCTCGTTACCGGCAAGTCACTTTACTCGTACCGTAATGCATGATCCCGTGTCCAACACCTTGGTCACATTGTGCTCAATATGATGATGCATTACCGAGTGGGCCTAGAGATACCTCTCCGTCATACGGAGTGACAAATCCCAGTCTCGATCCGTGTCAACCCAACAGCTACTTTCGGAGATACCTGTAATGCACCTTTATAGTCACCCAGTTACGTTGTGACGTTTGATATACCCAAGGCACTCTTACGGTATCCGGGAGTTACACGATCTCATGGTCGAAGGAAGAGATACTTGACACTTGCAAAGCTCTAGCAAAACGAACTACACGATCTTTTATGCTATGCTTAGGATTGGGTCTTGTCCATCGCATCATTCTCCTAATGATGTGATCCCGTTATCAACGACATCCAATGTCCATAGTCAGGAAACCATGACTATCTGTTGATCACAACGAGCTGGTCAACTAGAGGCTTGCCAGGGACATAGTGTGGTCTAAGTATTCACACGTGTATTACGATTTCCGGATAAAACAGTTATAGCATGAATAAAAGACAATTATCATGAACAATGAAATATAATAATACTTTTATTATTGCCTCTACGGCATATTTCCAACAGTGTGTGGGTGCTGGCATAAGTGGAGGGGGCCACCAGGGGCCCACGAGACAGGGGGCGCGCCTAGGGGGGTGGGCACGCCCTCCACTCTCGTGTTCTGGTGCTTGCCCCTCCTGCAGTGATTTCAGTGCCTAAAATCCTCAAATATTCCATAAAAAATCATACTAAATTTGCAGGGCATTTGGAGCACTTTTATTTTTGGGATATTTTTTAATGCACGGATAATTCAGAAAACAGAGAGATAATACTATTTTTTTGCTTTATTTATTCTAAAGGACAGAAAGTAAAAAGTGGGTACAGAAGGTTGTGCCTTCTAGTTTCATCCATCTCGTGATCATCAAAATGAATCCACTAACAAGGTTGATCAAGTCTTGTTAACAAACACATTCTGAATAACACGGAAGCGGAGAAATTTCGAATAACACTAAGTTACCTCAACGGGGATATGAAAATCCCCAAAAATAAGAATATCATATTTTTCTTGACAGTAGGAAGAGGAAATTCAAAACCTCCAATAATGATAGTTGGAACTTTCCCAATAGAATTAATGCTATGAACCTGAGATTGTTTCCTCAGAAAGTGTATTGTATGCTCATTACCATTAACATGAAAAGTGACATTGCCTACAGTATTCAAAAAGGGTCTACCAAGGATAATTGACATACTATCGTCCTCGGGAATATCAAGAATGACAAAGTCCATTAAGATAGTGACATTTGCAACCACAACAGGCACATCCTCACAAATACCGACAGGTATAGCAGTTGATTTATTAGCCATTTGCAAAGATATTTCAGTAGGTGTCAACTTATTCAATTCAAGTCTACGATATAAAGAGAGAGGCATAACACTACCACCGGCTCCAAGATCACATAAAGCAGTTCTAACATAATTTCTTTTAATGGAGCATGGTATAGTTGGTACACCCGGATCTCCAAGTTTCTTTGGTATTCCACCTTTAAAAGTGTAATTAGCAAGCATGGTGGAAATTTAAGCTTCCAGCATCTTTCTTTTATTTGTAATTATATCCTTCATATACTTAGCATAAGGATTTACTTCAACCATATCAGTTAAGCGCATACGTAAGAAGATAGGTCTAATCATTTCAGCAAAGCGCTCAAATTCCTCATCATCCTTTGTCTTGGATGGTTTAGGAGGAAAGGGCATGGGTTTTTGAACCCATGGTTCTCTTTCTCTATCGTGCTTCCTAGCAACAAAATATCTCTTATCATAACGTTGATTCTTTGATTGTGGGTTATCAAGATCTACAGCAGGTTCAATCTCTACATCATTGTTTTTACTAGGTTGAGCATCAACATGAACATTATCATTAACATTATTACTAGGTTCATGTTTATCACCTGATTGTGTTTCAGCATCAGAAATAGAAATATCATTGGGATTCTCAGGTGTGTCTACAACAGGTTCACTAGAAGCATGCAAAGTTCTATCATTTTTCTTTTTCTTCTTTTTAGAAGAACTAGGTGCCTCTAAATTGTTTCTCTGAGAATCTTGCTCGATTCTCTTAGGGTGGCCTTCAGGATACAAAGGTTCATGAGTCATTCTACCAGTTCTAGTAGCCACTCTAACAGAAAAGTCATTTTTATTATTTAATTCATCAAGCAAATCATTTTGAGATTTGAGTACTTGCTCAGCTTGAGTAGCAACCATAGAAGTATATTTGCTAATGAGTTTGAGTTCACCTTTAACTCTAGCCATATTATCGCTCACGCGTCCTACCTCGAAAGAATTATTCTTTAACTCTCTACCAACATAAGCATTAAAACTTTCTTGTGTAGCCATAAAGTCATCAAATTCATCTAAGCATGGGCAATGAAATTTAGTAGAGGGGATTTCAACTTTATCATACCTATAGAGAGAATTTACCTTTACTACCTGTGTCGGGTTATCAAGACAATGTGGTTCTTCAACAGGCGGTATATTAAGACCATGTATTTCTTCAATAGGTGGTAAATTCTTAACATCTTCAGCTTTAATACCTTTTTCTTTCATTGATTTCTTTGCCTCTTGCATATCTTCAGGACTGAGGAATAAAACACCTCTCTTCTTTGGAGTGGGTTTAGGAATAGGCTCAGGAGTTGGCTCAATTGGTTCAGGAATTGCTTCCGGAATTGGCTTAGGAAGAGTCCAATTATTTTCATTAGTCAACATATTATTCAATAGTAATTCAGCTTCGTCGACTGTTCTTTCCCTGAAAACACAACCAGCACAACTATACAAGTAGTCCTTGGAAGCATCGGTTAGTCCATTATAAAAGATATCAAGTATTTCATTTTTCTTAAGAGGATGATCAGGCAAATCATTAAGTAATCGGAGAAGCCTCCCCCAAGCTTGTGGGAGACTCACTTCTTTGATTTGCACAAAATTATATATTTCCCGCAAGGCAGCTTGTTTCTTATGAGCAGGGAAATATTTAGCGGAGAAGTAATAAATCATATCCTGGGGACTACGCACACAACCAGAAGCAAGAGAATTATACCAAGTCTTAGCATCACCCTTTAGCGAGAACGGAAATATCTTAAGGATATAAAAATAGCGAGATCTATCATCATGAGTAAACAGGGTAGCTATATCATTCAACTTGGTAACATGTGCCATAACAGTTTCGGATTCAAGGCCATAAAAAGGATCAGATTCAACTAAAGTAATAATCTCAGGATCAACAGAGAATTCATAATCCTTATCAGCAACACAAATAGGTGAAGTAGCAAAAGCAGGGTCAGGTTTCATTCTAGCATTAAGAGATTGTTGCTTCCATTTAGCTAATAACTTCTTAAGATCATATCTATCATTGCAAGCAAAGATAGCTCTAGCAGCTTCTTCATTCATAACATAACCCTCAGGAACAACAGGAAATTCATATTCATTGGGAGAATTTTCATCATCACTATCATCAATAATAGCATCTTCAATAATTTCAATCCCCCTAACTCTAGCAAGTTGTTCATCAAGAAATTCACCTAATGGCAAAGTAGTATCACACATAGAAGTAGTTTCATCATAAGTATCATGCATAGAAGAAGTGGCATCATCAATAACATGCGACATATCAGAATTCATAGCAGTAGCAGGTTTAGGTGTCGCAAGCTTACTCAAAACATAAGGAGAATCTAGTGCAGAGCTAGATGGCAGTTCCTTACCTCCCCTCGTAGTTGAGGGATAGATCGTAGTTTTCGCGTCTTTCAAGTTCTTCATAGTGATCAATAGATATAAATACCAAGTGACTCAGAGAATAGAGCTATGCTCCCCGGCAACGGCGCCAGAAATTAGTCTTGATAACCCACAAGTGTAGGGGATCGCAACAGCTTTCGAGGGTAAAGTATTCAACCCAAATTTATTGATTCGACACAAGGGGAGCCAAAGAATATTCTTGAGTATTAGTAGTTGAGTTGTCAATTCAACCACACCTGGATAACTTAGTATCTGCAGCAAAGTATTTAGTAGCAAAGTAATATGATAATAAAGGTAACGGTAGCAAAAGTAATATTTTTGGGTTTTGTAGTGATTGTAACAGTAGCAACCGAAAAGTAAATAACCAAAGAACAATATGTGAAAAGCTCGTAGGCAATGGATCAGTGATGGATAATTATGCCGGATGCGATTCCTCATGTAATAGCTATAACATAGGGTGACACAGAACTAGCTCCAGTTCATCAATGTAACGTAGGCATGTATTTCGTAACTAGTCATACATGCTTATGAAAAAGAACTTGCATGACATCTTTTGTCCTACCCTCCCGTGGTAGCGGGGTCCTAGCGGAAACTAAGGGATATTAAGGCCTCCTTTTAATAGAGAACCGGAACAAAGCATTAGCACATAGTGAATACATGAACTCCTAAAACTACGGTCATCACCGAGGAGTATCCCAATTATTGTCACTTCGGGGTTGTCGGATCATAACACATAATAGGTGACCATAGACTTGCAAGATAGAATCAAGAACACACATATATTCATGAAAACATAATAGGTTCAGATCTAAAATCATGGCACTCGGGCCCTAGTGACAAGCATTAAGCATAGCAAAGTCATAGCAACATCAATCTCAGAACATAGTGGATACTATGGATCAAACCCTAACAAAACTAACTTGATTACATGGTAAATCTCATCCAACCCATCACCGTCCAGCAAGCCTATGATGGAATTACTCACGCACGGCGGTGAGCATCATGAAATTGGTGATGGAGGATGGTTAATGATGACGATGGCGACGAATCCCCCTCTCCGGGGCCCCGAACGGACTCCAGATCAGCCCTCCCAAGAGAGATTAGGGCTTGGCGGCGGCTCCGTGTCGTAAAACGCGATGAAACTTTCTCTCTGATTTTTTTCTCCCCGAACGTGAATATATGGAGTTGGAGTTGAGGTCGGTGGAGGTCCAGGGGGCCCACGAGATAGGGGGGCGTGCCCAGGGGGAGGGGGCATGCCCCCACCCTCGTGGGCAGGGTGTGGGCTCCTAGTCTTGATTCTTTCGCCAGTATTTTTTATATTTTCCGAAAAGTGCCTCCGTGGATTTTCAGGACATTCCAAGAACTTTTCTTTTCTACACGTAAAACAACATCATGGCAGTTCTGCTGAAAACAGCATCAGTCCGGGTTAGTTTCATTCAAATCATGCAAGTTAGAGTCCAAAACAAGGGCAAAAGTGTTTGGAAAAGTAGATACGTTGGAGACGTATCAACAGCCAGTACACCAACGATGAAACTTGTTACTACCTTCAGATTTTTGCACTGATAATGCTTATAGATTACATACCTCACTTTCATGAGATAAGTTAATTTTTTTGTACAGTCTCACCAAAATGCCAAGGCGCTAATGTCATTTTATTTTGGTTAAACTCCACAAAAAATTATGAAGACAAGAGGAAAGGTCAAGAGTGGGCACCTCCTCCTCCGGCTGTTCTCTTGATTCGTTCGATCAAGTTTTTATGTTTGATCGATTATCAAGATTGGGATAGCAATTTTTAAGGTCCCCACGAGTTCGAAATCATATTTACCTTGGAGGTACATGGTTTGCAATTTTTTTATACTGTCATTAGTTAATAATGCTAGTTACTTTCAGACTTTTGTATTTGGTTTAATGCCCATGCACAGCTAGTATACCAATGCTGAAACTTGTTACCTTTAAATTTTGTATTGTTAATTCTCATAGAAATCTTCCAGTGCTAGAGTTTATTGAAATCTGTTCAGTAAAACCATTATACTATACCCTGTAATAAAATAACTACTCTACTGTTGCACTAGCCACTGGATTAGTGTATATTTGTAGTATTCGAATGGTGTTGCATTAGCGTATGGACATAAATAAAGTGTTGCAAGCTTTCCCACATATGTGCTCAAGAAAACTACTACCTGTTTTTCTAAATACTAGACGTTTGGGTACTTTAAATTGAACTGCGAAAACGCCTTATATTAAGGAACATAGGGTGTAGAGTTCACTCAAATTGTCCCGGTAAAGCTAGTCACACCTTTGTTAAAATTAATGTTCAGTATGTTATCTGAGGAGGTATGTATGTTTGTCTCTAATGCCTGTCGACTACATACCTGACATCATGATGTAATGTTAAGTCATTTCCTTTTGTACAGTGTCACTGAATTGTCAAGGCGGTGATGGCATTTTATTTTAGTTGAACTGCACAAAATATGCTTAAAAGAAGAGGAAAGGTCAGGAGTCGATCATTCTTTCAAAAAGAACTATATATGCCTTTCTGACATCAGCCGCCGTTGCCTTATTTATTCCTTCAAACAGGTGGTTAGAAATAGTCTTGCTACCTTTTCCCATTAAGAAATTGGAATGCTTATATTTGTGAGTCTATGCTTCAACTAGTGTCATTTTTACAGTAATCACACTTTCAATATCTATGCAAATAGGGATGCTCGATTTTAGTGGAACTGCACAAAAAGTCCAACTGGTTCAACATTAGGAGCACGTTTTCTTCCAAACCTTTATATCCAATTGGTGGCACTATGAGCTATTCATTACGAAGGTACATGGTTTGCTACTATCTTGCTACTCTTTTTGTACTGTCATTAGATAGTAATACTAGTGGTTTGCATGTGAATTTATTGGCAGGGTGGACCTACATTGGAGGTGCAGGACATGATTCAATGATTGGATGCTCAATTTTGGTTGTATCGATTTCACCTCTTCCATCACTACAAACATGGATATCCTTGGTCTGATGAAGAATACGCGCTATATTTCTGCTCTGAACCAGCAAATCAATTCAGTATGAAATTATCCAGGGCAAAACATAATTGTATCAAATTGTCCAGTGCAGAACATGACAGATGCTAAGCGGAAGAGACATGTTTAAACCAAAAATACAAGGTGTGGTATATGTTTACTAGCTGCTTGATATTTGTGCAGACAGAGATGTCTAGCCATTGCTATTTGGCAATCAAACAAAGTGACCACAATTTTGCTTGAACTGCACAAGAGAATAGTATAGTCACTGCATGTAGAGCCATTTGAAAATAGACACAGAAAGATTGGATAGTCACTTCATGGACTGCAGAAAAGTAGTATTGTACTATTTATTGGCCAATACTAGGTGCTTTATTGCTTTGGTCTGATTATACAAGGGGCATCATTTTGCCTAAGTTAAAGTTTGTATTTCGAAAATAGTCTCGCCGTGTGATCGAGAGAAGGCCAAATCATATTGAAGTGGATGTTCCTCCATCATGTGTGGTTCATTCTCATGGTTCCAGCTATTGGTGAAACCACTAGCGTTTGCAAGAGGAATTGTAGACTTCACAAACAAATTTGTCTTTCCGTCTGTACTGAATGTTGGCCAAGAGAAGCATCCATGTTAGTAGGAAGAACAAATGTTTTTTCTACATCTTTGCTTTTGGAGCTACATATTTGTATATTGATACGTCTCCAACGTACCTATAATTTTTGATTGTTCCATGCTATTATATTACCCCTTTTGGATGTTTATGGGCTTTATTTTACACATTTATATCATTTTTGGGACTAACCTACTAACCGGAGGCCCATCCCATATTGTTGTTTTTTTGCCTATTTCAGTATTTCGAAGAAAAGGAATATCAAACGGAGTCCAAATGGAATGAAAACTTCGGGAGCATGATTTTCGGAACGAACGTGATCCAGAGGACATGGAGTGCAAGCCAAGAAGTTGCCGAGGCTCCCACGAGATAGGAGGGCCCCCCTGTAGGGTGCGCCCCCTGTCTTGTGGGCCCTCGGGCGGCCACGGACGTACTTATTCCTCCTATGTATACCTACGTACCCCGAAAACATCGAGGAGCAGGACGAAACACAATTTCCACCACCGTAACCTTCTGTATCCACGAGATCTCATCTTGGAGCCTTCGCTGGCACTCTGCCGGAGGGGGAATCGACCATGGAGGGCTTCTACATTAACATCCTTGCCCCTTCGATGAGTTGTGAGTAGTTTACCACAAACCTAAGGGTCCATAGTTATTAGCTAGATGGCTTCTTCTCTCCTTTTGGATCTCAATACAATGTTCTCCCCCTCTCTTGTGGAGATCTATTCGCTGTAAACTCTTTTTGTGGTGTGTTTGTCGAGATCCGATGAATTGTGGGTTTATGATCAAGTTTATCTATGAATAATATTTGAATCTTCTCTGAATCCTTTATGTATGATTGAGTTATCTTTGCAAGTCTCTTTGAATTATCAGTTTGGTTTGGCCTACTAGATTGATCTTTCTTGCCATGGGAGAAGTGCTTAGCTTTGGGTTCAATCTTGCGGTGTCCTTTCCCAGTGACAGAAAGGGATGCAAGGCACGTATTGTATTGTTGCCATCGAGGATAACAAGATGGGGTTTATATCATATTGCTTGAGTTTATCGCTCTACATCATGTCATCTTGCTTAACGCATTACTCTGTTCTTATGAACTTAATACTCTAGATGCAGGCAGGAGTCGGTCGATGTGTGGAGTAATAGTAGTAGATGCAGGCAGGAGTTGGTCTACTTGTTGCGGACGTGATGCCTATATACATGATCATGCCTAGATAATCTTATAATTATTCGCTTTTCTATCAATTGCTCGACAGTAATTTGTTCACCCACCGTAATACTTATGCTATCTTGAGAGAAGCCACTAGTGAAACCATGGCCCCCGGGTCTATCTCTTATCATATTTGTTTTCAATCCACTTTTATTTGCATCTTTACTTTTTTGCATCTATATTATAAAATACCAAAATTATATTTATCTTATCATACTATCTTTATTAGATCTCACTTTCGCAAGTGGCCGTGAAGGGATTGACAACCCCTTTATTACGTTGGTTGCGAGTTCTCAGTTTGTTTGTGTAGGTGCGTGGGACTTTTGAGGAGCCTCCTACTGGATTGATACCTTGGTTCTCAAAAACTGAGGGAAATACTTACGCTACTATCGCTGCATCACCCTCTCCTCTTTGAGGAAAACCAACGCAAGCTCAAGACGTAGCAAGAAGGATTTCTGGCGCCGTTGCCGGGGAGGTCTTCGCTCAAGTTAAGACATACCAAGTACCCATCACAAACCCATCTCCCTCGCATTTACATTATTTGCCATTTGCCTCTCGTTTTCCTCTCCCCCACTTCACCCTTGCCGTTTTATTCGCCCTCTCTTTCCCAATCTCCTCCTCTCTTTTTTGCTTGCCTTTTTCTGCTTGCTTGTGTGTTGGATTACTTGTTGCCATGGCACAAGATAATACCAAATTGTGTGATTTCTCGAATACCAATAATAATGATTTCCTTAGTACTCTGATTTCTCCTCTTAATGATGTTGAGTCTTGTGAAATCAATACCGCTTTGCTGAATCTTGTTATGAAAGATCAATTCGCTGGCCTTCCTAGTGAAGATGCCGCTACTCATCTAAACAACTTTGTTGATTTGTGTGATATGCAAAATAAGAAAGATATGGATAGCAATATTGTCAAATTGAAGTTATTTCCGTTTTCACTTAGAGATTGTGCTAAATTTTGGTTTTTTTCTTTGCCTAAAAATAGCATTGATTCTTGGAACAAGTGCAAAGATGCTTTTATCTCTAAGTATTTTCCTCCCGCTAAGATTATCACTCTTAGGAACGATATTATGAATTTTAAACAACTTGATCATGAGCATGTTTCCCAATCTTGGGAAAGAATGAAATTGATGCTTCGCAATTGCCCTACTCATGGTTTGAATTTATGGATGATCATACAAAAATTTTATGTCAGTTTGAACTTTGCTTCTACAAACCTTTTAGATTCGGCCGTGGGAGGTATGTTTATGGAAATCACGTTAGGAGATTCTACAAAACTTCTTGATAATATTATGGCTAATTATTCTCACTGGCACACCAAAAGATCTTCTAGTAAAAAAGTGCATGCTATAGAAGAAATCAATGTTTCGAGTGGAAAGATGGATGAACTTATGAAAGTGTTTGCCACTAAAAATACTCCTCTTGATCCCAATGATATGCCTTTGTCTTCTTTGATTGAGAATAATAATGAATCTATGGATGTAAATTTTGTTGGTAGGAATAGTTTTGGAAACAATGCTTATAGAGGAAACTTTAATGTTAGACCGTTCCCTAGTAATTCCTCTAATAATTATGGAAATTCCTACAATAATTCTTATGGTAATTTTTAATAAGATGCCCTCTGATTTTGAGAATAGTGTGAAAGAATTTATGATTTCTCAAAAGAATTTTAATGCTTTGCTTGAAGAAAAATTGCTCAAAGTTGATGATTTGGCTAGGAACGTTGATAGACTTTCGCTTGATGTTGATTCTCTTAAAATTAGATCTTCTCCTAAGCATGATATCAATGAGTCTCTCAAAGTAATGAGAATTTCCATTGACGAGTGCAAGGAAAGAACCGCTAGATTGCCTGCTAAAAAAGATAGCTTTATAAAAGCGTGTTCTTCTAGTTTCCATGAAAATAATGATGAGGATCTTAAAGTTATTGATGCGTCTCCTATTAGATCTATGTTTTTCCATATGAATTTTGATGATTATGGGACTGATGATGAATCAACTTTGCCTAGAAGGCATCCCAAGAATTCAGAGTCTTTAGATCTTGATGCTAAATTGGGTAAAAGTGAGATTGGAGAGTCCTCAACTTCTAATATCATTGAACCTACTATCTCGGATTTCAAGGAATTTGATTATGATAATTGTTCTTTAAAAGGTTGTATTTCCTTGTTGCAATCCGTTGTTAATTCTCCCCATGCTTATAGTCAAAACAAAGCTTTTACCAAGCATATTGTTGATGCCTTGATGCAATCTAATGATGAAAAACTTAATTTGGAAGTTTCTATACCTAGAAAACTTAATGATGAGTGGGAACCTACTATAAAGATTAGAATTAAAGATTATGAGTGTTTTGCTTTGTGTGATTTGGGTGCTAGTGTTTCCACGATTCCGAAAACTTTATGTGATATTCTAGGTTTCCATGATCTTGATGATTGCTCTTTAAATTTGCACCTTGCGGATTCCACCATTAAAAAGCCAATGGGAAGGTTCAATGATGTTCTCATTGTTGCAAATAGAAATTTGGTGCCCGTGGATTTTATCGTTCTTGATATAGATTGCAATCTTTCTTGCCCTATTATTCTTGGTAGACCTTTCCTTAGAACGATTGGCGCGATTATTGATATGAAGGAAGGGAATATGAGATTCCAATTTCCATTAAAGAAAGGCATGGAGCACTTTCCAAGAAAGAAAGTCAAATTACCTTATGAATCTATCATGCGGGCTACTTATGAATTTAGTGCCAAAGATGGCACTCGTTAGATCTATCTTCGCTTTTATGCCTAGCTAGGGGCGTTAAATGATAGCGCTAGTTGGGAGGCAACCCAATTTTCTTTATGTTCTTTTGTTTTTGCTCCTGTTTGGTAATAAATCTTGCATCTACCTTATGTTTAGATGTTTTTTTATCCTTTAATTTGTGTTTGTGCCAAGTAGAACCTATAGGATAACCTATGATGATGGTTGATTTGATTCTGCTAAAAAACAGAAACTTTGTGCGCATAAATATAATTTTGTTAAATCACAGGAACGTGCTTTAGCGTTGATTCTGTTTGCTGCTGATCAATAAACTAATTTTCCAGGACTTCCTATTTTGGCAGGATTTTTAGAGTTCCAGAAGTTTGTGTTAGTTACAGATTGCTACAGATTGTTCTGTTTTTGACAGATTCTGTTTTTCGTGTGTTGTTTGCTTATTTTGATGCATCTATGGCTAGTAAAATAGTTTAAGAACCATAGAGAAGTTGGAATAGAGTAGGTTTAACACCAAAATAAATAAAGAATGAGTTCATTGCAGTACCTTATTTGGTGGTTTCGTTTTCTTTCACTAACGGAGCTTATAAGATTTTGCTGTTGAGTTTTGTGTTGTGAAGTTTTCAAGTTTTGGGTAAAGCTTTTATGGACTATGGAATAAAGGGTGGCAAGAGCCTAAGATTGGGGATGCCCATGGCATCCCAAGATATTCAAGAATAGCCAAAAGCCTAAGCTTGGGGATGCCCCGGGAAGGCATCCCCTCTTTCGTCTTCGTTCATTGGTAACTTTACTTGGAGCTATATTTTTATTCGCCACATGATATGTGTTTTGCTTGGAGCGTCGTGTATTATATTAGTCTTTGCTTTTTAGTTTACCACAGTCATCCTTGCTGTACACACCTTTTGGGAGAAGCCTATTTGATTAGAATTTGCTAGAATACTCTATGTGCTTCACTTATATCTTTTGAGCTTGATAGTTTTTGCTCTAGTGCTTCACTTATATCTTTTAGAGCACGGTGGTGATTTATTTTTGTAGAAATAACTAGTCTCTCATGCTTCACTTATATCTTTTTGAGAGTCTTTTAGAACAGCATGGTATTTGCTATGGTTATAAAATTTGTCCTAGAATGGTAGGCATCCAAGTTGGGTATAATAAAAACTATCATAGGAAGTGAATTGGATGCTATGATCAATTTGATACTGGATAATTGTTTTGAGATATGGAGGTAGTGATATTAAAGTCATGCTATTTGGGTGATTATGAATTTAAAGAATGCTTGTGTTGAAGTTACCAAGTCTCGTAGCATGCACGTATGGTTAAAGTTATTTAACAAATTTGAAACATGAATTGTACCTGGCTCGTGCATCCTTATGAGTGGCGGTCGGGGACGAGGGATGGTCTTTCCCTACCAATCTATCCCCCTAGGAGCATGCGCATAGTACTTGGTTTTTGATGACTTCTAAATTTTTGCAATAAGTATATGAGTTCTTTTTACTAATGTTGAGTCCATGGATTATACGCACTTTTACCTTTCCGCCATTGCTAGCCTCTTCGGTACCGTGCATTGCCCTTTCTCACCTTGAGAGTTGGTGCAAACTTCGCTGGTGCATCCAAACCCCGTGATACGATACGCTCTATCACACATAAACCTCCTTATATCTTTCTCAAAACAGCCACCATACCTACCTATTATGGCATTTCCATAGCCATTCCGAGATATATTGCCATGCAACTTTCCACCGTTCTGTTCATCATCATCATGACATACTTTACTTTTGTCATATTGCCATTGCATGATCATGTAGTTGACATCGTATTTGTGGCAAAGCCACCATGCATTTTTCATACATGACACTCTTGATTCATTGCACCATCCCGGTACATCGCCGGGGGCATTCATATAGAGTCATATCTTATTCTAGTTTCGAGTTGTAATTCATATGTTGTAATCAATAGAAGTGTGATGATCATCATTATTAGAACATTGCCCAAAGAAAAAAAAGAAGAAGAAAGGCCAAAAGAAAAAAAGAAAGGCCCAAAAATAAAAAGGAAAAAAAGAATAAAAGAAAAAGGGCAATGTTACTATCTCTTTTTCCACACTTGTGCTTCAAAGTAGCACCTTGTTCTTCATGTAGTGAGTCTCATATATTGTGCTTCAAAGTAGCACCATGTTTTTCATATAGTGAGTCTCATAAGTTGTCTTTTTCATACTAGTGGGAATTTTTCATTATAGAACTTGGCTTGTATATTCCTACGATGGGCTTCCTCAAATGCCCTAGGTCTTAGTGAGCAAGCAAGTTGGATGCACGCCCACTAGTTTTCTTTTGTCGAGCATTCATTTATAGCTCTAGTGCATTCGTTGCATGGCAATACCTACTCCTCATGTTCACATAAATTGATGGTCATCTCCATAGCCCGTTAATTATCCTCGTCAATGTGAGACTTTCTCCTTTTTTGTCTTCTCCACACAATCCCCATCATCATACTCTATTCCACCCATAGTGCTATATCCATGGCTCACGCTCATGTATTGCGTGAAGGTTGAAAAAGTTTGAGATTATTTAAGTATGAAACAATTGCTTGTCTTGTCATCGGGGGTATAGAAGTTGGGAACATCTTTATGTGACAAAAATGAAGCATAGCCTAACTATATGATTTTGTAGGGATGAACTTTCTTTTGCCATGTTATTTTGAGAACACATGATTACTTTGATTAGTATGCTTGAAGTGTTACTATTTCTTTTATCAATGTGAACTTTTATTTTGAATCATTTGGATCTGAACATTCATGCCACAATAAAGAAAATTACATTATGAATTATGCTAGGTAGCATTCCACATCAAAAATTCTCTTTTTATCATTTACCTACTCGAGGACGAGCAGGAATTAAGCTTGGGGATGCTTGATACGTCTCCAACGTATCTATAATTTTTGATTGTTCCATGCTATTATATTACCCCTTTTGGATGTTTATGGGCTTTATTTTACACATTTATATCATTTTTGGGACTAACCTACTAACCGGAGGCCCAACCCATATTGCTGTTTTTTTTTGCCTATTTCAGTATTTCGAAGAAAAGGAATATCAAACAGAGTCCAAACGGAATGAAACCTTCGGGAGCGTGATTTTTGGAACGAACGTGATACAGAGGACTTGGAGTGCAAGCCAAGAAGCTGCCGAGGCTCCCACGAGATAGGAGCCCCCCCCCCTGTAGGGCGCGCCCCCTTGTCTCGTGGGCCCCTCGGGCGGCCACCGACGTACTTCTTCCTCCTATATATACCTACGTACCCCGAAAACATCGAGGAGCAAGACGAAACACAATTTCCACCACCGTAACCTTCTGTATCCGTGAGATCTCATCTTGGAGCCTTCACCGGCACTCTGCCGGAGGGGTAATCGACCACGGAGGGCTTCTACATCAACATCCTTGCCCCTTCGATGAGTTGTGAGTAGTTTACCACAAACCTAAGGGTCCATAGTTATTAGCTAGATGGCTTCTTCTCTCTTTTTGGATCTCAATACAATGTTCTCCCCCTCTCTTGTGGAGATCTATTCGATGTAAACTCTTTTTGCGGTGTGTTTGTCGAGATCCGATGAATTGTGGGCTTATGATCAAGTTTATCTATGAATAATATTTGAATCTTCTCTGAATTCTTTTATGTATGATTGAGTTATCTTTGCAAGTCTCTTCGAATTATCAGTTTGGTTTGGCCTACTACATTGATCTTTCTTGCCATAGGAGAAGTGCTTAGCTTTGGATTCAATCTTGCGGTGTCCTTTCCCAGTGACAGCAGGGGCAGCAAGGCACGTATTGTATTGTTGCCATCGAGGATAAAAAGATGGGGTTTATATCATATTGCTTGAGTTTATCCCTCTACATCATGTCATCTTTCTTAATGCGTTACTCTGTTCTTTATGAACTGAATACTCTAGATGAAGGCAGGAGTCGGTCGATGTGTGGAGTAATAGTAGTAGATGCGGGCAGGAGTCGGTCTACTTGTCACGGACGTGATGCCTATATACACGATCATGCCTAGATAATCTCATAATTATTCGCTTTTCTATCAATTGCTCAATAGTAATTTGTTCACCCACTGTAATACTTATGCTATCTTGAGAGAAGCCTCTAGTGAAACCTATGGCCCCCGGGTCTATCTTTTATCATATAAGCTTTCAATCTACTTTTATTTGCATCTCTACTTTTTGCATCTATATTATGAAATACCAAAAATATATTTATCTTATCAAACTTTCTCAATTAGATCTCACTTTCGCAAGTGGCCGTGAAGGGATTGACAACCCCTTTATTGCGTTGGTTGCGAGTTCTTTGTTTGTTTGTGTAGGTGCGTGGGACTTTTGAGGAGCCTCCTACTGGATTGATACCTTGGTTCTTAAAAACTGAGGGAAATACTTATGCAACTATTATTGCATCACCCTTTCCTCTTCAAGGAAAACCAACGCAAGCTCAAGACATAACAGGGACCCACCGAAAGGGCCTCTGTATTTTGCAAAAAAAAACGTTACCACCGTTGAGAGCTCGGACCCACCAGCTATATCTTTGCACGCAAGGAAGTGCCTCCTTATTACGCATAAAAAGTGAATACACCCCTGCTAGCTGGGACCCAATATATTGGGCCTACTAAGTTGACGGGGATGGAGGGCTTTGTCAACTTAGTCAATATGCATGATTCTAGCTCCAGTGACCATACTATGTCCATCCAACGGCTGTAGTGCTTCTTCAACCTCTGGTCTTCTTGCTCCAGCCGCCCAAAACAGCGCCGGTCGTGTCGCCTGCTCCTGCCTCTTGTGACCGGTTGTGCTGCCGCGGAGGCCTCACCGCCCCCATACTACTCCCACCGCTGGCCAGGCCATCCCTCCACTCCACTCACCCACACCCCCTGTTATTCTGCAGCGACGGCAACGCAGTCAAACCAGTGAACCCTCGTACTCCTCTCCGCGTGGGCATCCACTGCCGCGTCTTCCCCGGCTCTGCGTCATCCCCTTCCTAGGCCTCGCCGTCGTCCACCGCCGTGGTGCTCTCGGCGCGGCGTGGTAAATGTGGTCAACGACCGACTTCCATCGGAAGAGTACTGTACGTGGAGAGGCTGACAGCTGGGTCCACGGCAGCCGCAAGGAAGTGCCTCCTTATTATGCGGAAAATAATTATTCCTCAACCTGACAGCAGGGACCCACCGAATGGGACACCAGTATTTTGCAAAAAAAATGTTTCCCCCCTGAGTGCTGGGACCCACCGGACGGGCCACCGTATTTCGCAAAAAAAACAACCCCCCCCCCGCCACGTTGTTAGCTCAGACCCACTGGAAGTGCCTCCTCATTACGCACAAAAAAATGAATACTCCCCTGCTAGCTGGGACCCACCTTGGTGGGAGGCTGACTTGTGGGCCTACTATGTTGACTGGGACGGAGGCCTTTGTCAACTTTAGTCAATATGAACGATTCTAGCTCCAGTGGCCATACGATGTCCATCCAACGGCCGTAGTGCTTCTTCAACCTCTGGTCTTCTTGCTCCAGCCACCCAAAGCAGCGCCAGTCGTGACACATGCTCCTGCCTCCCACGGCCGGATGTGATGCCGCGGAGGCCTCACCGCCCCTACTACTCCCACCGCTGGCCAGGCCATCCCTCTACTCACCCACAACCCCTGTTATTCTGCGGTGACGACAGCCTCACATCGCAACCGAACCAGTGAACCCTCATACTCCTCTATGCGTGGGCATTCACTGCCGCGTCTTCCCCGGCTCCATGTCGTTCCCTTCCTAGGCCTCGTCGTCGTCCACTGCCCTGGTGCTCTCGACGCGGCGTGGTCAATGTGGTCAAAGGAACTACTTCTATCAGACGTGGATTGTACGTGGAGAGGCTGACAGTTGGGTCCACGGCCGCAACAAGGAAGTGCCTCCTTATTACGCGAAAAATAATGATTCCTCCACCTGATAGCAGGGACCCACCGGACGGGCCACCGTATTTCACGAAAAAAAGGTTTCCCCTGACTGCTCGGACCCACCAGCTACATCTTCGCACGCAAGGAAGTGTGTCCGAAAAAAAACGATTCGTCCCCCTGACTGCTGGGACCCACCATCTACATCTTTGCATGCAAGGAAGTGTTTGACAGTCGGGACCCACCTGGTCAAAGCGTACGTAGCGTTGTCATTCTGGTCGCGAACGTGTACGTACATACTGGTCGATGTAGAGGCGCGCACGTGTCGTAGTAGAGGCGCGAACGTGTCGTAGTAGAGGCGCACACATAGCATGTACATGTATGTACAACGACCAGGGTGCAAGAAAGTAAATACGGCCACGTACGTACATACGGGCGGGGTCTCGAACGCCTACTCGCGCATACGTACGGCGAGGGCTCGTGTACATGGCTGGGTCAGAACGAAGAAACAACATCGTCGTCGTGTTCATGGGGAGCCAACCGGCTGGGTCGGAACGGAATGCGTCTTCGTGTTCATTGGGAGGGCTTGGACGGAATAGGCGATGGAAACGAGGCCTGGCATACCGCTGAGCGGAGGAAACGGCCTTGTGTTCGACCGGCCATGTTCGAAATGGGATCCTGGTCATCGGGAGGGGTCTGGCATACCGCAAAACGGAGGAAACGGACTTGTGTTGGACCTCCTACGGTCGAAACGGGGTCCTGCTGATCGGGAGGGGTGTGGCATACCGCAAAATGGAGGAAATGGACTTGCGTTGGAGCGCTACGGTCGAAACGGGGGTCCTGTTCATTGGGAGGGGTGTGGCGTACCACAAAATAGGACTCCACGAGATATTGTTCATCTCCACCGTCGACCTCCTCCAGCCTCCACGGGCTACTGTTCATCCATCGTCGACCTCCTTGAGCCTCTACCTGTGACTGTTCATCCACGAGCTCCTGTTCATCCAGCCTTCACAGCACGCTACTCCACCGGCTACTGTTCAACCACCCCTCTCCACGGGCTCCTGTTCAACCACCCCTCCACGGGCTACTGTTCATCCACCCCTCCACCGTCTACTGTTCATCCAGCCCTCCACGGGGTCGTCCTGTTCACCCAGCCCTCCATGGGGTCCTGTTCATCCAGCCCCAACTGGCTCGATCGATCGGGGTCTTGTTCATCCAGAGGCAACACCACGGGGTCCTGTTCATCCACCCCCACCGCTCACTATTCATCCAAACCCCCCAGCAACGCTCACTGTTCATCCAGAGGCAGCATCGATCGGCTTCAGTTAGCAGCAGTAGCAAAGGAACTGCTCGATCGGGTTTAGTTAACAGCCATCGATCAATCACTCGGGTTCAGTAACGCGTAGCCTGCAGTGCAATTGCTCGGGTTTAGTTAGAGCCCAACGCCTCGCACCCATGCGTGTACGTGTACGAGAGAAACGCGCATCGCTCGGCCCCGGCCACCCACCGTAACCGGGAACACCCCGATATTTTCCACGCCCTCGCTTCTACCACGGTTTTTTCCGTCATGGACGGCCCAAAGAATGTCATGCAGCTGCGTCTCCGGCCCACCCAAGACGAAAAGCCCATTTTCTGTCATGATTTTTTGTCATAGAAGTAGGAGCCCACCACATCTATGATGATACCGGGTTTTGTCAATATTATCGTCATAGAAGTGTCATAAGTATGACAGAAATTTTTTTCGTTTGGCCCAAAATGTCACGGATGTGTCTTTTTTTGTAGTGTTGAACTAGGTATGAGGATACCGATGATCGAATCTCGAGCAAGTAACATACCGATGACAAAAGGAATGACGTATGTTGTCATTGCAAATTGACCGATAAAGATCTTCATAGAATATGTAGGAACCAATACGAGCATCCATGTTTTGTTGTTGGTTATTGATCGAAGATGTGTCTTGGTCATGTCTACATAGTTCTCGAACCCATAGGGTCTGCATGCTTAACGTTCGATGACGATTTGTATTATGAGTTATGTGTTTTGGTGACCGAAGATTGTTCGGAGTCCCGGATGAGATCACGGACATGACGAGGAGTCTCTAAATAGTCAAGAGGTAAAGATTGATATATTGGATGATGGTATTCGGACACCGGAATGGTTTCGAGGTGGTTCGGGTATTTATCGGAGTACCGAGGGGTTACCGGAACCCCCTGGGGAAAGTAATGGGCCTTATGGGCCATAGGGGAGAGAGGAGGCAGCCCACAAGGGGTGCCCCCCCATGGGAGTCTGAATTGGACAGGGGAGGGGCGGCGCCCGCCTTTCCTTCTCTTCCTCCCTCTCCCTTCCCTCTTTCCCCTTCATGAGATGGAAGGGGGAAACATACTCGGACTAGGAGTCCTAGTGGGTTTCCCCCCCTTGGGCGCACCCCTAGGCCGGCGGCCTCCTCCCCTCCTCCTTTATATACGGGGGCAGGGGGCACCCCATAGCACATCAATTGTTCTCTTAGCTGTGTGCGGTGCCCCCCTCAACAGTTTACTCCTTCGGTCATACCGCCGTAGTGCTTAGTCGAAGCCCTGCGCGGATCACATCACCATCACCGTCACCATGCTGTCGTGCTGACGAAACTCTCCCTCGACACTTTGCTGGATCAAGAGTTTGAAGGGACGTCATCCAGCTGAACGTGTGCATAACTCGGAGGTGTCGTACGTTCGGTGCTTGATCGGTCGGAACGAGAAGAAGTTTGACTATATCAACCGCGTTGTCAAACGCTTCCGCTTTTGGTCTCCGAGGGTACATGGACACACTCTCCCCCTCTCGTTGCTATGCAGATAGATCTTTCATGAGCGTAGGATTTTTTTTGAAATTGCATGCTATGTTTTGCAACACTGTAAACCCTGGTCCCCCTGGTGTCTATATAAACCAGAGGGTTTAGTCCGTAGAGGCTAGGAGAACAATCGCCATCCTACTAGTTTAGGGTTTAGTTCATCCAATCTCATGGTAGATCAACTCTGTAATCCCCATATACACAAGCAATATAATCAAGCGGGGCGTAGGGTTTTACCTTCTAGAGAGGGCCCGAGCCTGGGTAAATAATGTGTCCCCTGTCCCTTGTTCCCCATCGATCCACGATCACAGTTCGGGACCCCCTACCCGAGATCTGCCGGTTTTTACACCGACAATGAGTCCTTACAAAAATAAATACATGGATCAACCCAAAGTCACCTTTCTGGCGAAAAATGTGGCTCTACTAACAACATTTATGATGTACCCGACCTCATGCCATGCATAGCAAGAAATCCGATGGCCTCATCAAGCCACCCGTCGGCTAGATGGGAGCACCAACCGGGTTAGCAAACTCTCAATGCACATCACTTGTGCACGTTGTAGAATCTGTCTCTGCCTTCGTCTGCAGTCTCATCTTTAGGAGCAATCAATGTAGTGTCCCTTCTGCCATTAACACCACCTCGACGCCGAACATCGCCAACCTCGTGCATGCACCCATCAAGCGATATCTAGCGTCGAGATCCCGATGCACCTTGCCGCCAAGTCTCGCCATCATTAATACTG
Source organism: Triticum dicoccoides (assembly GCF_002162155.2). Taxonomy (NCBI): domain Eukaryota; kingdom Viridiplantae; phylum Streptophyta; class Magnoliopsida; order Poales; family Poaceae; genus Triticum; species Triticum dicoccoides. Next base: position 576,501,715 of record NC_041391.1, on the reverse strand, counting down.
TAAATGACACTGCTCCACCTTGGTCACCGCACGAGAAGCATATAGAGACCTACCAGCCACCAAGCCAAACACTTGTCCCTCTAACTGATGTACAACCACAAAGATGATGCCCCCATGGGTGTGACGAGCATAAACCTCGGAACGTCGCCATCATCCGACCCGGAAAAGCCCGAATCTAGGGTTCCCCCGAGGCACATAGGGAACACAAATCGCCCCACAACGCCTCGAACAAGGTAGCGAAGCCCGTGGGCGCCGTTGACAACAGTTTTGGCTGAGGCCTGGTACATCCATTTTGCATCATGCTTTTATATCGATATTTATTGCATTATGGGTTGTTATTACACATTATATTACGATACTTATGCCTATTCTCTCTTATTTTATAAGGTAAACCCTAGAAGCTGGCGGGGGACACGATGTTTACCCAGGTTTGGGCCCTCTGTATGGAGGTAATACCCTACTTCCTGCTTGATTGATCTTGATGATATGATTATTACAAGAGTTGATCTACCACGAGATCATAGAGGCTAAACCCTATAAGCTAGCCTATGATTATGATTGTTCTTGTCCTACGGACTAAACCCTCCGATTTATATAGACATCGGAGGGGGCTAGGGTTACACAGAGTCGATTACAGGGAAGGGAATCTACATATCTGAATTGCCAAGCTTGCCTTCCACGCAAAGGAGAGTCCCACCCGGACACGGGACGAAGTCTTCAATCTTGTATCTTCATAGTCCAACAGTCCGGCATAAGCATATAGTCCGGCTGTCCGAGGACCCCCTAATCCCGGACCCCCTCAATGGTGATCTTCACCTTTCCTTCTACATTTTATCCTTTGGCAAGCACATTGTGTTGGAAAGTTCCTGATATATATATCCAATTGGATGTAAGTTAGCATGAATTATTATTGTTGACATTACCCTGGAGGTAAAAGGTTGGGAGGCAAAACTATAAGCCCCTATCTTTCTCTGTGTCCGATTAAAACTCCATAACCATAAGTATTGCGTGAGTGTTAGTAATTGTGGAAGACTAGACGATAGTTGAGTATGTGTACTTGCTAAAAAGCTCTTATATTAACTCTTTCCTATGTTATGATAAATTGCAATTGCCTCAGTGACCGAGATGATAGTTTGTTAGTTCTCAATAAAGTTTCTGATTCATACTTTACATTGTGAATAGATTGTTACTTTAGCATAAGAAATAATATGACAATATTTATATATGTTGCTTTTATAAGAATGATCATGATGCCCTCATGTCCGTATTTTATTTTATCGACACCTCTATCTCTAAACATGTGGACATATTTTTCGTTATTGGCTTTCGCTTGAGGACAATCGAGGTCTAAGCTTGGGGGAGTTGATACGTCCATTTTGCATCATGCTTTTATATCAATATTTATTACATTATGGGCTGTTATTACACATTATATTACAATACTTATGCCTATTCTCTCTTATTTTACAAGGTTTACATGAAGAGGGAGAATGCCGACAGCTGGAATTCTGGGATGGAAAAGGAGCAAATATTAGAGACGTATTCTGCACAACTCCAAAAGTCCTAAAACCCCACGGAGGCACGTTTTGGAATTAATAAAAAATATTGGCGAAATAATCAACCAGAGGGGGCCCACACCCTGGCCACAAGGGTAAGGGGCGCGCCCTACCCCCTGGGCGTGCCCCCCTACCTCGTGGGCCCCCTGGCAGGCCTTCGGTGCCCATCTTCTGCTATATGAAGTCTTTCATTTGAGAAAAAATAAGGAGGAAGCTTTTGGGAGGAAACATCGCCGCCACAAGGCAGTACCTTGGCGGAACCAATCTAGGGCTCCGGCGGAGCTGTTCTGCCGGGGAAACATCCCTCTGGGAGGGGGAAATCATCACCATCGTCATCACCAACGATCCTCTCATCGGGACGGGGTCAATCTCCATCAACATCTTCACCAGCACCATCTCCTCTAAAACCCTAGTTCATCTCTTGTATCCAATCTTTGTCCCAAAACCTCAGATTGGTACATGTGGATTGCTAGTAGTGTTGATTACTCCTTGTAGTTGATGCTAGTTGGTTTATTTGGTGGAAGATCATATGTTTAGATCCTTTACGCATATTAATACCCCTATGATTATGAACATGAATATGATTTGTGAGTAGTTATGTTTGTTCCTGAGGACATGGGAGAAGTCTTGCTATAAGTAATCATGTGAATTTGGTATTCGTTCGATATTTTGATGAGATGTATGTTGTCTTTCCTCTAGTGGTGTTATGTGAACGTCGAATACATGACACTTCACCATTGTTTGGACCTAGAGGAAGGCATTGGGAAGTAATAAGTAGATGATGGGTTGCTAGAGTGACAGAAGCTTAAACCCTAGTTTATGTGTTGCTTCGTAAGGGGCTGATTTGGATCCATCCGTTTCATGATATGGTTAGGTTTACCTTAATACTTCTTTTGTAGTTGTGGATGCTTGCAATAGGGGTTAATCATAAGTGGGATGCTTGTCCAAGGAAGGGCAGTACCCAAGCACCGGTCCACCCACATACCAAATTATCAAGGTAACGAACGCGAATCATATGAGTGTGATGAAAACTAGCTTGACGATAATTCCCATGTGTCCTCGGGAGCGTTTTCCTTTATATAAGAGTTTGTCCAGGCTTGTCCTTTGCTACAAAAAGGATTGGGCCATCTTGTTGCACCTTATTTACTTTCATTACTTGCTGCCCATTACAATTTACCTTATCACAAAACTATCTGTTACCGATAATTTCAGTGCTTGGAGAGAATACCTTACTGAAAACTGCTTGTCATTTCCTTCTGCTCCTCATTGGATTCGACACTCTAACTTATCAAAAGGACTACGATAGATCCCCTACACTTGTGGGTCATTAAAGCTGAACCAAACTTTCGCTGGCAAATTCGTGCCCATCCCCGACTGGACCACCAGATCCACCTCTTCCCTCATCCAACACGCCCATGGGAGATGTTTGCCGCCGGGAAACCGCATGACCGGAGCCGCACCACTGCCTGGAACCGCCACCCCGTCTGGGTGAACCATCAACGACGGAGGGGGCCCCACCGCTACATCGCTGACGCTGGATGACGCACACGTTGAGGACACCCGCGTGGATCTCCACTGCAACCACATCCCCGTGTCGTGGCGGAGGAAGGCCCCGCCGCCGCCATCATCCCCGCCTGGGCTTTGCCCCGCAGAGCTCTAGCAGTGGTGAGGAGAGGGCAGTGGTGGCTCGAAGCTGTAGATTGGATTAGGAGGGTGGCGATCGAGGAGATGGGAGGATGCGGCTCGAGGAGAGGGGTCCCTGGGCTCACATACATGACAGGAGAAGATCAAAATCTAGACCATGAGCTAGGGTTACTGAAATTTGCCCCGTCGCCTCTCTCGCTTGCTCCTCTGGGCCACCTGGCTTTCTTCCTTCTCTCATCTGTACCTACTCCCGGTGACTCTGAAGCACCAACACCCCTCCTCTGCTCCAAAATTGTCGTCCCTATCGCAGCATGGTACGACCGTATGAGTAGAAACATAGTACTCCGTATGATGCCAAAATATTTGAGCAGTAGTTCTCATGTACATGTCCCCATGCACGTAAATTGAATCCGTATACATGTGCTAGCAGCAGACTAACAGTACAAGTGGACCTTAACTGTAATTAGATACAGTACTTGACTTGATTAGGCAATTCTTCAGTCGACCCATAACATTTTCAGATCTGCCATACTTATCTTCTTTTTGAATTTTCTTTAACACATTATATTAGATTGCGGGAGTGAAGCTATGGCAAGTATGGACAAGTTTTTTTATAGACGAGTACAACAATGTTGCAGAAGTTCTCTACAACATAAAGTTTAATCTTATCCAACCATGTTATTTTGGTGACCTCTCCAGTTTCATATGCATCTGAAAATTGATGATTCTCGTGATTTTCAGGTATTTTCAGTATGTTTAGCTACAGTCTCGTCTACAGAAAAAAAACACAACTTTGTTGTAGAAGCTAGTGTTCTACTTGCATCAATTTGGTTTCTTTCAGATGATCAGGGGAGCTGCATGGTTCTCATTCATTTGCCTAAAGCAAAGAAATAGTATTGCCTGAATGCTTCAGTCGCAATGCACCTCTACCTCTGGTTCTAAAGTGATTGGTGATGTGTGGAGGAACAATCGCATATACAAGATCTCGAAAATGTCAAAACTGAGAGCAGATGGCATTCTTATGATGAATTGTGTAGAAAAAAGTTTTCCCTATGAAATATATTATCTCTCATATACTTACACAAAGTCTGAACCCTTTTGTGTACATGAGAGTAAGTTAATTGTAAATCTTTTAAATTTTGCAGATTTTCTTCGGTACACATCCTAATTTGATTAAATTCATGTGAGACAGTTCAAGCCTTAATGGACTACTTGAACACATACAATTAACATCCCACCGCAGCACACCAGCACTGGCGGAGCCAGGGATATTACTTGGTATTCCATAGAATACCAAAGATTTTGGCACAGAAAAAATAGATATACATATATAGCCACAAGTTGAATTGAAGCCCACCGTTCAGCGGTTCAGTCAGGTGCAGCACACGCATGCAACGGTCGAGGCCTCAATAGTCTAGGTCCAGTACGCATCTCGCACAGTTCCTATTCTCCCCTACTTCTGACCTAGCTGTTGCGTTGGACGGCACCTGCAGGCAAGTGGTGGTGGTAGCGCGGCAGCAAGCAAGTGACTTGTTGCAATCTCCCCCATTGTAACATATTAACTAGACTAGATTTTGCAACTAACTTGTTGCAACCTCCCCCACTGCAATAAGTGATGTGTTGCGGGAAGACATCTGTTGCACAAAAAAATTGCAACAAGAGCTCTGTTGCCAAAAAAATCTAAAAAAAATACTCTGCAACAGGACCTCTATTGCAAAACAATCTGCAACACAACCTTTATTACAAAATATTTCTGCAACATGACTTATTTTGCAAAAGGGTTCTCGCAACATGACTTCTGTTGCAAAAGTGACAATGATGCTTGAACGGAGATTGCGTTAGATCGGATGGCTTGTAGACCGGCAGATATTTTAAAAAGATCCGCCAGCCGATGCATAGTACGGCCCGTAGGTTTAAAGAAATGAAAATCAATGTGTGCTATCAGTTGTTATGGTTGAGTACCTGCAGTAACAAAACAAATTATGATGGTTGAGGAAAGAAAGCACAACAATATTATATTATTTACGAACTTCTAAAGTTGCTGGAAAGGGTATTTTCTACTCAATGAAATATGTGAATAATCAATGAGGAATAAAATGGGTGATGTATTTGAAGAATTGCTCGGTTAAATTTGCCGAGAGAGAATTCTTCAAGCAAGTGAAAGATGAGGATGTCGACAATCTATTCCAAAAAGGGACCAGAGTTAAACCGTAATTTTCTTTTGCTGTTTTGTAAACTTTCTTAATTGTTAGAGGTATTGCCACAGTGATATTTTGCTACTATTATAGATAATGGTGATATTTTGCTACTATTATCAATATATGGTCGTTGAATCATCGACGTTGCTAGCTTATTGTACATTTGTTGTCCTATCTAGTATATATTTACATTGCATTGCAAAAAAAAAGGAATACCAAGTAGCAATTTCCTGGCTCCGCCACTGCACATCAGGGGAACACAAGAACTCACGTTCCCGTACAGAACCGAAGATATGCATCATGGAGAAAACCAGTTTTAACTTGAACTAGCTCATCAGTTAGTCCTGAAGCAGAACATAATACTCGAACCAGTTGTTCCTGGAACATAACATAAATTTCTGCAACTTCAGAAGCATAAATTTATTGGAGCATAACCAGTCTCCCAGGTCTAACAATATAGAATTATCCATGACACAGTTGGTTACACAAATCTACTTGAACCACACAAATCATTCCATACATGGGCCTCTTTCCTGGAAGCATCCACGTGCATACATGACACAGAAATATACATACAAACTTGCATGGATTGGTTTCTTTTGTACCAAGTTTACACAAAAGGAGTTGAATAATAACTTTGTGGCACCACATAGTAGACATACTTCACAGGACGAGCATTTTAGGCTACAGAGTACAAAACAGTCATAGTCCAACAAGCAAGACTGCAACAAGTCATTTTGATAGTTATCTGGTGCCAGAAACTTCAAGATTATGGAGGCTTCAAAAGGAGCAAACATTATAAACCTTCTGCGGCACAAAACGAACGTGCTCAACTTGGTAAGCATCATATCTACTTATCAGGGGCCTTTTGGATGCTATTCACCCTATTACAAATAACAAACCACATTAGGAAAACCTTAAGACATCCAAATTTTTCAATGGTTGTTATAATACCTCCTTTTCTTTTGGTTCATAATGACCACATCTTCTGGTTAGAGCAACACTTTCCAGACTCCATGCTACCTATATGTGGAACTGTAATGACTAAACATTACATGCATCACGAATTAGTAAGATGACTAGCTTACTAACAAGTGGCACATGTACTTCCTATGCATTACTAAAATATGGATCAGAACAAAAAATTGTTCTGATCCACATTTTAGTAATGCACAGGAAAAAAATTGTTCTGCTTGCCAAGAGGTAAGCATTAACAACTAATTGTATGCAAGCACTACCTGTAAAGAGATCATTGGAAGTTAGGAACCCAAAAGCAAGCCAACTAAAGGAGGCCTTCCATTCGACCACCGCAAAACTCCGAAGAGTGTTCCCTGACAGAGCCACACAGAAAAGGCAACTTCAGATGAATGGAAACAAGTCGCCAGGTATCCTTCAAACTCCTTTGGACTTGTCTCTGGAAGATAAAGAGAAAGGATTTTACATGAAGTCAAGGTAATCAATTAGATCGTGAAGTAATAACCTGAGAGAAATAGAATGTCCGGTGGATAGCTCACTCAACTGCTTACTTGAATGTGAAAATAGGAAATTTTAGGAGCGAACTCAAAAGAAGCCGAAGAATTTCAACACAGGTTTTAGCTAGCTCTTCAGCAACCTATAGTAGGAACCAACCCCCCGTTAGTGGCATGCAGTAGATTTCCCATAAGACAGAACCAGCCACACGAGTTAAAAGTTAAGAATTGTTATAGCTGAACCATGAGTTTGCATCTTAACTGCCAAGTGTCTGTGTATCCGTAACATAAGTTGTGAGTCATTAGTTCCCTTGCCAATGAAGATAAATCTGTACTGTTTCGTCATGTTGAATCTAGCCCTCCAATCAAAGGGCAATGGTATTTTCTACAAACGAGGGTGTGAAGACTTAGTTGCAGCAACGGAACAACAAAAAGTCAATAGATTGTAGTATTCCTTTAGTAGCTCAATCGGCTCTTGAACTGTTCCGTGGAGTAACATAAATTGTAGCGAGATGGACTCGCGCAGGAGGACGACGATGTCTGGCGTCGTGGTGGCGTCGATGGCAAAGAGACCTGGCACGATAGATGCAACAGTACAACTCTGAAGATGGGTTGGTGGCAGGTGGCTGCAGCGGCCTCATACCCGGCAGGCGTCCGGGTTGAAGAGTGCGCCGGACTGGTGGGTGCCCCATACCTGGCAGGCGTCCTGGTTGGGACCTCAGGTCATAGATGTTAGGTTTGGCTGCGAGGTCTGTTTGGTATTAGGCCCAGACTATCAGCATCCCTACATCAACTAGATAGGAGTAGCAACAGATATTGCCTAGACGGTGGCTTTAGTCTTACTGTTGTATGACTTTGTAAGGTCTTGTGAGAACAATTAATAAAGTGGTGCATGCATCGCCCAGATGCAGAGGCCGGGGATCATCCTCCTTTTCTAAAAAACATAAATTGTATCGACTTACCAATGGTAACATGCTCAAAATCTGAATAATCATGCTAGAATTATTGCTTTGTTTCCCTTTGGAAAAGCATGAATGATCATAGCATTAATATTAGTGATAATTGGTCCAACAGAGTAACAAACAAAGAGTGCTGTAAGGTACCTTACTGCATTGAACTAGTATCCTTGTGTTCATTTTCTTCCACTTAGCTGCCTCCCTCCCTCCTTATGAACCAAGAATTCAGCTTGTGACACTGCTTGTTGTAAGAGAAACTCTAGCAGACCCCGCATCCGTCCCCTTCCCGCAAAATAACCACCAAAATGCGGGTAGGGGCGGAAAAACCGGCCCGATCAGACACCGCATCCCGCACCGGCCCGCAAAAATTTTTGAGCGGCGCGGCAAAATCCCGACCCCAACCCGGGAAAATGCAGGTTTCCCCCTCACGGCTGCGGTGCCCTGCATCATAGAGAAGCAGTTGGTGGCAGGGACATTTCAGCCCACGCGCTTTTTCCCCCTCCTTCTGCGGCCGACCGCCCTTGTTTTCGCCCGTTCGCCACCGGCGATTCCGACCATATCTGCAGGCGGAATCGTGCCGCGGGGCCGCCCCACGCCCTCCCACGCCGAGCCGCTGCACCGAACCCCTCGGATCCGGCGAGAAGTGCCGCCCCTCGTCGCTGCCGCCGCCGGGGATCGACCACCGTCGAGCCCGCCCCCTCGTCGCAACCCGGGATCACCCGCCACCGGTTAGTCCGTTTTTTGTGATTTTTGCGAGGTGTATAGTTGATTAACGCGCCGGTACGCATGTAGATGGAGTTGAGCCCGTGCGAGAAGTTCTTGCTCTCCGATTCGTCCGATTCAGACGACTCGGATATTGAAACCATGCTTGCGAACTTTCGGCAGCAGAATTAGTCATGGCTCTTGCCGTGAAGGAGCACGAAGATGAGAACCTGAAGAGGAGGCGAGGATCGACCGTCGGGCGTCTTTGCATTCCCCGGAATCGTCATCTTGGGAACGAGATGTTGATGCAAGACTACTTCACGGAGAATCCTACATATCCATCGCACCTCTTCCGGAGAAGGTACCGAATGCGCCGATCCCTCTTTGTGAAAATTGTTCAAGCTTGCGAGGCAAATAGTCGGTATTTCACTCAAAGAAGAAATGTTGCGGGCTTAAAGGGATTTAGTGCATATAAAAAAATCTCCGCGGCTATGCGGGTGATTGCATATGGCGTCCCAGCTGACTATGCCGATGAGTACCTTCGCATTGGTGAAGATACTACAATTGAGTCTGTCCGTAGATTTGCAAAAGTGATCATCCGTGTCTTTGGTCCTGAGTATCTTCGGGCACCCAATGAAGATGACACAAAAAAATTGATGGCATCTAATGAGAGGAGAGGTTGGCCTGGCATGCTAGGTAGAATTGATTGTATGCACTGGACTTGAAAAAATTGCCCCAAGGCATGGCAAGAAATGTATTGTGGCAAGTCTCGTGATGCAACAATTGTGCTAGAGGCCGTAGCATCCGAGTATTTATGGATTTGGCATTGCTTTTTTGGTATGCCGGGCACTCTCAATGATATTAATGTGTTGCAACGGTCTCATTTGTTTGCTAGGCTTGCTAGTGGTGATGCTCCTGCTTGCAACTATACTATCAATGGGCATGAATACACAAAGAGATACTATCTTGCAGATGGTATATACCCTCCTTGGTGCACATTTGTCAAGAGCATCAAAGAACCCAAAACTAAAAAACAATGTGAATTTACAAGGGTGCAAGAGGCAGCCCGAAAAGACATTGAAAGAGCATTCGGTGTTTTGCAATCTAGGTTTGCCATTGTCCGCGGTCCTGCTCGTTTTTGGGATAAGAAAACTTTGAAAAATATCATGACATGTTGTGTTATCCTGCACAATATGATTCCCGAAGATGAGAGAGGAATGAACTTGGAATTCTTCTACGACAATGTGGGTAGCCGTGTCAAACCAGCTAGAGACCCTAACCGCATTAGAGCTTTTCTTCAGACATACAAGGAGATTGAAAATGCAAACACACACTTTCAACTTCAGAAGGATCTCATTGACCACCATTAGCAAAGGGCTGGACAATGACTAATTTTTGTACTCGTTTGTATTTGTATTCATGGCAAGTTTTGTATTGCATTATTTAAGTTTGCTACGGTGATTTGAATAATTATTTGTAATGTGGATGATTATTGTATTATGTTTGATTTGAATAATTTAGTTTTGCTTACGTTTGTTGTAATATGTTGGATTTGATATTTGAGGGCCGATGAGATGCGGGATGCAGCGGCGCAAAGAGCAGACCCCGCAAAGCCGACCCTTAAAAAAGTATATTCCGCGAATTTACTTTTATGTGGGTGCGTTTGAGGGGTCTGCATCTGTGGCCGTCCGCGTCGGCCCGCAAAAGCCATTTTGCGCGAATCGCAAACGCGTTTTGCGGGCCGGCGGGATGCGGGATCTACTAAAGTTGCTCAGTAAAGCCTTGAACCCAATTATGTGAACTCATCAATGTTCATTTCGACACAACACTAGAAATTGTGTCACTATAGTATGCAGGCAAAACAACATGGAGCAAACAACATACTCAAATTATACTAGCAAGCAATACAATTCTGGCTCCCCCTTTCATCTCTTTCATAAACCATCCTTAAGCCCCTCCTCACCGCCGTCCCCAGCCTCCCCCCTCCGGCAAGAGCCGAGCGACCACCTGATAAATCCCCTCTCTTCAGTCTCCCTCCCCGTTTTCCTCCCGCCCCCGAGTAACCGCTCTCCCCATCATCCCCTTCCCGCCTCCGCCCTCCTCCAGAACCTCAGCAAGAAACCAACCCGTCTTCCCCTCTCTGCTGCCCACCCACCCATCGTCGAGAGATGAACGACGTGCAGCGGACGGAGGCCCTGCTCCTGGCGGCGCGCTTCCTGACGGGAGGCGCCGCCAACTTCGCCGTCGCCCTGCCCAAGACTGCTCTGCCCGCCGCAGCCGCGCAGCTGGCCCGGCGTGCTCGCGAGATTGCGGATTCCGCGAACGAGTCTGAGTTCGACAGCTCCGGCCTGCGCGCCGCCGCCGACACGCTGTCACAGGCAGACGCGGGCAGCAGGCCCCGGGCCATCACGGACCTGCTGCGGGAGTGCTTCCTGTTGGAGGGGCTCGCGGCCGGGAGAGACGCGGCTGCCTCGGAGGGCCTCAGGCGAGGCATCCTGGACTTGGCGATGGCCGGGGGGACCCTCCTCCGCGTCCTCCCGACCCGCCGTTGGGATTTCTTGCTCTCGGCGGAGATGGCGCAGGATCGTGAGGAGGCCCGCGAGAGGGACGGGGCCCGTGAGGACGAGGCCGCGCCCGCGACGGCCAAGGTGGTTGCTGACGCCGCGACGCCGAAGGGGGCTACTGAGGCCACGACGACGGCGGGATGGTGGTCGCGGCTCGCGAGCCGGTTCTCCAAGAAGAAGAGGCTGAGCGGCGGCGAGGAGACGGACCCCGAAGCTCCGCTGATAGCACGCAGCCAGCCTGACCCCAGCCCCAGCCGCTCCCCCTCGGTGAGTAGTTCTCGAGTCTTCTGATGACATGATAAGAAATCTAACGATGTGAATGCATAGACAAATCCAACATTAGAAATGTGAGCTCGGATTATATTGGCTCAATATGCCAACATTTGATCTTATACAGCTGATTCTGTTGATATGTCAAATTAAAGTCAATTACATTTCTATCGCAAGATATATGAATAGTGGATATCTATTGCCATTTTTCAGATTATGGTTCCAGTTTTTGCATAGTTTTGATATGATGGTTTGTGCACAGCTCTTGACATATCTAGTTTTACTGTTGCGCGTCATGTTCACATTCAGGTTTACCCATTAAAATAATTTGCATTAGTGCTCAACAATACAAGAGTTGTATCTTTAGGAACGTGAACTTCCTATTAGAGTTGAATTTTGTGCAAGAGTGGAAGATGCTTTTTTCTAGGGAGCAAGAGTAGAAGATGCTGTTCGTTAGAGGATAGAATATTGCAATATTTCCTCTGTCTGTCTTGCATCTAATCGTGATGTGATAAGGAAACTGTCATGAAATTATTTGTATCGATATATTGGTTATGGTTTAATTTTAACATATCTCCCCACCACATACATCTATCATCACATTATAATTCAGATTGTTAGAATTTTACCAAATGTTTCTACCAACTAGGTTTTCTCGAACATTTTACGAATTTCTTTCCTTGAGATAGATGCGCTTTCATGGTCTATTTCATATGATGATGGAATGCTAGTAGCAGCAAAATCCAAACAGCTGGTGTATGATCAGTGTTTGTGTGCCAAGTTCTGCTTTGATCCATGATATTTGGTCTGTCAAAAATACTCTAAGCTAGTAGTAGTACTATTTTATCTACACTAGATGGTGCTAGATTGCTAGACGATCAGTGTTCAGAGAAGAGATATCAAGTAACTTCTTTGCTGTGTAGCAGACTAGCAGTAGATGTTTCTTTTGAATTTAGGGTTATTACTCTGAAATACAGTACCAGATAATCAGCTGGAGTAATATTGCATATTGGCGTTGACTTTGAGCAGGACTCGTCGCCGCCATGGGGCAACTGGCTCATTGTCCAGATGTTTGCGCTCTCTGGGTCGATGTGCCTACTTCCGTACATGGGTCCTGCCGCGCTGCTCGGTAAAGACTATTCAGATAACTACAGGTGGTGGGTTCACCTTGCATTTCAGATAGTGTGGTGCTTGGTGGTCGTGGGAGTACCCTGCGCCTTGTCCGGACGGTCATGGATCGAGGAGCAGTATGCCCGTTTCGCCGCTCACCTCGGGATGTTGGGTATGTGCGTTTTCTTCTTCTTGTCTCACGGCCACCAATACAGTTTCTTTGATTCAGAATTTTTGGAATGAACTAATGGTTATGTGATAATAGGTATCACCATGAACATCATTATGTTCTCTCACTGGATGCTGGCCCCCAATGCCCTGTACACCATGTGGGCTTTCCTAGCGCTGGCCCGCCTATGCTTCCTCGGGTATTGGATACGGGTATGAATTCTTGCCTCTCTTGCTCTTTATACTGTTTATTTTTTTTCGCGAATACGCAAAGCTTGCGTATCATTCATTAAAAGGGAGGGGAATAGAATTACAAAGAGGTAGGGTGAGGGCATTAGGGTACAGCGTACACAGGATAGGCGAGGACCCTAGTGCGAGCATGAGGGAAAGACGGGTGTGCTCAGCCCCGAGACATCACAAGATAGTTACGGCAATAGAGCGGCGAGTCCATTGGCCCCTGCCTTGGCCCAAGCACGAGCTTCCTCCTGGATGTCATGCAATAGTCTGGAGGTGGAGGGGGTGATGCCATCAAAGACACAAGAGTTCCGGTGTTTCCAGATGAGCCATGCAGCTAAGATGATGATCGAGGCGGTGCCTTTCCGCAGCGCTGCCGGTGCCGCAGCTGTTGTGTCGTGCCACCAGTCCAAGAAGTGGACATCAGAGGTAGGGGCTAGGGCGTGATGGTGGCACCATGAAAAACAGTCATGCCAGACCTGGCGCGAGAATGGGCAGGCAACAAGGATGTGCTCCATAGTCTCCATCTCCTGATCGCATAGGACACAGGCGGCGTGGTGCGGGAGGCCATGTCTGGCCAGTCGAGCCGCCGTCCAGCACCTGTCTTGGAGAGCAAGCCAAGCGAAGAATTTCACCCGCAATGGCGCCCAGGACCGCCAGGTGAGCTTCCAGTGCGGAGCGCGCACGGAGCCGGCGAAGAGAGCCATGTAGCAAGATTTGGCGGTGTAGGTGCCGTTTTCGGTCCAGCGCCACAGAAGGCGGTCCGGCTGATCGATGAGCGTAAGGGGTTGCAGCCGGCGCCACAACTCCTTTATACTGTTTACATTTGCGAAATTTGTACTTACCCTTTTGCATGAATGTCAAATGCAGTGTTGTATGGTGGGTGAGATATAAGCAGCTAGGAGAAAAAGCAGCAAGCAGGCACTGGAAGCTGCTTTCATGCAAGAAGATATGCGCCGGCAATCAGACGACAAACGTGTGCTCTTCTCAATTTTGAATGTGGCCGCAATGGTTGAAGCTTCGGGCTTCTTTGAAATGAATTTGTGATACTGATGCATGTAGTTGGATCCATGGAAACTTGTCTTTTGCTTTTTCTCTCTTGAAGGCAAGCTATAAACTGCTTATGTAAATTCTTTCCGTTTTCTAGATAATTGAAGTACATTCGGACCTCCGATTTCTGTCAAACTCGGCTTGAACTGCCTTTACCAAAAGCCCGAGTCTAAATGCAGTAGAATTGACACCCCCATTGCAAACCTGAGATAGCAGAATGGTGACAAATACTCCCTCCGTTCCTAAATATACTATGTCTTTTTAGAGACTCCAATAAAAGACTACATACCGAGCAAAAAGAGTGAATCTACACTCTAAACTACGTTTATATACATCCGTATGTAGTCCATAGTGAAATCTTTAGAAAGACTTATATTTAGGAACGGAGGGAGTATAATGGAACAATGTAGGTTCTGTATGCAAACGATTCACTACAAGATTTTCTAGGATATGATTCAATACAAAATGAATGTATGCTTTACCCCTCATAACGCAAATTTTATTAATCACTGATATGATCTAGGACGGAGTAGGTGTCTGCATATCTTCATGTGTTAAGCACCAAAAGAATCCTGCCGGCACGAGAGAAAGGATCAAAAGAAGTATCATTGTAAAGTTGTCCTGCAATTCTTGATTCTGGTACACAAATCGCACCACCAAGAGCCAAACCGCCCATGCGATGCCACCTGTGAGTGTAAAACCCTGGGAAATCATGGTAAATCTGTCAGAGCGCATACATAATCGCGCACCACTCGGTGAGATTTACCGGTGCCGATTCCCATCATACATAATGCACGAGCTGAATAACTAGCGAGTAAATTCAGGCATTGAGTATGTACGGTTCAACCACTGAATATCTGAAACGTCTGTCAACTCTGCAGAGCTAGTACATAAGAGGATCAACCAAGGAAGGAGATGTACTATTACGTACCCTGATGAAGATTGACCAAAATTTTATCTGGGCGGCGGTCCGCCGTGGTCGCCGGCCTTCTTCCATCCCGCGGAAGGAACGGTCCCCCTGGATCGCTGCAGTTCCCGGCGGCTGCAACAACGGAGCAGAGCGAGATTGGTCGCGTTGACGGGACGATTTCATCAGAAGCAGGTGACTACCGGCTAAAAACGGGAATCCAGCCATGGATGGAGCCCGCCGGCGCCTGACGCCAAGTCGTCAAGAGAGGAGATTTTATGGTTTCAGATAGGTCGATGAGGAGTCTTTCTTGTAGAGAGAAGAGAGGTCGTCCTCGGCTTGACTTCATGGTTTCTATAATTGATCTTGTTTCGGCTTTCATTTTTTTTTTCAAAATCGAAGGAGTCCAAATGCCTCTATCAATTACAGTAATTAAGAATTTCGCAATTTTTTTATAGTAATTAAGAAGAATATAATTGTCCAGCGAATTAACAAAAAATTGAGTAAACCGTTACAACAAACACAAGTCACACCCATGCAACATGACCGTGCATGTTACACCACCGGACGGCATGGGCACTGACTCACGCTTAACACGTGCCGCCGAGAAGAAATATGTTGTCGAGGTCGGAACAAGTGTCATCATCATACTTACCTCGTGGCAAGTCACTAAATTTCACCATCGACCCCCCGCCAAAAAAAAAATCACCATAGATAACCATGAAGTGGGTTCTCTTCTCATCACGAAAGCCACACAAGAATCCACGCCGGCCCATGCCAAATAGCCGGACACCCCCGCTAGTAGCTAGGCATCTCTGATTCGAAGGCGAGCAATGGAAGACAAATATGCAATGCCTATGTGCCGCATCGGATCACCACCACTAGGTGCCCATCACCTGTCATTGTCACTGCCTAGACGACACCACCATAGCCCCTGATTGCACAACAACCAAAAAAAGCGCAGACCCGCAAACCCACCAGAAACCCGACTACCAAAACCTCGTCGCAGCTCAAGCATCGCTCAACACCGTCGTAGTTGTTGCACAAGGCACCACGCCAACTCCACATCATCCGACGGACACCTGCCAACCGCGATGTCACACACATCGAGTCCTAGGTATGCGCAAGAAGGTCAGGGCTTTTGAGAATACGCACCAAAGGGAAGGCCTACACGGGAGACGACATTGTCTGACCCTACTGTTGTTGAGAGATTTACATAAGTCCTAGCAGTGGTACTAGAGGGAGTGCGTGAGATTTCGTTAGGAGACCACACATAACACAAAGTCACACGACATACACAGGTTCAGGCCCCCAATGCGGGTAAAAGCCTGACTTCCCCCCTTAGTATTTTCCTTACACATGTGGATGAAGGGAATATGCCCTAGAGGCAATAATAAAATTATTATTTATTTCCTTGTTTCATGATAAATGTTTATTATTCATGCTAGAATTGTATTAACCGGAAACTTAGTACATGTGTGAATAAATAGACAAAACAAAGTGTCCCTAGTATGCCTCTACTTGACTAGCTCATTTGTCAAAGATGGTTATGTTTCTTAACCATAGACATGTGTTGTCATTTGATGAACGTGATCACATCATTAGGAGAATGATGTGATGGACAAGACTCATTCGTTAGCTTAGCATTATGATCGTTATAGTTTCATTGCTACTGCTTTCTTCATGACTTATACATGTTCCTCAGACTATGAGATTATGCAACTCCCGAATACCGGAGGAACACTTTGTGTGCTATCAAACATCACAACGTAAATGGGTGATTATAAAGATGAACTACATGTGTCTCTGAAGGTATTTGTTGGGTTGGCATAGATCGAGATTAGGATTTGTCACTCCGTGTTTCGGAGAGGTATCTCTGGGCCCTCTCAGTAATGCTCATCACTATAAGCCTTGCAAGCAATGTGATTAATAAGTTAGTTGCGGGATGAAGAATTACGGAACGAGTAAAGAGACTTGCCGGTAACAAGATTGAACTAGGTATGATGATACCGATGATCGAATCTCAGGCAAGTAACATACCGATGACAAAGGGAACAACGTATGTTGTTATGCGGTTTGACCGATAAAGATCTTCGATGAATATGTAGGAGCCAATATGAGCATCCAAGTTCCGCTATTGGTTATTGACCGGAGATGTGTCTCGTTCATGTCTAAATAGTTCTCGAACCCGTAGGGTCCGCACGCTTAACGTTCGATGACGATTTGTATTATGAGTTATATGTTTTGATGACCGAAGTTTATTCGGAGTCCCGGATGAGATCACGGACGTGACGAGGAGTCGAAATGATCGAGACATAAAGATTGATATATTGGACCATGTTATTCGGACACCGGAAGTGTTCCGGATAGTTTCGGATAAAAGCGCAGTGCTGGAGGGTTTACCGAAACCCCGGGGAACTAATGGGCTACCATGGGCCTTATTGGAGAGAGAGGAGGGCAGCCAGGGCAGGCCGCGCCCCCCCTAGCAGTCCGAATTGGACAAGGGAAGGGGGGCGGCGCCCTCTTTCATACTCCCTCTCCCTCTCCTTCCTTCCGCCTCTCTTCCTTGTGGAGGAATCCTACTAGGACTAGTAGTCCTAGTAGGACTCCCTCTCCTTGGGTGCGCCCCTAGGGCCGGCCGGCCTCCCCCTCCCCCCTTTATATACAGGGGTAGGGGGCACCCTAGAACACACAAGTTTCTCTTAACCGTGTGTGGTGCCCCCTCCATAGTTACACACCTCGATCATACCATCGTAGTGCTTAGGCAAATCCCTGCGTCGGTAACATCATCATCGCCGTCACCACGCCATCGTGCTGACGGAACTCTCCCTCGACATCAACTGGATCAAGAGTTCATGGGACGTCATCGAGCTGAACGTGTGCTGAACGCGGAGGTGCCATACGTTCGGTACTTGGATCGGTTGGATCGTGAAGAAGTTTGACTACATCAACCGTGTTACTAAACGTTTCTGCTTTCGGTTTACGAGGGTACGTGGACACACTCTCCCCTCTCGTAGCTATGCATCTCCTAGATAGATCTTGCATGATCGTAGGATTTTTTTTTGAAATTACTGCGTTCCCCAGCAGTGGCATCCGAGCCAGATCTATGCGTAGATGTTATATGAACAAGTAGAACACAATGAGTTGTGGGCGATAATAGTCATATTGCTTGCCAGCAACGTCTTACTTTGATTTGGCGGTATTGTTGGATGAAGCGGCCCAGACCGACATTACATGACCGCGTTCATGAGTCTGGTTCTACCGACGTGCTTCGCTCACAGGTGGCTAGTGGGTGTCTGTTTCTCCAACTTTAGTTGAATCGAGTTTGACTACGCCTGGTCCTTGTTGAAGGTTAAAACAGCACACTTGACGAAAAATCATTTTGGTTTTGATGCGTAGGTAAGAACGGTTCTTGCTAGAAGCAGTCACGTAAAACTTGCAACAACAAAGTAGAGGATGTCTAACTTGTTTTTGCAGGGCTTGCTATGATGTGATATGGTCAAGACATGATGTGATATAATTTGTTGTATGAGATAATCATGTTTTGTAACAGAGTTATCGGCAACTGGCAGGAGCCATATGGTTGTCGCTTTATTGTATGCAATGCAATCGTCATGTAATTGTTTTACTTCATCACTAAGCGGTAGCAATAGTCGTAGAAGCAATAGTTGGCGAGACGACAACAATGCTACGATGGAGATCAAGGTGTCGCGCCGGTGACGATGGAGATCATGACGATGCTTCGGTGATGGAGATCATGAGCATAAGATGATGATGGCCATATCATGTCACATATTTTGATTGCATGTGATGTTTATCTTTTATGCATCTTATTTTGCTTAGTACGGCGGTAGCATTATAAGATGATCCCTTACTAAATTTCAAGGTATAAGTGTTCTCCCTGAGTATGCACCATTGCAACAGTTTGTCGTGCCGAGACACCACATGATGATCGGGTTTGATAAGCTCTACGTTCACATATAACTGATGCAAGACAGTTTTGCACACGCAGAATACTCGGGTTAAACTTGACGAGCCTAGCATATGCAGATATGGCCTCGGAACACTGAGACCGAAAGGTCGAACGTGAATCATATAGTAGATATGATCAACATAGTGATGTTCACCATTGAAAGCTACTCCATCTCACGTGATGATCGGACATGGTTTAGTTGATTTGGATCACGTGATCATTTAGATGACTAGAGGGATGTCTATCTAAGTGGGAGTTCTTAAGTAATATGATTAATTGAACTTTAATTTATCATGAACTTAGTCCTGATAATATTTTGCATGTCTATGTTATTGTAGATCAATGGCCCGTGCTACCGTTCCTTTGAATTTTAATGTGTTCCTAGAGAAAGCTAAGTTGAAAGATGATGGCAGCAACTACATGGACTGGGTCCGTAACTTGAGGATTATCCTCATTGCTGCACAGAAGAATTACATCCTGGAAGCACCGCTAGGTGCTAGGCATGCTGCCGACGCAACGGATGACATTAAGAACGTCTGGCAGAGCAAAGCTGATGACTACTCGATAGTTCAGTGTGCCATGCTTTACTGCTTAGAATCGGGACTGAAAGTGCAATTGTCACTCAATTACATTTTGATGATTGATCACAATATGATTCGCGAGGACTAATGTCGGTTGTCAAGTTTATTTCAGGACATTAACGCTTCTTGTGCATCGGCAGACGTCGGTAACCCTATCAAGTCCAAAGAGAGAAAAGACGGTGTTCGGTGTCGGCTCGAGAAGTTTTTCGGTTTCTTTTTGAGTCATAGGAACATCCGTACTATCAAGAGGGGTTGCTATGATCTTGGAGTTGGGGAACTCAAACTTCTCTCTTCCTCCTTTGTTATCCGCTTCAGGCTTTATCGGGAGTTTCTTCATGTGTCAGGGCCTTCTCCCTCTCGTCTCCACCACCTCATGCTTCTCTCTGATTGGTGTGGGTGCCCGGGGTCTAGTGCCCCGGGTGCTCGGGCCCTTCGTGAAGGAAATATGCCCTAGAGGAAATAATAAAGTTATTATTTATTTCCTCGTATCATGATAAATGTTTATTATTCATGCTAGAATTGTATTAACCGGAAACATAATACATGTGTGAATACATAGACAAACTTAACGTCACTAGTATGCCTCTACTTGACTAACTCATTAATCAAAGATGGTTGTGTTTCCTAACCATAGACATGTGTTCTCCTTTGATTAACGGGATCACATCATTAGAAGAATGATGTGATTGACGTGACTCATTCCGTTAGCTTAGCACTTGATTGTTTAGTATATTGTTATTGCTTTCTTCATGACTTATACAAAGTTCCTACAACTATGAGATTATGCAACTCCCGTTTACCGGAGGAACATTTTGTGTGCTACCAAACGTCACAACGTAACTGGGTGATTATAAAGGAGCTCTACAGGTGTCTCCAAAGGTACATGTTGAGTTGGCGTATTTCGAGATTAGGTTTTGTCACTCCGATTGTCAGAGAGGTATCTCTGGGCCCTCTCGGTAATGCACATCACTATAAGCCTTGCAAGCAATGTAGCTAATGAGTTAGTTACGGAATGATGTATTATGTAACGAGTAAAGAGACTTGCCGGTAACGAGATTGAACTAGGTATTGGATACCGACGATCGAATCTCGGGCAAGTAACATACCGATGACAAAGGGAACAACGTATGTTGTTATGCGGTTTGACCGATAAAGATCTTCGTAGAATATGTAGGAGCCAATATGAGAATCCAGGTTCCGCTATTGGTTATTAACCGGAAATAGTGCTAGGTCATGTCTACATAGTTCTCGAACCCGTAGGGTCCACACGCGTAAGGTTTTGAAGACAGTTATATTATGAGTTTATGAGTTTTGATGTACCGAGGTTTGTTCGGAGTCCTGAATGAGATTACGGACATGACGAGGAGTCTCAAAATGGTCGAGACATGAATATTGATATATTGGAAGCCTATATTTGGATATCGGAAGTGTTCCGGGTGAAATCGGGATATTACCGGAGTACTGGGAGGTTACCGGAACCCCCCGAAGGCTTAATGGGCCTACATGGGCCCTAGTGGAGAGGAAGAGAGGAGGCAAGGGGCTGGCCGCGCCCCCTCCCCCCTAGTCCGAATAGGACAAGGAGGGGGGGGGGGGCGCTGCCCCCCCCCTTTCCTTCCCCTCTTCCTCCTCCTTCCCCCCTTCTCCTTCTCCAACTAGGAAAGAAGGGAGTCCTACTCCCGGTGGGAGTAGGACTCCCCCTTGGCACGCCCTGCTTGGCCGGCCGCCCCCTCCCCCTTGGCTCCTTTATATACGGGGGCAGGGGGCACCTCTAAGACACAAAAATTGATCTCCAAGATCTCTTAGCAGTGTGCGGTGCCCCCCTCCACCATAGTCCTCGATAATATTGTAGCGTTGCTTAGGCGAAGCCCTGCGATAGTAGAACATCAAGATCGTCACCACGCCGTCGTGCTAACGGAACTCTTCCCCGACACCCTGCTGGATCGGAGTCCGAGGATCGTCATCGAGCTGAACGTGTGCTAGAACTCGGAGGTGCCGTAGTTTCGGTGCTTGATCGGTCGGGCCGTGAGGACGTACGACTACATCAACCGCGTTGTTCTAACGCTTCCGCTTTCGGTCTACGAGGGTACATGGACAACACTCTCCCCTCTCGTTGCTATGCATCACCATGATCTTGCGTGTGCGTAGGATTTTTTTGAAATTACTACGTTCCCCAACAGTGGCATCCGAGCCTGGTTTTATGCGTAGATGTCATATGCATGAGTAGAACACAAGTGAGTTGTGGGCGATACAAGTCATACTGCTTACCAGCATGTCATACTTTGGTTCAGCGGTATTGTGAGATGAAGCGGCCCAGACCGACATTACGCGTACGCTTACGCGAGTCTGGTTTCACCGTTACGAGCACTCGTGCTTAAAGGTGACTGGCGGGTGTCTGTCTCTCTCACTTTAGTTGAACCAAGTGTGGCTACGCCCGGTCCTTGTGAAGGTTAAAACAACACTAACTTGACGAACTATCGTTGTGGTTTTGATGCGTAGGTAAGAACGGTTCTTGATCAGCCCGTAGAAGCCACGTAAAATTTGCAACAACAAAGTAGAGGACGTCTAACTTGTTTTTGCAGGGCATGTTGTAATGTGATATGGTCAAGACGTGATGCTATATTTTATTGTATGAGATGATCATGTTGTGTAACCGAAGTTATCGGCAACTGGCAGGAGCCATATGGTTGTCGCTTTATTGTATGAAATGCAAACGCCCTGTAATTGCTTTACTTTATCACTAAGCGATAGCGATAGTCGTAGAAGCAATAGATGGCGTAAACGACAACGATGCTACAATGGAGATCAAGGTGTCGTGCCGGTGACGATGGTGATCACGACAGTGCTTCGGAGATGGAGATCACAAGCACAAGATGATGATGGCCATATCATATCACTTATATTGATTGCATGTGATGTTTATCCTTTATGCATCTTATCTTGCTTTGATTGACGGTAGCATTTTAAGATGATCTCTCACTAATTATCAAGAAGTGTTCTCCCTGAGTATGCACCGTTGCGAAAGTTCTTCGTGCTGAGACACCACGTGATGATCGGGTGTGATAGGCTCTACGTTCAAATACAACGGGTGCAAAACAGTTGCACACGTGGAATACTCAGATTAAACTTGACGAGCCTAGCATATACAGATATGGCCTCGGAACACGGAGACCGAAAGGTCGAAGGTGAATCATATAGTAGATATGATCAACATAGTGATGTTCACCATTGAAACTACTCCATCTCACGTGATGATCGGACATGGTTTAGTTGATATGGATCACGTGATCACTTAGATGACTAGAGAGATGTTTGTCTAAGTGGGAGTTCTTAAGTAATATGATTAATTGAACTTAAATTTATCATGAACTTAGTACCTGATAGTATTTTGCTTGTCTATGTTTGTTGTAGATAGATGGCTCGTGCTGTTGTTCCGTTGAATTTTAATGCGTTCCTTGAGAAAGCTAAGTTGAAAGATGATGGTAGCAATTACACGGACTGGGTCCATAACTTGAGGATTATCCTCATTGCTGCACAAAAGAATTACGTCCTGGAAGCACCGCTGGGTGCCAGGCCTACTGCAGATGCAACTGACGATGTTAAGAACATCTGGCAGAGCAAAGCTGATGACTACTCGATAGTTCAGTGTGCCATGCTTTACGGCTTGGAACCGGGTCTTCAATGACGTTTTGAACGTCATGGAGCATATGAGATGTTCCAGAAGTTGAAGTTATTATTTCAAGCAAATGCCCGGATTGAGAGATATGAAGTCTCCAATAAGTTCTATAGCTATAAGATGGAGGAGAATAGTTCTGTCAGTGAACACATACTCAAAATGTCTGGGTATAATAATCACTTGATTCAACTGGGAGTTAATCTCCTTGATGATAGTGTCATTGACAGAATTCTTCAATCACTACCACCAAGCTACAAGAGCTTCGTGATGAACTATAATATGCAAGGGATGGACAAGACTATTCCCGAGCTCTTCGCAATGCTAAAGGCTGCGGAGGTAGAAATCAAGAAGGAGCATCAAGTGTTGATGGTCAATAAGACCACCAGTTTCAAGAAAAAGGGCAAAGGGAAGAAGAAGGGGAACTTCAAGAAGAACAACAAACAAGTTGCTGCTAAAGAGAAGAAACCCAAGTCTGGACCTAAGCTTGAGACTGAGTGCTTCTACTGCAAGCAGAATGGACACTGGAAGCGGAACTGCCCCAAGTATTTGGCGGATAAGAAGGATGGCAAAGTGAACAAAGGTATATGTGATATACATGTTATTGATGTGTACCTTACTAATGCTCGCAGTAGCACCTGGGTATTTGATACTGGTTCTGTTGCTAATATTTGCAACTTGAAACAGGGACTACGGATTAAGCGAAGATTGGCTAAGGAGGAGGTGACGATGCGCGTGAGAAATGGTTCCAAAGTTGATGTGATCGCGGTCGGCACGCTACCTCTACATCTACCATCGGGATTAGTTTTAGACCTAAATAATTGTTATTTGGTGCCAGCCTTAAGCATGAACATTATATCTGGATCTTGTTTGATGCGAGACGGTTATTAATTTAAATCAAAGAATAATGGTTGTTCTATTTATATGAGTAATATCTTTTGTGGTCATGCACCCTTGAAGAGTGGTCTATTTTTATTAAATTTCGATAGTAGTGATGCACATATTCATAATGTTGAAGCCAAAAGATGCAGAGTTGATAATGATAGTGCAACTTATTTGTGGCACTGCCATTTGGGTCATATCGGTATAAAGTGCATGAAGAAACTCCATACTGATGGACTTCTGGAATCACTTGATTATGAATCACTTGGTACTTGCGAACCGTTCTTCATGGGCAAGATGACTAAAACGCCGTTCTCCGAAACTATGGAGCGAGCGACTGATTTGTTGGAAATCATACATACTGATGTATGTGGTCCAATGAATATTGAGGCTCGCGGCGGGTATCGTTATTTTCTCACCTTCACAGATGATTTGAGCAGATATGGGTATATCTACTTGATGAAACACAAGTCTGAAACATTTGAAAAGTTCAAAGAATTTCAGAGTGAAGTGGAAAATCATCGTAACAAGAAAATGAATTTTCTATGATCTGATCGTGGAGGAGAATATTTGAGTTACGAGTTTGGTTTACATTTGAAACAATGCGGAATAGTTTCGCAACTCACGCCACCTGAAACAGCACAATGAAATGGTGTGTCCGAACGTCGTAATCATACTTTACTAGATATGGTGCAATCTATGATGTCTCTTACTGATTTACCGCTATCGTTTTGGGGTTATGCTTTAGAGACGGCCGCATTCACGTTAAATAGGGCACCATCAAAATCCATTGAGACGACGCCTTATGAACTATGGTTTGGCAAGAAACCTAAGTTGTCGTTTCTTAAAGTTTGGGGCTGCGATGCTTATGTGAAGAAACTTCAACCAGATAAGCTCGAACCCAAATCGGAGAAATGTGTCTTCATAGGATACCCAAAAGAGACTATTGGGTACACCTTCTATCACAGATCCGAGGGCAAGATTTTTGTTGCTAAATTTGGATCCTTTCTAGAGAAGGAGTTTCTCTCGAAAGAAGTGAGTGGGAGGAAAGTAGAACTTGATGAGGTAACTGTACCTGCTCCCTTATTGGAAAGTATTTCATCACAAGAACCAATTCCTGTGACAACTACACCAATCAGTGAGGAAGCTAATGATATTGATCATGAAACTTCAGATCAAGTTACTACCAAACCTCGTAGGTCTTCCAGAGTAAGATCAGCACCAGAGTGGTATGGTAATCCTATTCTGGAAGTCATGTTACTTGACCATGGCGAACCTACGAACTATGAGGAAGCGATGATGAGCCCAGATTCCGCAAAATGGCTTGAGGCCATGAAATCTGAGATGGGATCCATGTATGAGAACAAAGTATGGACTTTGGTTGACTTTCCCGATGATCGGCAAGCCATCGAAAATAAATGGATCTTCAAGAAGAAGACTGACGCTGATGGTAATGTAACTGTCTACAAAGCTCGACTTGTTGCGAAAGGTTTTCGACAAGTTCAAGGAGTTGACTACGATGAGACTTTCTCACCCGTAGCGATGCTTAAGCTTGTCTGAATCATGTTAGCAATTGCCGCATTTTATGATTATGAAATTTGGCAAATGGATGTCAAAACTGCATTCCTGAATGGATTTCTGGAAGAAGAGTTGTATATGATGCAACCGAAAGGTTTTGTCGATCCAAAAGGTGCTATCCAGCGCTCCATTTATGGACTAGTGCAAGCATCTCGGAGTTGGAATAAACGCTTTGACAGTGTGATCAAAGCATATGGTTTTATACAGACCTTTGGAGAAGCCTGTATTTACAAGAAAGTGAGTGGGAGCTCTGTAGCATTTCTGATATTATATGTAGACGACATATTGTTATATGGAAATGATATAGAATTCCTGGATAGCATAAAGGGATACTTGAATAAAAGTTTTTCAATGAAAGATGTCGGTGAAGCTGCTTACATATTGGGCATCAATATCTATAGACATAGATCAAGACGCTTAATTGGACTTTCACACAGCACATACCTTGATAAAGTTTTGAAAAAGTTCAAAATGGATCAGGCAAAGATAGGGTTCTTGCCTGTATTACAAGGTGTGAAGTTGAGTCAGAGTCAATGCCCGACCACAGCAGAAGATAGAGTGAAAATGAAAGATGTTCCCTATGCTTCAGCCATAGGCTCTATCATGTATGCAATGCTGTGTACCAGACCTGGCGTATGCTTAGCAATAAGCTTGGCAGGTAGGTACCAAAGTAATCCAGGAGTGGATCATTGGACAATGGTCAAGAATATCCTAAAATACCTGAAAAGGACTAAGGATATGTTTCTCGTTTATGGAGGTGACAAAGAGCTAGTCGTAAATGGTTATGTCGATGCAAGCTTTGACACTGATCCGGACGATTCTAAATCGCAAACCGGATACGTGTTTTTATTAAATGGTGGAGCTGTAAGTTGGTGCCGTTCTAAACAAAGCATCGCGGCGGGATCTACATGCAAAGCAGAGTACATAGCTGCATCGGAAGCAGCAAATGAAGGAGTTTGTATGAAGGAGTTCATTTCCGATCTAGGTGTCATACTTAGTGCATCGGGACCAATGAAGATATTCTGTGACAATACTGGTGCAATTGCCTTGGCAAAGGAATCCAGATTTCACAAGAGGACCAAGCACATCAAGAGACGCTTCAATTCCATCC
Organism: Triticum dicoccoides; assembly: GCF_002162155.2. NCBI lineage: Eukaryota > Viridiplantae > Streptophyta > Magnoliopsida > Poales > Poaceae > Triticum > Triticum dicoccoides. Next base: position 576,475,092 of record NC_041391.1, on the reverse strand, counting down.
GGGACCAAGTCCAGGTGGGAGACATAGCGATTTGCAAGATACATATGGATCTGAATGTTGCAGACCCTTGACTAAGCATCTTCCATGAGCAAAACATGATCAGCACCAAGACTCCATGGGTGTTAGAATCATTACTGTGTAATCTAGATTACTGACTCTAGTGCAAGTGGGAGACTGAAGGAAATATGCCCTAGAGGCAATAATAAAGTTATTATTTATTTCCTCATATCATGATAAATGTTTATTATTCATGCTAGAATTGTATTAACCGGAAACATAATACATGTGTGAATACATAGACAAACTTAACATCACTAGTATGCCTCTACTTGACTAGCTCATTAATCAAAGATGGTTGTGTTTCCTAACCATAGACATGTGTTGTCATTTGATTAACGGGATCACATCATTAGAAGAATGATGTGATTGACTTGACCCATTCCATTAGCTTAGCACTTGATCGTTTAGTATATTGCTATTGCTTTCTTCATGACTTATACAAAGTTCCTACAACTATGAGATTATGCAACTCCCGTTTACCGGAGGAACACTTTGTGTGCTACCAAACGTCACAACGTAACTGGGTGATTATAAAGGAGCTCTACATGTGTCTCCAAAGGTACATGTTGAGTTGGCGTATTTTGAGATTAGGTTTTGTCGCTCCGATTGTCGGAGAGGTATCTCTGGGCCCTCTCGGTAATGCACATCACTATAAGCCTTGCAAGCAATGTAGCTAATGAGTTAGTTACGGAATGATGTATTACGTAACGAGTAAAGAGACTTGTCGGTAACGAGATTGAACTAGGTATGGGATACCGACGATCGAATCTCGGGCAAGTAACATACCGATGACAAAGGGAACAACGTATATTGTTATGCGATTTGACCGATAAAGATCTTCGTATAATATGTAGGAGCCAATATGAGCATCCAGGTTCCTCTATTGGTTATTTTCCGGAAACAGTTCTAGGTCATGTCTACATAGTTCTCGAACCCATAGGGTCCGCACGCTTAAGGTTTTGATGATAGTTATATTATGAGTTTATGAGTTTTGATGTACCGAAGTTTTTTCGGAGTCCCGGATGAGATTACGGACATGACGAGGAGTCTCGAAATGGCCGAGACATGAAGATAGATATATTGGAAACCTATATTTGGATATCGGAAGTGTTCCGGGTGAAATCTGGATTTTACCGGAGTACCGGCAGGTTACCAGAACCCCCCGGGGCCTTAATGGGCCTACATGGGCCCTAGTGGAGAGGAAGAGAGGAGGCAAGGGGCTGGCCGCGCCCCCTCCCCCCTAGTCCGAATAGGACAAGGAGAGGGGGGCGGCGCCCCCCCTTTCCTGCCCCTCTTCCTCCTCCTTCCCCCTTCTCCTTCTCCAACTAGGAAAGAAGGGAGTCCTACTCCCGGTGGGAGTAGGACTCCCCCTTGGCGCGCCCTCCTTGGCCGGCCGCCCCCTCCCCCTTGGCTCCTTTATATACGGGGGCAAGGGGGCACCTCTAAGACACAACAATTGATCTCCAAGATCTCTTAGCCGTGTGCGGTGCCCGCCTCCACCATAGTCCTCGATAATATTGAAGCGGTGCTTAGGCGAAGCCCTGCGACAGTAGAACATCAAGATCGTCACCACACCATCGTGCTGACGGAACTCTTCCCCGACACCCTGCTGGATCGGAGTCCAGGGATCGTCATCGAGCTGAACGTGTGCTAGAACTCGGAGGTGCCGCAGTTTCGGTGCTTGATCGGTCGGGCCGTGAAGACGTACGACTACATCAACCGCGTTGTTCTAACACTTCCTCTTTCGGTCTACGAGGGTACGTGGACTACACTCTCCCCTCTCGTCGCTATGCATCACCATGATCTTGCGTGCGCGTAGGAATTTTTTTGAAATTACTGCGTTCCCCAACAGTGGCATCTGAGCCTGGTTTTATGCGTAGATGTCATATGCACGAGTAGAACACAAGTGACTTGTGGGCGATACAAGTCATACTGCTTACCAGCATGTCATACTTTGGGAACTAAAATCAACGCGAGACGGTGCCCGAGGTGGCCAGGAGATAGGAGGCAGGCGCACCCTGGACTCTCCTGGGCCCCCCATAAGGCGGTTGATGCTCTTATTTTGCCGCAAGAAAGCTAATTTTATGAGAAAGATCTGGGCAAAAGATTCACCTCAATTGGAGTTACGGATCTCCGGATATAAAAGAAACGGTGAAGGGATAGAATCTGAGAACGCAGAAATAGAGAGATAGATCCAATCTCGGAGGGGCTCTCACCCCTCCCACGCCATGGGAGCCAAGGACCAGAGGGGAAACCCTTCTCCCATATAGGGAGGAGGCCAAGGAAGTATAAGAAGAAGAGGGCTCTCTCCCCCTTGCTTCCGGTGGTGCCGGAATGCTGCCGGGGGCCATCATCATCACCGCGATCTTCACCAACACCGCCGTCATATTCACCAACATCTCCATCACCTTCCCCCATCCCTATGCAGCGGTGTAACCCCTCTCCTACCCGCTGTAATCTCTACTTAAACATGGTGCTCAATGCTATATATTATTTCCTAATGATGTATGGCTATCTTATGATGTTTGAGTACATCCGTTTTGTCCTATGGGTTAATTGATGATCGTGATTGGTTTGAGTTGCATGTTTTATTATTGGTGCTGTCCTATGGTTCTCTCTGTGTCGTGCAAGCGTGAGTGATCCCCGCTATAGGGTTTGCAATATGTTTATGATTTGCTTATGTTGGGTGGTGTGAGTGAACAGAAGCACAGACCCGAGTAAGTAGGTTGTTTGCTTATGGGATAAAGGGGACTTGATACTTTAATGCTATGGTTGGGTTTACCTTAATGAATCTTTAGTAGTTGCGGATGCTTGCTAGAGTTCCAATCATGAGTGCATATGATCCAAGTAGAGAAAGTATGTTAGATTATGCCTCTCCCTCAAATAGAATTGCAACAGTGATTACCGGTCTAGTTATCAATTGCCTTGGACAAATAACTTTCTCGTATCAAAAAGCTCTCTACTAATACTTACTTTATTGCTTCTTTATCTAAACAGCCCCTAGTTTATATTTACGTGTTCTTTATTATCTTGCAAACCTATCCAACAACACCTACAAAGTACTTCTAGTTTCATACTTGTTCTAGGTAAAGCGAACGTCAAGCGTGCGTAGAGTTGTATCGGTGGTCGATAGAACTTGAGGGCATATTTATTCTACATTTAGCTCCTCGTTGGGTTCAACACTCTTACGTATCGAAAACTGTTGCGATCCCCTACACTTGTGGGTTATCAAGACCTTTTTCTGGCACCGTTGCCGGGGAGTCATAGCGTGGGGTGAATATTCTCGTGTGTGCTTGTTTGCTTTATCACTAAGTAATTTTTATTTGCTATTCTAAGTTGTTCTCTATCTTTAGTTTTGGATATGGAACGCAAAATACCAAAAACAATTAGGTGTACTTGCTACTCATGGAGATGGGGTAACTCCTAAAACCCTCGATTCTCATTATGTGAAAGATATTATGTACTACTTTGATAATCCTGAGAAAACCCCATTCAACTTTATAATGGGAGACTCATTGGATCAACGTGAATACTTTAGGGATTATCACTCGACACAAAAAGAGAAACTATTATGGGACCAATTTATTATGTTGCGTTGGTATGCTCGGGATCTATGCTTGAGATATGATATTACTTGTTGCTCTAGGATGAAGGCTCCACGCCTTCCCTTTTCATGCAAATTTAATGATAATGAAACCTTAGCTTCTTATGCTAATGGTATATATGATTACTATGATGTTGAACAAATAGAAGAATTTGTTGCTTTTAAGGCTGCTTATGAAATTGAATCTTTGTTTGAAAAGTATGAAGCTTTTGATGATGATGGTGTTTATAGACCTGAAAATCTTGCTATACTTAGATATTGCTATGAAAATTATGAATACAATTACAATATTAATGCATTTATTGAGAAAGTCTCCGCTGTCCAAGAAGAGACTAATATTTTGCAGGAAGCCATGGAAGAAGAAATTGATGAAACTGTGAGCTCATTGGATGAAAAAGATGATGAGAAGAGCGAAGAACAAAAGGAGGAAGAGCGGATTGATCACCCGTGCCCACCTTCTAATGAGAGTAACTCTTCAACTCATACATTGTTTAATTCCCCTTCGTGCTTACCGAAGGATGATTGCTATGATGATTGCTATGATGCCTTTGATTCTCTTGAAATATCCCTTTTTGATGATGCTTGATATACTTGTGGCCAAGATACCAATATGAATTATGCTTATGGAGATGAACTTGCTATAGTTCCTTATGTTAAACACGAAATTGTTGCTATTGCACCCATGCATGATAGTCCTATTATCTTTTTGAATTCTCCCGACTACACTATATCGGAGAAGTTTGCGCTTAGTAAGGATTATATTGATGGGTTGCCTTTTACCGTTGCACATGATGATTTTGATGAATATAATATGCATGTGCTTGCTGCTCCTACTTGCAATTATTATGAGAGAGGAACTATGTCTCCACCTCTCTATGTTTCCAACACGATAGAATTGCAAGAAACTGCTTATACTATGCATTGGCCTTTACTTGGTGTGCATGAATTGTTCTTTTATGACATGCCGATGCATAGGAAGAGAGTTAGACTTTGTTGTTGCTTGACATATGTTATTTTGTGCTCACTACTAAATTACAAATCATTGTTAATTAAAATTGGCTTTGATATACCTTGGGATCCGGGTGGATTCATTACTTGAGCACTAAATGCCTAGCTTAATGGCTTTAAAGAAAGCGCTGCCAGGGAGACAACCCGGAAGTTTTAGAGAGTCATTTATTTCTATTGAGTGCTTTTATATAGTTTAAAAACACAAAAATAAAGAGGGGAACCTAAAAACTTTTCAAAAAAGGAAAGTGAAAGTGAGAAAGACAAGCATTGTTGAAGTGGGAGAGCTCCTTGAACTTTGTTCATGCTCACGGAAACTTTGTGAATCTTGATTACAGAAACTTTTCATCAAAAATAATTATCCCCTTGTACAATTCCATTGTATTATAAAAATAATGTGCCAAGGTTTGCCTTTAGGATGTTTACAATGCTTGTTGGTTTGTACGGTGCAGGACAGAAACTTTGGCTGTAGTGCGCGATTTTACATATTTAACTGAAATGTCAATTGGTTCTCATTCTTTTTGCACTGTCTTGCTGTACAACTTGTTTATTTTTCCTAATTGTGGTAGAATTTTTGGGGGGTACCAGAAGTATGGTGGATGTTCATATTGCTACAGACTATTCTGTTTTTGACAGATTCTGTTTTTGATGCATAGTTTGCTTGTTTTGATGAATCTATCAATTTATATTAGTGGATTAAGCCATGGAAAAGTTATATTACAGTATACACAATGCAAAAATAAAATATGAATTGGTCTGCAACAGTACTTAGAGTGGTGATTTGCTTTATTATACTAACGGATCTTACCGAGTTTCTGTTGAAGTTTTGTGTGCATGAAGTGTCTAAACGAGGAGGTCTCGATATGAGGACAAGGAAGAGAGGCAAGAGCTCAAGCTTGGGGATGCCCGAGGCACCCCAATTAAATATTCAAGGAGACTCAAACGTCTAAGCTTGGGGATGCCCCGGAAGGCATCCCCTCTTTCTTCAACAAGTATCGGTATGTTTTCGTATTCGTTTCGTTTATGCATTATGTGCAAGTCTTGGAGCGTCTTTTGCATTTAGTTTTCACTTTTCTTTTTGCACCATGCTGGTATGAGATAGTCCTTGGTTTATTTATAGAATGCTCATTGCACTACACTTAAATCTTTTGAGTGTGGCTTTATAGAATGCTTCATGTGCTTCACTTATATCATTTGAAGTTGGATTGCCTGTTTCTCTTTACATACAAAACTGCCATTTGTAGAATGCTCTTTTGCTTCACTTATATTTGTTAGAGCGTGGGCATATCTTTTGTAGAAAGAATTAAACTCTCTTGCTTCACTTATATCTTTTTAGAGAGATGACATGAATTGGTCATTCACATGGTTAGTCATAAAATCCTACATAAACTTGTAGATCGCTGAATATGATATGTTTGATTCCTTGCAATAGTTTTGCGATATAAAGGTGGTGATATTAGAGTCATGCTAGTGAGTGGTTGTGGATTGTAGAGACACTTGTGTTGAGGTTTGCAAGTCCTGTAGCATGCACGTATGGTAACCGTTGTGTGAAGAAAATGAAGCATGGCCAAACTATATGATTTTGTAGGGATAAGCTTGCTTTGGCCTTGTTGTTTTGAAAAGACACAATTGCTTTATTGGTACGCTCAAAGTATTATTGTTTTTATGTCAAATGATAGACTATTGCTTTGAATCGCTCGTGTCTTAATGTTCATGTCATGATTAGACATATGATCAAGATTATGCTAGGTAGCATTCCACATCAAAAATTATCTTTTTTATCATTTACCTACTCAAGGACGAGCAGGAATTAAGCTTGGGTATGCTGATACGTCTCTGTCGTATCTATAATTTTTGATTGTTCCATGCCAATATTATTCAACTTTATATACTTTTGGCAACTTTTTATACTATTTTTTGGGACTAACATATTGATCTAGTGCCCAGTGTCAGTTCCTGCTTGTTGCAGGTTTTTTGTTTTGCAGAAACCCAATATCAAACGGAGTCCAAACGGGATAAAAATGGATGGAGAATTATTTTGGAATATTTGCGATTTTTGGGAAGCAAAATCAACGCGAGACGGTGCCCGATGGGGCCAGGAGATAGGAGGCAGGCGCGCCCTGGACTCTCTTGGGCCCCCGGTAAGGCGGTTGATGCTCTTCTTTTGCCGCAAGAAAGCTAATTTTATGAGAAAGATCAGGGTAAAAGATTCACCTCAATCGGAGTTACGGATCTTCGGATATAAAAGAAACGGTGAAGGGGTAGAATCTGAGAACGCAGAAACAAAGAGATAGATCCAATCTCGAAGGGGCTCTCGCCCCTCCCACGCCATGGGAGCCAAGGACCAGAGGGGAAACCCTTCTCCCATCTAGGGAGGAGGCCAAGGAAGAAGAAGAAGAAGGGGGGCTCTCTCCCCCTTGCTTCCGGTGGTGCCGGAACGCCGGCGGGGGCCATCATCATCACCGCGATCTTCACCAACATTGCCGTCATCTTCACCAACATCTCCATCACCTTCCCCCATCTCTATGCAGCGGTGTAACCCCTCTCTTACCCGCTGTAATCTCTACTTAAACATGGTGCTCAACGCTATATATTATTTCCCAATGATGTATGGCTATCTTATGATGTTTGAGTAGATCCGTTTTGTCCTATGGGTTAATTGATGATCGTGATTGGTTTGAGTTGCATGTTTTATTATTGGTGCTGTCCTATGGTGCTCTCCGTGTCGCGCAAGCGTGAGGGATCCCCACTATAGTGTTTGCAATATGTTTATGATTTGCTTATGGTGGGTGGCGTGAGTGAACAGAAGCACAAACCCGAGTAAGTAGGTTGTTTGCGTATGGGATAATGGGGACTTGATACTTTAATGCTATGGATGGGTTTTACCTCAATGAATCTTTAGTACTTGCGGATGCTTTCTAGAGTTCCAATCATAAGTGCATATGATCCAAGTAGAGAAAGTATGTTAGCTTATGCCTCTCCCTCAAATAGAATTGCAACAGTGATTACTGGTCTAGTTATCGATTGCCTTGGAAAATAACTTTCTCGTAACAAAAAGCTCTCTACTAATACTTACTTTATTGCTTCTTTATCTAAACAGCCCCTAGTTTATATTTGCATGTTCTTTATTATCTTGCAAACCTATCCAACAACACCTACAAAGTACTTCTAGTTTCATACTTGTTCTAGGTAAAGCGAACGTCAAGCGTGCGTAGAGTTGTATCGGTGGTCGATAGAACTTGAGGGAATATTTATTCTACCTTTAGCTCCTCGTTGGGTTCGACACTCTTACTTATCGAAAACTATTGTGATCCCCTACACTTGTGGGTTATCACCTCCTCCTCCCGGTCTCTAACTAGTGCGGGTGCCCGGGGTTTGGTACCCCCGGGTGCCCGGCCCTCTCGCCCGCCTTCTCCCCCTGGCCCCTGACCGGTGCGGGTGCCCGGGGTTGGTGCCCCCGGGTGCCCGGCCCCCTGTTTGTTGGCTCCTCTCCACCCCAGCATGGTGTGGGGGCCTGGGGTTTGGGGCCCCCGGGTGCCCGGCCCCCTGCCTGCCGCCTCCCTGGTCTCTCCGGGTGCCCGGGGCCTTGACCCCCTGGTTGCCCGGACTTCTCTGCTTTGCCGTGGGTGCCCGGACCCTTTTAGTCCGAGCATCCAGGGCGGCGGCTGCTCAACAGGCAAATATCCCATGGGGGTATTTATACCCCCCCCCCCTTATTCTTCCTCCCAACCCTAACCTTTGCCCAAGCTTTGCTCCTCCATTCCCAAATCACCAAAAGCTTGAGATCTCCCTCCTCAACCACTCAAACTTCACAATACTTGGAGGATAGAAGGAGGTTCCCCCGATCTACACTTCCACCAAACCGATTTGCGTTCCCCGGCTTCTACATCATCATCAACTTGTTACTCTTGGGTGTTTGACACTCTAGACGGAAGAGGTATCCTTGGAGCTACAATCCATTATGGTGAAGCTTCATGGTATCGTTGGGAGCCTCCAATTAATTTGTGGAGATAGCCCCAACCTTGTTTGTAAAGGTTCAGTTGCCGCCTTCAAGGGCACCAATAGTGGAATCGCGACATCTCGCATTGTGTGAGGGCGTGAGGAGAATACGGTGGCCCTAGTGGCTTTTTGGGGAGCATTGTGCCTCCACACCGCTCCAACGGAGACATACTTCCTCTCAAAGGGAAGGAACTTCGGTAACACATCCTCGTCTTCACCGGCTCCACTCTTGGTTATCTCTTACCTTTACTTGTGCAAGTTTATATTGTATTGTATCCCTTGCTTGCTTGTGTGGTTGTTGTTGTTGCATCATATAGGTTGTTCACCTAGTTGCATATCTAGACAACCTACTTTGATGCAAAGTTTAAATTGGTAAAGAAAAGCTAAAAATTGTTAGTTGTCTATTCACCCCCCTCTAGTCAACTATATCGATCCTTTCAATTGGTATCAGAGCCTCATCTCTTTATTAAGGACTTTGCCATTCGAAGAGTATGGTTGACACCCTAGGCAGTGAGGAGGAGCACCCCGGTGTGATTCCATCCTCGTCTACGGCCGATGAGGGAACCTCGGTCTCATGTGAGGAGTTCAATGTGGCTTTGGACACATTGAAAACCTCCATAACGGCCGAAGTCAAAGGCATGCTTAAGAACTTTCTTGATGGTCTCAAATTATCCACCGCACCGTTGGAAGTGGTCGATCCCACTAACAAGGTGACGGATGCTAACTCCGACAAGGGGGAAGCTACTAGTGAGAAAGTTCCTTTGTCTAGTGGTAGAAATGTTAGTGGAATCTTTGCCCATGTGGAACCTCCACCTACTTATGGAGGACCGATTCCCTCTACTCATTTAAATCATGCCGGTTCTCCCCCTAAGATTGTGAAAAATGAGGATTTTGACGCTTGGGTCTATCGCTTTAAGCGTCATTTAAACCATATTAATACTAATCTTTGGAGAATCATTGAAGAAAGTTTCTATCCGCATGACCGAAGCAACTTCACCCCTAGAGAAGCCGCGGATAATGAATTCAATGAGAATGCTCTCTTCATCAGCCAAGATGCAATTCCACTCAAATATATTGCGCATATCCGACCCTTCACCGTGGGCAAGGAAGCATGGCACCATGTTGTTTCCCTCTACAAGGGAAGCGCAAGCATTCAACGCTCCAACTATGAAGTGGTGCAAGATGAAGCCAATGAGTTTGCAATGAATGAAGATGAAGAACCTCGTGAGCTTTACCGGAGATTAACCACTCTTGCGGTCTCACTCCGAGATCATGGGAGCAAGGATACGGATGACAATTGGATCAAGTGCAAATTCCTCAAGGCCATGATGCCCTACCACAAGGCCATGTCCTCCGTCATCCATCAAAGGCTGAACTTCCACACCTTGTCCTCAAGTGAAGTGTTGGATGAGTTTGTGGCAATGAGGATCTTGGACAAGACCGCCGATAATGAAGTATTGCATTCTCAAAGAGCAAAGAATCCCAACCTTGCCTAGAAGGCCAAGGTTAGTGTGTAAGAAGAGGATGAAGAGGAAGAAGAGGAGAGCAATCCCGAAGATACAAAATATGCTTATCATGAGCACATGGCTCTCACTTCAAGACAATTTTGGAGCAAGAAGAACACGAGGCCCAACTTCAACAAGAACAACTCAAGTGGCACGAAGGGAAAGCAACGAGTGAGGACTTGCTATAATTGTGGAAATGTGAGCCATTTTGTTGCGGAGTGCCCATATGAGAAGCGGGAAGACAATGGTGGCAAGCTCATCCGAAAAGACAAGGCCATGTCCTTCCCCAACAAGAGCAACTTCACCAAGAAGACTCCTCCCAAAGGGTTGGTGGCATAAGAAAAATACAATGAGGATGATGATGACGATGAAGATAGTGAAGCCATGGCCATGGCCTCCGTTGCCATTGCCACAACTCCACGGGTGTCTCTCTTCGATTCACCCAACGAGAACACCCGCCAAGTGCCTCATGGCTAAAGCCACCAACAAGGTAACCCCCAACATCAAAACCACCATCATTACTAATCCTTCCTTGACTAATTGCATTGATGAAAGTGAGGGGTCTAATGAGGAAGTAAATGAATTTGAGTCTTTTATGAGTAAGCTCAAGGGAAAATCCAAGAAGCACTTCGTTGCTCTCTTGGAACAACTTGGTGAAGCCAATGACATGATCGAGGCTCATGAAGAAACCATCTCTAAGATGGAAGGTCATAGTTGTGACTATGCCGATGAGATATCAGATCTCTCTAATGCGCTTGAGGAAGAGCGTGTTCATCATTTGGCTCTTGAGGAGTCAGACAACAATGACCATGCTAAATTAAAGAAAGATCTTGATCATGCTCTTGTTGTATCTCGTGTGCTCAATTTCGAGAAGGCTAAACTTGGGATTGACCATGGTAGACTTAAGGAGGAGTTTTATATACTTGACAAGGCTCACAAAGTCTTGAAGGGTGCTCATGCTAGCCTCAAGGAGTCTCATGATCATATCCAAGTGAAGCTAACCAAGGAGAAAGCTATTTTTCCTCATATGGTATTAATTGATAATGCAAATGCTACTAACCCGTGTTGTGAGCATGTGCATCTTGTGGAGGAGAATGCCAAGTTGAAGGAGCAACTTGAGAAAGGCCTTGTGTCTTGCATACAAGGTGAGAAGAATCTCAATGACCTTTTGAGCAATCAAAAGGAAGTTGTGGCCAACGAGGGAGTTGGGTTTGCACCCAAGTCCAAGAACAATAAGAAGAACGACAAGACCAAACGACCTCCTCCTCTCAAGCAAACTTTTGTGAAGGAGGGAGAGGGTGCTCCAAAGGAGAAGAAGAACAATGTGAAGGGTGGTGATGTCAAAAAGGGCAATGCCACCCCTTCCAACAAAGCCGGCGACTTTAACCCTTCTTATGTGTTGTGCCGTGCTAGTGATGGGCATGTTTATGCTAAATTTGTTGGTTCTCCTTATAAGTACATTGAATGGTCTATTTGGGTCCCTAAGACCCTTGTTACTAACATCAAAGGACTGATTACAAAATGGGTACCTAAAACCAAGCATTGATCTCTTGTAGGTGTTTGCTTCTGGTGGGGGATCATGGTTGCTCGATAGTGGAGCCACAAATCATATGACCGGAAGCAAGGACTTGGTGGTGGACGTGCACAAGATCCCATCTATGCCCACAAATGTCGAGTGGGGTGATGCCTCGTCTTCTAAGGTATTGGGTCTTGGCAAGGTTGTCATTTCTCATGATCTCATGATCGAGAAAGTCATGCTTATTGAGTCCCTTGCATGCAATCTTCTTTCCGTTCGTCAACTTGCACTCATGGGTTTTGCCACATTCTTTGATATCGATACCGTGGCCCTCTTGTGGAGCAATACTCTTAAAGTAGCCTTTGTTGGGCATGTCGAGAACGGTCTTTATGTGATTAACTTTTCGAAGCGACCCACTAAGACCGCGACATACCTAATGGCTAAAGTTGATGTGGGATGGCTTTGGCATCACCGTTTAGCCCACGTCAATATGAGATCTTTGCAAAGTCTCCTCAAGGGGGACCATATCCGTGGACTAACAAATGTTAGTTTTGCCAAAGATCGTGCTTGCAGTGCTTGTATTGAAGGAAAGTTACATGAGAAGGCTCACTCCCCCACGAGTATCATCTACTCGAAGAGACCCTTGGAGCTCCTTCACATGGATCTCTTTGGGCCTCCATCCTTTGATAGTCTTGGGGGTAGAAAGTATTGCTTGGTGATTGTCGATGATTACTCAAGGTACACTTGGGTATACTTCTTCAAGAGGAAGAGTGAAACTGAAAAAAACCGTCATCGACTTTGCAAATGAAGCTCAACAAACACGATGCAAAGATCTTGACAATAAGAAGTGACAATGGCACCTAGTTCAAGAACTACACCTTGGATGAGTTTCTTAGTGATGAGGGAATCAAGCATCAATATTCCGTACCATACAACCCTCAACAAAATGATGTTGCGGAGAGGAAGAATCGGATGTTGATGGATGCAGCAAGGACCATGATGGCGGAGTTCAAGTCTCCTTACAACTTTTGGGCCGAAGCCATCAACACCGCATGTCATGCATCCAATCGGATCTATCTCCGCAAAGGCTTGAACAAGACTCCATATGAAATACTCACCGGTAATAAGCCCAACCTCAAGTACTTCTGGGTATTCCAGTGTAAATGTTTCATTCTCAAGAAAGGTGTTCATTTTTCTAAATTTGAGGCTAGAGCTCATGAGGGCATATTTGTTGGTTATGCTACAAACTCTCATGCTTACCGTGTCCTCAACAAGTCCACGGGACTCATTGAGGAGACGTGTAGCGTGGAGTTTGACGAGAATAACGGTTCCCAAGAGGAGCAAAGTGGTACTTGTAATGTAGGTGATAAAATTCCTCCCCAAGCCATAAGAATAATGGATGTTGGTCATATCCTACCCATTGAGGAACCCCTTGTGGCCGAAGGAGAAGAATAATGCTCCACTCAAGTGGAGCCATCACTGACCCAAGACCCACACGCTTCCGAAGAACAAAGTGAAGGCCCTCAACCTCGTGAACAAGATCAAGGACAAGATCAACCTCAAGATTGTGGTGAGCCACCAAGTGATGCCCAAGGTCGAGTTCTGCCTTCCGAGCACGTTCAAGATCAAGAACAAGCTCAAGACGGCGCTCAAGATGATCAAGTTTCTGCTCCTCTTTTCACACCCGAGGAGGAATTAGAGCGTCGTGCCACTAAGATCACTTCCAATCTCACAACCAAAAATCATCTCTTGGAGAATGTGGTTGGAAGCCTAAGAAAGGGGGTAAGCACTCGCAGACAATTAGCAAACTATTGTGTGAAGGAAATATGCCCTAGAGGCAATAATAAAGTTATTATTTATTTCCTTATATCATGATAAATGTTTATTATTCATGCTAGAATTATATTAACCGGAAACGTAATGCATGTGTGAATACATAGACAAACATAGTGTCACTAGTATGCCTCTACTTGACTAGCTCGTTGATCGAAGATGGTTATGTTTCCTGACCATAGACATGTGTTGCCATTTGATTAACGGGATCACATCATTAGGAGAATGATGTGATTGACTTGACCCATTCCGTTAGCTTAGCACTTGATCGTTTAGTATGTTGCTATTGCTTTCTTCATGACTTATACATGTTCCTACAACTATGAGATTATGCAACTCCCGTTTACCGGAGGAACACTTTGTGTGCTACCAAACATCACAACGTAATTGGGTGATTATAAAGGAGCTCTACAGGTGTCTCCAAAGGTACATGTTGAGTTGGCGTATTTCAAGATTAGGTTTTGTCACTCCGATTGTCGGAGAGGTATCTCTGGGCCCTCTCGGTAATGCACATCACTATAAGCCTTGCAAGAAATGTAGCTAATGAGTTATTTACGGAATGATGCATTACATAACGAGTAAACAGGGCCGTCTCCAGGAATTTAGGGACCCGGGACGGAACACAATATAGGGTCCAGAATTTTTAAAATTCGTGTATAACTGAATAGGTTTTTAAAGAATACCTTGATACGTCCATTTTGCATCATGCTTTTATATCAATATTTATTGCATTATGGGCTGTTATTACACATTATATCTCAATACTTATGGCTATTCTCTCTTATTTTACAAGGTTTACCATGAAGAAGGGGAATGCCGGCAGCTGGAATTCTGGCTAGAAAAGGAGCAAACGTTGGAAACCTATTCTGCACAACTCCAAAAGTCCTGAAACTCGACGAAACAACATTTTCGATTTAATAAGAATTTATGAGCGAAAGAAATAGGCCAGGGGGGCACACCCTGTCCAGGAGACAGGGGGCATGCCCCCTTGTAGGGCGCGGCCCCCTATCTCCTGAGCCCCCTAGTGGGCCTCCGGTGTCCATCTTCTGCTATATCATCACTTTTACCCTGGAAAAAATCATGGGCAAGCTTACGGGACGAAACTCCGCCGCCACGAGGCGGAATCAATCTAGGGCTCTGGCGGAGTTGTTCTACCGGGGACACTTCCCTCCGGGAGGGGGAAATCATCACCAATATCATCACCAACTATCCTCTCATCGAGAGGGGGTCAATCTCCATCAACATGTTCACCAGCACCATCTCCTCTCAAAACCCTAGTTCATCTCTTGTATCCAATCTTGTATCAAAACCACAAATTGGTACCTATAGGTTGCTAGTAGTGTTGATTACTCCTTGTCGTTGATGCTAATTGGTTTACTTGGTGGAAGATCATATGTTCAGATCCTTTATGCATATTATTACTCCTCTGATTATGAATATGAATATGCTTTGTGAGTAGTTACGTTTGTTCCTGAGGACATGGGTGAAGTCTTGCTATTAGTAGTCATGTGAATTTGGTATTCGTTCGATATTTTGATGAGATGTAAGTTGTCTTTCCTCTAGTGGTGTTATATGAACATCGACTACATGACACTTCACCATTATTTGGGCCTAGAGGAAGGCATGGGGAAGTAATAAGTAGATGATGGGTTGCTAGAGTGATAGAAGCTTAAACCCTAGTTTATGCGTTGCTTCGTTAGGGGTTGATATGGACCCATATGTTTAATGTTGTGGTTAGCTTTACCTTAATACTCCTTTTTGTAGTTGCGGATGCTTGCAATAGGGGTTAATCATAAGTGGGATGCTTTTCCATGTTAGGGCAGTACCCAAGTACCGGTCCACCCACATATCAAATTATCAAAGTACCGAACGCGAATCTTATGAACGTGATAAAAACTAGCTTGACGATAATTCCCAATGTGTCCTCGGGAGCTCCTTTTTCATTATTAGAATTTATCCAGGCTTATCCTTTGCTACATAAAGGATTGGGCCACCTTGCTGCACTTTATTTACTTTATTTACTTTTTGCTCGTTACTATTTATCTTATCACAAAACTATCTATCACCTACTATTTCAGTGCTTGCAGAGAAAACCTTACTGAAAACTGCTTATCATTTCCTTCTGCTCCTCATTGGGTTCGACACTCTTACATATCAAAAGGACTATGATAGATCCCCTATACTTGTGGGTCATCAAGACTCTTTTCTGGCGTCGTTGCCGGGGAGTGTAGCGCTTTTGGTGAGTGGAACTTGGTAAGGAAACATTTATATAGTGTGCTGAAATTTTCTGTTACTTGTCACTATGGAAACTAATCCTTTGAGGGGCTTGTTTGGGGTATCTTCATCCCAACCAGAAGAGCAAAGAGATGCCCCCCAACCTACTGAACTTTATGAAAATATTCACTTTGAGATTCCTTCAGGTATGATAGAAAAACTGCTAGCTAATCCTTTTGTAGGAGACGGAACATTGCATCCTGATTTACACCTTATCTTTGTGGATGAAGTTTGTGGATTATTTAAGCTTGCAGGTATTCTCGATGATGTTGTCAAAAGGAAGGTCTTCCTTTTATCTTTGAAGGGATATGCAATGACATGGTATAGGCTATGTGATGATACGAGATCTTGGAATTATAAGCAATTGAAGTTGGAATTTCACCAGAAGTTCTATCCTATGCATCTTGTTCATCGTGATCGTAATTACATATATAATTTCTGGCCTCGCGAAGGATAAAGCATCACTCAAGCTTGGGGGAGGCTTAAGTCAATGTTGTATTCATGCCCCAATCATGAGCTCTCTCGGGAAATGATTATTCAGAACTTTTATGCTCGGCTTTCTCTTGATAATCGCAACTTGCTCGATACTTCCTGTGCTGGTTCCTATATGCTGAAGACTATTGATTTCAAATGGGACTTATTGAAAAGAATTAAACGCAACTCTGAAGATTGGGGTTCTGACGATGGTAAGGATTCAGGTATGACACCTAAGTTCGATTGTGTTAAATCTTTTATGGATACCGATGCTTTCCGTGGATTTAGCTCTAAGTATGGACTTGACTCTGCGATAGTAGCTACTTTTTGTGAAACTTTTGCTACTCACGTTGATCTCCCTAAAGAGAAGTGGTTTAAATATAATCCTCCTGTTGAAGTGAAAGTAGTTGCACCTATTACAGTCGAAGAGAAGACTACTACATATAGTGATCCTATTATTCCTACTGCTTATGTTGAAAAACCTCCTTTTCCTGTTAGGATAAAAGATCATGCTAAAGCTTCGACTGTTATTCGTAAGAGTAATACTAGGACCTATACACCTCCTGAGCAAATCAATGTTGAACCTGGTATTGCTATGATTAAAGATCTCTTGGATGAGGACTTAGATGGGCATGTTATCTCTTTCTTGGGTGAAACTGCTAATATTGCTAGACCCGATACTAAGACACGTAGACCTGTTGTAGGCACACCTGTTATTTCTGTTAAAATAGGAGATCATTGTTATCATGGTTTATGTGATATGGGTGCTAGTGCTAGTGCGATACCTTATGATCTTTATAAAGAAATTATGCACGATATTGCCCCTGTTGAATTAGAAGACATTGATGTTACTATTAAGCTTGCTAATAGGGACACCATTAAACCTATTGGGATTGTTAGAGATGTTGAAGTCTTGTGTGGGAAGATTAAATACCCTGCTGATTTTCTTGTTCTTGCTTCCCCACAAGATGATTTTTGTCCCATTATTTTTGGTAGACCCTTCTTGAATACTGCTAGTGCTAAGATTAATTGTAAAAGGAAGGTATTCACTGTTGGCATAGATGGTATGTCTCATGAGTTCAACTTTGCTAAGTTTAGTAGACAACCTCGTGAAAGGGAACCACCTAGTAAAGATGAGATTATTGGTCTTGCTTCCATTGCTGTTCCTCCAACTGATTTGTTGGAACATTATTTGTGAGACCATGAAAATGATATGTTTATGAAGGAAATGGAAGAAATAGATGAAGCGTTCCTTAAACAAGAACTTATGCTGAAACATAACCTTCCCGTTGAAATTCTTGGGGATCCCCCTCCACCCAAGGGTGATCCCGTGTTTGAACTCAAACCATTACCTGATAATCTTAAGTATGCTTATCTTGACGAAAAAGAAATATATCCTGTTATTATTAGTGCTAACCTTTCAGAGAAAGAAGAAGAAAGATTATTGAAAACTCTGAAGAAGCACCGAGCTGCTATTGGATATACTCTGGATGATCTTAAGGGCATTAGTCCCACATTATGTCAACACAAAATTTCAGTGGAGAAAGATGCCAAACCAGTTAGAGATCCTTAAAGACGATTAAATCCCAAAATGAAGGAAGTGGTAGGAAAGGAGATACTAAAGCTCCTTGAGGCAGGTATTATTTATCCCATTGCTGATAGTGAATGGGTAAGCCCTGTCCATTGTGTCCCTAAAAAGGGAGGTATTACCGTTGTTCCTAATGATAAAGATGAATTGATCCCGCAAAGAATTATTACATGCTATAGCATGGTAATTGATTTCCATAAGTTAAATAAAGCTACTAAGAAAGATCATTACCCTTTACCTTTTATTGATCAAATGCTAGAAAGGCTGTCCAAACACACACATTTTTGCTTTCTAGACGGTTATTCTGGCTTCTCTCAAATACCCGTGTCCACGAAGGATCAATCTAAAACTACTTTTACTTGCCCTTTTGGTACTTTTTCTTATAGACGTATGCCTTTTGGTTTATGTAATGCACCTGCTACCTTTCAAAGATGCATGATGGCTATATTTTCTGATTTTTGTGAAAAGATTTGTGGGGTATTCATGGATGACTTCTCTGTCTATGGATCCTCTTTTGATGATTGTTTGAGCAACCTTGATCGAGTTTTGCAGAGATGCGAAGACACTAGTCTTGTCCTGAATTGGGAAAAGTGTCACTTTATGGTTAATGAAGGCATTGTCTTGGGGCACAAGATCTCCGAGAAAGGTATTGAAGTTGATAAAGCCAAAGTTGATGCTATTGAAAAGATGCCATGTCCCAAGGACATAAAAGGTATAAGAAGTTTCCTTGGTCATCCCGGCTTTTATAGGAGGTTCATTAAGGACTTTTCTAAAATCTCTAGGCCTCTGACTAATTTATTGCAAAAAGATATTCCTTTTGTCTTTGATGATGATTGTGTAGAAGCATTTGAAACACTTAAGAAAGCTTTGATCACTGCACCTATTGTTCAGCTACCTGATTGGAATTTACCTTTTGAAATTATGTGCGATGCTAGTGATTATGCTGTAGGTGCTGTTTTAGGGCAAAGAGTCGATAAGAAATTGAATGTTATCCAGTATGCTAGCTAGTAAGACTTTTGATACTGCCTAGAGAAACTATGCTACTACTGAAAAAGAGTTCTTAGCAGTTGTGTTCGCATGTGATAAGTTTAGACTTTATATTGTTGATTCCAAAGTTACTATTCACACTGATCATGCTGCTATTAAATATCTTATGGAAAAGAAAGATGCTAAGCCTAGACTCATTAGATGGGTTTTCTTGCTCCAAGAATTTGACTTGCATATTATTGATAGAAAGGGAGCCGAGAACCCCGTTGCAGACAATCTGTCTAGGTTAGAGAATGTTCTTGATGACCCACTGCCTATTAATGATAGCTTTCCTGATGAACAATTAGCGGTCGTCAATGCTTCTTGTATTGCTCCTTGGTATGCTAATTATGCTAATTACATTGTTGCTAAATATATACCACCTAGTGTCACATACCAGCAAAAGAAAAAGTTCTTTTATGATTTAAGACATTACTTCTGGGATGATCCACACCTTTATAAAGAAGGAGTAGATGGTATTATTAGACGTTGTGTGCCTGAGCATGATCAGGAACAAATCCTACGCAAGTGTCACTCTGAATCCTATGGAGGACACCACGCTGGAGATAGAACTGCACACAAGGTACTATAGTCTGGTTTTTATTGGCCCACTCTCTTCAAAGATGCTCGTAAGTTTGTCTTATCTTGTGATGAATGTCAAAGAATAGGTAACATTAGTAGACGTCAGCAAATGCCTATGAATTATTCTCTTGTTATTGATCCGTTTGATGTTTGGGGCTTTGATTATATGGGACCTTTTCCTGCCTCCAATGGTTATACACATATTTTAGTTGTTGTTGATTACTTTACTAAGTGGGTAGAAGTTATTCCAACTAGTAGTGCTGATCATAACACTTCTATTAAAATGCTTAAAGAAGTTATTTTTCCGAGGTTTGGAGTCCCTAGATATCTTATGACTGATGGTGGTTCACACTTTATTCATGGTGCTTTCCGTAAGATGCTTGCTAAGTATGATGTCAATCATAGAATCGCATCTCCTTATCACCCGCAGTCTAGTGGTCAAGTAGAGTTGAGCAATAGAGAGCTCAAATTAATTTTACAAAAGATTGTGAATAGATCTAGAAAGAATTGGTCCAAAAAACTTGATGATGCATTATAGGCCTATAGAACTGCATACAAAAATCCTATGGGTATGTCTCCAGATAAGATGGTTTATGAAAAAGCATGTCATTTACCTCTCGAACTTGAACATAAAGCATATTGGGCTATTAAAGAGCTCAATTATGACTTCAAACTTGCCGGTGAGATAAGGTTATTTGATATTAGCTCACTTGATGAATGGAGAACCCAAGCATATGAGAATGCTAAGCTTTTCAAAGAAAAAGTCAAACACTGGCATGATATGAGGATACAAAAGCGTGAGTTTAATGTAGGAGATTATGTGTTATTGTTCAACTCTCGTTTAAGATTTTTTGCAGGAAAACTTCTCTCAAAATGGGAAGGTCCCTACGTTATCGAGGAGGTATATCGTTCTGGTGCTATAAAAATCAACAACTTCGAAGGCACAAATCCGAGGGTGGTAAACGGTCAAAGAATTAAACATTATATTTCAGGTAATCCTATCAATGTTGAAACCAATTATATTGAAACCATAACCCCTGAGGAATACATAAGGGACACTTTCCAGAACATTCCAGACTCCAAAAAGGCATAGGTACGTGGTACGGTAAGTAAACCGACCCCAAAACAACTTTAATGGCAATTTTTATCAGTTTTGGATTGTTTAAGAATTTTAGGAAGAAAGAAGTAGTACGAAAGGGACACGAGGCTCCCACGAGAGAGGAGGCCGCGCCCCCCCTGTAGGGCGCGCCCCCTGTCTCGTGGGCACCTCGTGTGCCTCCCGGACTCCGTTTTCTTGTATGTTACATATTTCGGTCGGTAAAAATTCATTATATATACTCCCGAAGGTTTTGACCACCATATCATGCAAATATCCTCTGTTTTCATTTCGAGTTGTTCCTATTGCAGAATAAAGCAAGATGTCTTCTCAGGAATCAGTTGGGGAGAGCCGGGTGTCTCACCCAATGCCAGGTCCAGGAGCAAATAGCGGTGCCTATCACTTTGGACCGTCAACGGAGGATGAGATGGAGGCTGATTTGAAAAGGATAGATTCCATGGAGGAAGATCAAGAAGTTACCCCTCGTCTCCAAGCAGAATTCACTATGGGGGAACTACCTAGCCTGGCTGTCCCTGCTTTGGTCATCCCTTCCAACTCTAGATTTCTTTCTTATGAAAATATGAAAAAGAGTTTCACGTGTTCTCCAGAAGCTATGAAGCATCCTTGGGTAAAAGGAGCTTTGGCCGTTACGGGCAAGCTCCGTAAAGAAATTATGGACCTCAAACAACAAGTCAATAAGCTCGAGGAGGAGAACTGTATCCTGAAGGGCATCATCGCCAAGAAGATCATAACACCAACCATGAAGAAGGACAAATAATCACATGGGTATGGGCACTCCCCTTGGCAACTACCAAGCTTGGGGGAGGTGCCTTGGTATCGTATCACCATCACACTCCTATTTTTACCGCTTTATTTAGTTCGATCCTTTTAGCAGTATCTTGATCTAGTAGTTTGAAGTTTTTGATATCAAGTAGTTTTGAGTTTTGCATTATGATCTCTTTATGTAATCGAGTCCGTGTGCTATCTATAATAAAGATTAGTGTTGAGTCAAGGGCTTTGCTATGTTGCTATGATCTTGTGGAAGTAGAAAGAACAAAAGAGTTCATATTGATCTTATGGATAGTGATAACTTCACACATAGAAAGTATGAGGCATAAAAATTGTTGAGAGTTGATGAATGTAGCCTTGGTCATCGTTGCAATTAATAGGAAGTGATAAGGAAAGAGGGGTTCACATATAAATAAATTATCCTGGACATCTTTTATGATTGTGAAGCACTCATTAAGTATGACATGCTAAAAGAGTTGATGTTGGACAAGGAAGATAACGTAATGGTTTATGTTTTCTGACATCTCAGTTAAAGTATATTGTCATTGACCTTCCAAACATGCCGAGCTTGCCTTTCCCCCTCATGCTAGCCAAAATTCCTTGCACCAAGTAGAGATACTACTTGTTCTTCCAAATATCCTTAAACCCAGTTTTGCCATGAGAGTCCACCATACCTACCTATGGATTGAGTAAGATCCTTCAAGTAAGTTTTCATCAGTGCAAGCAATAAAAATTGCTCTCTAAATATGTATGATTTATTAGTGCAGAGAAAATAAACTTTGTACGAACTTGTTGTGGAAGTAATAAAAGCGACGGACTGCATAATAAAGGTCCACATACAACGGGCAATATAAAGTGACATTCTTTTGCACTAAGATTTTATGCATCAATCCTAAACATGCATGACAACCTCTGCTTCCCTCTGCGAAGGGCCTATCTTCTACTTTATGTTTTTTACTTTATGCTTGAGTCAAGGTGATCCTCACCTTTCCCTTTTTCATTTTTTTCCTTTGGCAAGCTCCTCGTGTTTGAAAGATCATGATACATATATCCAATTGGATGTAAGTTGGCATAGGCTATTATTGTTGACATCACCTAAAGGTGAATATGTTGGGAGGCAACACAATAAGCCCCTATCTTTCTCAGTGTCCGGCTGAAACTTTATAACCACAAGTATCGCGTGAGTGTTAACAATTATAGGAGACTCCGAGATAGTTGAGTATGTGAGCTTGCTGAAAAGCTCTATTATTGACTCTTTTTGATGTTACAATAAATTGCAATTGCTTCAATGACTGAGATTATAGTTTGTTAGTTCCCAATGAAGTTTTTGAACCATACTTGACACTGTGAATTTTTTATTACTTGAGCATAGGAAATCATATGACAAAATCCACATATGTTGCTCTGATTAGAATGATCATGATGCCCTCATGTCCATATTTTATTTTTATAGACACCTCTATCTCTAAACATGTGGACATATTTTTCGATTTCGGCTTCCACTTGAGGACAAGCGAGGTCTAAGCTTGGGGGAGTTGATACGTCCATTTTGCATCATCCTTTTATATCAATATTTATTGCATTATGGGCTGTTATTACACATTATATCTCAATACTTATGGCTATTCTCTCTTATTTTACAAGGTTTACCATGAAGAGGGGGAATGCCGGCAGCTGGAATTCTGGCTGGAAAAGGAGAAAACGTTGGAAACCTATTCTGCACAACTCCAAAAGTCTTGAAACTCCATGAAACAACTTTTTGGATTTAATAAGAATTTATGAGCGAAAGAAATAGGCCAGGGGACCCACACCCTGTCCAGGAGACAGGGGGCGCCCCCCCTGTAGGGCGCGACCCCTATCTCCTGGGCCCCCTGGTGGGCCTCCGGCATCCATCTTCTGCTATATCATCACTTTTACCCTGGAAAAAATCATGGGCAAGCTTACGGGACGAAACTCCGCCGCCACGAGGCGGAACCTTGGTGGAATCAATCTAGGGCTCTGGCGGAGCTGTTCTGCCGGGGACACTTCCCTCCGGGAGGGGGAAATCATCACCAATGTCATCACCAATGATCCTCTCATCGAGAGGGGGTCAATATCCATCAACATCTTCACCAGCACCATCTCCTCTCAAAACCCTAGTTCATATCTTGTATCCAATCTTGTATCAAAACCACAAATTGGTACCTGTGGGTTGCTAGTAGTGTTGATTACTCCTTGTAGTTGATGCTAATTGGTTTACTTGGTGGAAGATCATATGTTCAGATCCTTTATGCATATTATTACTCCCCAGATTATGAAAATGAATATGCTTTGTGAGTAGTTACGTTTGTTCCTGCGGACATGGGTGAAGTCTTGCTATTAGTAGTCATGTGAATTTGGTATTCGTTCGATATTCTGATGAGATGTATGTTGTCTTTCCTCTAGTGGTGTTATGTGAACATCGACTACATGAAACTTCACCATTATTTGGGCCTAGAGGAAGGCATGGGGAAGTAATAAGTAGATGATGGGTTGCTAGAGTGACAGAAGCTTAAACCCTAGTTTATGTGTTGCTTCATTAGGGGTTGATATGGGCCCATATGTTTAATGATGTGGTTAGGTTTACCTTAATACTCCTTTTTGTAGTTGCGGATGCTTGCAATAGGGGTTAATAATAAGTGGGATGCTTGTCCATGTTAGGGCAGTACCCAAGTACCGGTCCACCCACATATCAAATTATCAAAGTACCGAACGCGAATCTTATGAACGTGATGAAAACTAGCTTGACGATAATTCCCAATGTGTCCTCGGGAGCTCCTTCTTCATTATTAGAATTTGTCCAGGCTTATCCTTTGCTACATAAAGGATTGGGCCACCTTGATGCACTTTATTTACTTTATTTACTTTTTGCTCGTTACTATTTATCTTATCACAAAACTATCTATCACCTACTATTTCAGTGCTTGCAGAGAAAACCTTACTGAAAACCGCTTATCATTTCCTTCTGCTCCTCGTTGGGTTTGACCTACCTCATATTGCAGTGGCCAAATAATACCTCATAGCTAGCCATGGAAAACCTCATGCCAAAGCATACATAAATTTGCTCAACTTCACAATATATGTAGAATTGAAACTCAATGTTTAATGATCAAACCAAATAGATTAAAAATGACAAAAAAATACTACTAATAATAAAGGATACAAAAGAGACCAAATCAAATAGTTTGCTTCATCCACTCCTGCCATCTGTGTAGACACTCCTGTTGTTGCAGGTCGCCACTGAAAAAATATGTCTTCCTCTTATTTTTCTGTAACATGAAATAAAATTGATATAAAATGAACCAATTCGGATATAATCTATACATACACACATTTCTTTTTCAGTTCAAAATCAGTTAATTGTTCAAATGCATCAATTTAGAAATCAACACATATAACATGTCAGTTCAAACTTCGAATGCATCTCCCATTTTTGTTTGCCTCTCTTGGCTACAAAATAAATAAATTGCCCACTGATTACTAGCCGAGGAGACGAGAAGCACCGGTGTTTCTCAACTTTGGAGGGGCAGCTAATCTTCGGTTTAGCGCCCAGCGGCCAGGCAGAGGACATGAATCACGTCCAGGCATGGTAAGCTAGTGCAAGCAGGGAGCTATACAAGCGAGAGCGGCCGCCGGCAACGGTCTGCAGAAGACCAGCACTCACGGATTCATTGCACGGGAGCAGCATGTAGATCGCGAGAGGCGGCGACCGCGTGCGGAGGCAGAGGACGACCCTAGGGCTCAGGTTGCAGAGGGCGACGCACAGACGGTTTACCTTGACGATTTTTCTTCTGACGGGGACCCCATGATTTTGGGGGCCCTATGCGGTCGGCCACTTTGGCCCCCCTCATCGACGGGCCTACGAGTAAAGAGACTTGCCGGTAACGAGATTGAACTAGGTATTGAGATACCGACGATCGAATCTTAGGCAAGTAACATACCGATGACAAAGGGAACAACGTATGTTGTTATGCGGTTTGACCGATAAAGATCTTCGTAGAATATGTAGGAGCCAATATGAGCATCCAGTTTCCGCTATTGGTTATTGACCGGAGATGTGTCTCGGTCATGTCTACATAGTTCTCAAACCCGTAGGGTCCGCACGCTTAAAGTTAGATGACAGTTATATTATGAGTTCATGTGTTTTGATGTACTGAAGATAGTTCGGAGTCCCGGAGTGATCATGGACTTGACGAGGAGTCTCGAAATAGTCGATACATGAAGATTGATATATTGGAAGCCTATATTTGGATGTCGGAAGTGTTTCGGGTGAAATCAGGATTTTATCGGAGTACCGAGGGGTTACCGGAACCCCCCGGGGGCTTAATGGGCCATAGTGGGCCTTAGTGGAGAAGAGGAGAGGCGGCTAGGGCAGGGCCGCATGCCCCTCCCCCCTAGTACGAATAGGACAAGGAGAGGGGGGCGGCGCCCCCCTTTCCTTTCTCTCTCCCTCCTCTTTCCCCCCTTCTCCTAGTCCAACAAGGAAGGGAGGAAGTCCTACTCCCGGTGGGAGTAGAACTCCTTCTGGCGCACCTCCTCCTGGCCGGCCGCACCTCCCCCCTTGATCCTTTATATACAGGGGCAGGGGGGCACCTCTAGAGAAAACAACAATTGATCATTGATCTCTTAGCCGTGTGCGATGCCCCCCTCCACCATAGTCCTCCTCGATAATATCGTAGCGGTGCTTAGGCGAAGCCCTGCGACGGTAGAACATCATCATCATCACCATGCCGTTGTGCTGACGAAACTCTCCCTCGACACTCGGCTGGATCGGAGTTCGAGGGACGTCATCGAGCTGAACATGTGCAAGAACTTGGAGGTGCCGTGCTTTCGGTGCTAGATCGGTCGGGTCGTGAAGACGTACGACTACATCAACCGCGTTGTGCTAACGCTTCCGCTTTCGGTCTATGAGGCTACGTGGACAACACTCTCCCCTCTCATTGCTATGCATCACCATGATCTTGCATGTGCGTAGGAATTTTTTTGAAATTACTATGTTACCTAATAGTGGCATCTGAGCCTAGGTTTTATGCGTTGATGTCGTATGCACGAGTAGAACACAAGTGAGTTGTGGGCGATACAAGTCATACTGCTTACCAGCATGTCATACTTTGGTTCGGCGGTATTGTTGGATGAAGCGGCCCGGACTGACATTACACGTACGCTTACGAGAGACTGGTTCTACCGACGTGCTTTGCACACAGGTGGCTGGCGGGTGTCAGTTTCTCCAACTTTGTTAAACCGAGTGTGGCTACACCCGGTCCTTGAGAAGGTTAAAACATCACTAACTTGACAAACTATCGTTGTGGTTTTGATGCGTAGGTAAGAACGGTTCTTGCTCAGCCCATAGCAGCCATGTAAAACTTGCAACAACAAAGTAGAGGACGTCTAATTTGTTTTTGCAGGGTATGTTGTGATGTGATATGGTCAAGATGTGATTTGTATGAGATGATCATGTTTTGTAACCGAGTTATCGGCAACTGGCAGGAGCCATATGGTTGTCGCTTTATTGTATGCAATGCAAACACCTTGTAATTGCTTTACTTTATCACTAAGTGGTAGCGATAGTCGTAGAAGCAATAGGTGGCGAGACGACAATGATGCTACGATGGATATCAAAGGTGTCGCTCCGGTGACGATGGTGATCATGACGGTGCTTCGGAGATGGTGATCACAAGCACAAGATGATGATGGCCATATCATATCACTTATATTGATTGCATGTGATGTTTATCCTTTATGCATCTTTTTTTGCTTTGTTTGACGGTAGCATTATAAGATGATCTCTCACTAAATTTCAAGGTAAAAGTGTTCTCCCTGAGTATGCATCGTTGCGAAAGTTCTTCGTGCTGAGACACCACGTGATGATCGGGTGTGATAGGCTCTACGTTCAAATACAATGGGTGCAAAATAGTTGCACACGTGGAATACTCAGGTTAAACTTGATGAGCCTAGCATATACAGATATGGCCTCGGAACACTGAGACCGAAAGGTCGAGCACGAATCATATAGTAGATATGATCAACATAGTGATGTTCACCATTGAAAACTACTCCATCTCACGTGATGATCGGACATGGTTTAGTTGATTTGGATCACATTATCACTTAGATGATTAGAGGGATGTTTATCTAAGTGGGAGTTCTTAAGTAATATGATTAATTGAACTTAAATTTATCATGAACTTAGTACCTGATAGTATTTTGCTTGTCTATGTTTGTTGCAGATAGATGGCTCGTGCTGTTGTTCCGTTGAATTTTAATGCGTTCCTTGAGAAATCTAAGTTGAAAGATGATGGTAGCAATTATACGGACTGGGTGCGTAACTTGATAATTATCCTCATTGCTGCATAGAAGAATTACGTCCTGGAAGCACCACTGGGTGCCAGGCCTGCTGCAGATGCAACTGATGATGTTAAGAACATCTGGCAGAGCAAAGCTGATGACTACTTGATAGTTCACTATGCCAGGCTTTACGGCTTAGAACTGGGACTTCAACGACATTTTGAATGTCATGGAGCATATGAGATGTTCCAGGAGTTGAAGTTAATATTTCAAGCAAATGCCCGGATTGAGAGATATGAAGTCTCCAATAAGTTCTATAGCTGCAAGATGGAAGAGAATAGTTCTGTCAGTGAACATATACTCAAAATGTCTGGGTATAATAATCACTTGATTCAACTGGGAGTTAATCTTCCTGATGATGGTGTCATTGACAGAATTCTTCAATCACTGCCACCAAGCTACAAGAGCTTCGTGATGAACTATAATATGCAAGGGATGGACAAGACTATCAAGCTATGGAGGTAGAAATCAAGAAGGAGCATCAAGTGTTGATGGTCAATAAGACCACCAGTTTCAAGAAAAAGGGTAAAGGGAAGAAGAAGGGTAACTTCAAGAAGAACGGCAAACAAGTTGCTGCTCAAGAGAAGAAACCCAAATCTGGACCTAAGCCTGAGACTGAGTGCTTCTACTGCAAGCAGAATGGTCACTGGAAGTGGAACTGCCCCAAGTATTTGGAGGATAAGAAGGATGGCAAGGTGAAAAAAGGTATATGTGATATCCATGTTATTGATGTGTACCTTACCAATGCTTGCAGTAGCACCTGGGTATTTGATACTGGTTTTGTTGCTAATATTTGCAACTCGAAACAGGGACTACGGATTAAGCGAAGATTGGCTAAGGAAGAGGTGATGATGCGCGTGGGAAATGGTTCCGAAGTCGATGTGATCGCGGTCGGCACGCTACCTCTACATCTACCTTCGGGATTAGTTTTAGACCTTAATAATTGTTATTTGGTGCCATCGTTGAGAATGAACATTATATCTGGATCTTGTTTGATGCGAGACAGTTATTCATTTAAACCAGAGAATAATGTTTGTTCTATTTATATGAGTAATATCTTTTATGGTCATGCACCCTTGAAGAGTGGTCTATTTTTATTAAATCTCGATAGTAGTGATACACATATTCATAATGTTGAAGCAAAAAGATGCAGAGTTGATAATGATAGTGCAACTTATTTGTGGCACTGTGATGTCTACTACACAACCTTCTTCTTGTAGACGTTGTTGGGCCTACAAGCGCACAGGTTTGTAGGACAGTAGCAAATTTTCCTCAAGTGGATGACCTAAGGTTTATCAATTCTTGGGAGGCGTAGGATGAAGATGGTCTCTCTCAAACAACCCTGCAACCAAATAACAAAGAGTCTCTTGTGTCCCCAACATACCCAATACAATGGCAAATTGTATAGGTGCACTAGTTCGGCGAAGAGATGGTGATACAAGTGAAATATGGATGGTAGATAAAGGTATTTGTAATCTGAAATTATAAAAACAGCAAGGTAGCAAGCGATAAAAGTGAGCCTAAACGGTATTGCAATGGTAGGAAACAAGGCCTAGGGTTCATACTTTCACTAGTGCAAGTTCTCTCAACAATAATAACATAGATAGATCATATAAGAATCCCTCAACATGCAACAAAGAGTCACTCCAAAGACACGAATAGCGGAGAACAAACGAAGAGATTATGGTAGGGTACGAAACCACCTCAAAGTTATCCTTTCTGTTCTATCTATTCAAGAGTATGTAGTAAAATAACATGAAGCTATTCTTTCCGCTCAATCTATCATAGAGTTCATACTAGAATAACACCTTAAGATACAAATCAACCAAAACCCTAATGTCACCTAGATACTCCATTGTCACCTCAAGTATCTGTGGGCATGATTACACGATATGCATCACACAATCTCAGATTCATCTATCCAACCAACACAAAGTACTTCAAAGAGTGCCCCAAAGTTTCTACCGGAGAGTCAAGACGAAAACATGTGCCAACCCCTATGCATAGGTTCATGGGCGGAACCCGCAAGTTGGTCACCAAAACATACATCAAGTGGCACATGATATCCCATTGTCACCACAGATAAGCACGGCAAGACATACATCAAGTCTTCTCAAATCATTAAAGACTCAATCCGATAAAATAACTTCAAAGGGGAAAACTCAATCCATTACAAGAGAGTAGAGGGGGAGAAACATCATAAGATTCAACTATAATAGCAAAGCTCGTGATACATCAAGATCGTGCCATAGAGAGAACACGAGAGAGAGAGATCAAACACATAGCTATTCGCACATACACTCAGCCCCGAGGGTGAACTCCCTCCTCCTCATGGATAGCGCCAGGATGATGAAGATGGCCACCGGTGATGGATTCCCCCTCCGGCAGGGTGTCGGAACAGGCTCCCGAGAGTTTTTTGGTGGCTGCAGAGGCTTGCGGCGGCGGAACTCCCGTTCTATCTTCTCCGTGGATGTTTTTAGGGTACGTGGGACTATATAGGCGAAAGAAGTCGGTCGGGGCGGGGGGGTGCTCGAGGGGCCCACGAGACAGGGGGCGCGCCCAGTAGGGGGGCGCGCCCTCCTATCTCCTGGCCTCCTCGAGGATCTTCTGATGTGAACTCCAAGTCTCCATGTTCATATTCTTCCAAAAAATCACGCTACCGAAGGTTTCATTCTGTTTGGACTCCGTTTGATATTCCTTTTCTTTGAAATACTGAAACAGGCAATAAAACAGCAATATGGGCTGGGCCTCTAGTTAATAGATTAGTCCCAAAATTAATATAAAAGTGTATAATAAAGCCCGTAATCATTCAAAACAGATAATATAATAGCATGAATGCTTCATAAATTATAGATACGTTGGAGACGTATCAGCATCCCCAAGCTTAATTCCTACTCGTTCTCGAGTAGGTAAATGATAAAATAAAGAATTTATGAAGTGTGAATGCTAGAAGGTGCACAAGTTTTATCAATGATAATTTCAATCACCTTTTCTAGCATGATAATATGTCATAACAGTAGTTCATCTCATAAAACTTCTCATGATAAAGTAACAAGCAATTCACATGTTAAAGCATAGACCATAAACTTTCTCGAAAACTAGAAAACTTCATTCTCAGTCATCAAACAATTGCAATTCATCTTATTTTCAGGAATAGCAAACTCCACATACTCAACTATCATATAGTCTTCTACAATTGCTAACACTCATGCAATACTAATGATTATGGAGTTTTAATCGGACACTGAGAAAGATAGGGGCTTATAGTGTTCACCTTTGGGTGATGTCAATAATAATAGTTCATGCTAACTTACATCCAATTGAATATATATATATATATATATCAGGATCTTCCCAACACGAGGTGCTTGCCAAAGGATAAAATGAAAAAGGGAAAGGTGAAGATCACCTTGACTCTTGCATAAAGTAAAAGACATTTAAAACAAAACAGAAGCTAGCCAACTCGCTCCCAGGATGCTCCCCCGATCGCATCCTTCGTTGGCCCTTCAATGCTGGTCAGCGCAATCTTTTTTTCACTCCTGGCCGTTGGATCCTCGCTAGGAATTCATCCGTGCCATTTTCACCATGTGGTAGATCCTGGACGGGGTGTGACATGTGGGCTTGGGCTAGCTCCGAATGGCTGGGTGCGAGTTTTTCGAGTGTGCGGGGCAGCCTCTCCTGTTGCGCCGCGTGCGCGCGCTCGCGTCGTGGGGACGTGCGGGTCTATGGTTGGGCGTGGGCGTGAACCCTAGCCCCCTAGTCCCCAGCCGCCACACCCCCGACCCCTCCCTCCTCCTCACTCCCTCGCCACACTGTCGCACCATCTCTCTCCTCCCTCCTCCATCATCACTAGTCGCAGCACCAGGAGATTTGCCGCCGCCGAGATCCAGCGCCTTGCAAGGTCCTTGGGTCAGCCTTGTCGCGCCCGCCACTCTGTCGACCAGATCTGCGCCCTTGACTCCCTCTTCTCTCGCGTCACGCGGTGCCTGCTGCTCCACCATGCGGCGGTTAACTCGTGGATGACGGGGCCATGGACCGGTCCTTAAGGAGAGAACAAAGATGAGGGAGAGAGAAGGAAGGAGAGGAGGGAGAAGGAGAGAGGAAAGAGGAGAGTTTGCCACAAAAATCTTGCTGAGGTGCTCCTCTCTATTTTCCTATTACTTTCTCCATCACACATGTTTAACTTTGCTGATATATGGGTTTTATAAACATGAAGTGTACAGATCTGAGGATGAAGAGAAGAAGAAGAATTTAGCTCAAGGGGTGAAGAAAATCAAGGTGATTTTCCTCCCTGTTTTGAACCTTTGTTCTTGCATTTAGATGATACAATTTGTGATCATGTGTATGTGCATTTATGAGATCTTTGCTGCTAGGTACAGAGTTTATGGTTACTGAAATTGGATAACCGAGAGTCACAGCTTCAGTTTTCAATTACAGTGATTGATGTGTTATGTTTGCTGCAATGTGTCATGTGTGTTTGAGATAGAAGGATGAAAAAGAGGGGACTGGAAGCTTGATCATTGCCAGGATCTGGATTCAGAGAGAGGGGTGAAAAAGAAAGGACATGGATTCTGAGAGGGATGAAAAGAGGGGACTGAAAGATCTTGCATTGCGTTTCTTCATCTACCAATACGGTTTTGTGTACCATTTGAACATAACCAAGTAGTATAACCAAAGTGTGCTGGTAATATCCCTTTCTTATTTTGTAATTGGACAAATAGTTGCGCATATGCCATCTCTATGCAGTCTTTCTAACTGATGCAATTTCTAGGTCTATGGATTCTCATGGGATGCGATTCTAGTCATGCTGCTTGTTATGAAGGTAAAAACAAAATTATATGTTTCTTCAGTTTAGTTTGGTCTGCATTTGTCTCAGCGAGCGAGTGTTCACAGGTACAATGCTTATGCCGTTATTAATTAGTCCGGATTCTGTTCTCGTGTAGAATATTCTGTTTAGTTTGGTCTGCATTTGTCCCATAGAGCGAGTGTTCACAGGTGGAGTGCTTATGTCAGTTATTAATCTGTCAAGATTCTGGCCTAATGTAGAATATTCAGTTTAGCTGGTCCACATTTGTCCTAGAGACCGAGAGTTACTGATAAAATACTTATTTGGCTTAAATTAAATTTTATGGATTTGCAGGCTGAGGTGAGCATCATGAAGATGAGTAGGCGAGTGGCTGGTATAGAGAGCTCCTCGAATAGGGAAGTAGCATTGTTGGAGGAACTCGAAGATGAGAATGTCAATTTTGGCATGTCCAGTTCATGCAACCTTTGCATCTTTACATATCTTTGCCTTACTACCATTTTATTTTTGCTGCTTTGGGATTAGGTTCCGAAGTCATGCCTTTGCCTTACTGTTGTGCTGATACTGGATGCAACATTGTGGACCTCTGGTTCGAGCATGGCCACGGATTGTAGGGGAGGAATGTATTGCCTAATGAGTTGTATGCTTTCTTCAGATCCTCTGTGCTCCCTATCACATCTGGCTTGGCCACCTATAGATTCTTGGGTCCAGGTGAGCTCTCCTTCCACTCTGCAAGTTTTGCTTGCTCTTTCTGGGCTATTTGTGA
Source organism: Triticum dicoccoides (assembly GCF_002162155.2). Lineage (NCBI taxonomy): Eukaryota > Viridiplantae > Streptophyta > Magnoliopsida > Poales > Poaceae > Triticum > Triticum dicoccoides. The sequence goes on along the minus strand of NC_041391.1, from coordinate 576,441,808 downwards.
AGGCTAGCCCCTTTCCTAAGTCTCTTATTTTATTATGGATCATGGAAGTGGGGAGTGTAACTCACATTTTTATAACACCGATCCTTTCGGTATATATACTTTGGTTTTCTGAAAGTGGATTGCATTTGCTTCCTGATCACATTGAAACAAGGGTGGAAATAACCATCGTCCGCCGACCGTTCTTCCTCCCTCAGGTTCCCGATCTAAAGCGGAGGAACACGAGGTCGCATCCATTAAGTGGCAGAAGGGGGTTGCAACGATTTTCTTCAGTCTGACAATCATATAGTAATTAGATGGTGTAGTACTATGGCGGTGGTATACTGATTTGGTGTAAGAATCACTAACATGACTTTGCGTGTACAAATCTTACAGGTTAATGATATTAAGAATTAGTAGCGTGTTTTTTTGTTTACTGCTGGATTTGCTAACAATATGTCTCTTGTGTTGTTGATTGATATGCAGACTTGCTGTTTTTTGTTCAGTTGAAGGGCCCTCCAGGCTTAAGATCTTTCGAGGATAATTGTGTCATTGAATCTGAAGGTATATGATTGGTTTCTCAACTCATGTATCGATAAGCATTTTTTGCATCCTCAATATATTGTTACTTACCTGACTTGTCGTACATTTGTGAGGTTTCTGAGGAAGTTCACTTCTTGCACGCGGCGTATAACTTGAGTTGCCTACAAATGATTTTGCCAGTTCGACAAAAATTTAGAATAACCAAGGGAACTTTCTCAGTTTTGTTGTTCTTGCTCTTCTCAGATTTTAGGTTGGCGGTATTAACACATATGCCACACACTAAGTTTAGATCTTAGTGTGAGATTAAATTGGCATAAATCCTTGTGCCATGTTGAAAAATTAGAATTACAAAAAAGAAAGGAAATATTAAAGAAGGGATATGGTTGATTAGGTTGTTGTGGTGTTTCTTTGTTAATAATTACATGCTAACTTGCTGGTTTAATTTAGGTGTGTGGAATATAGGAAATACAAGGAGAGATATTTCAGTTGCAATCCATATTTTACTCTATAGTTGTGCGCCGCCATGGTGTCAATTTTGAACTTGCAAACTGAACTGCAAAATGTTTTAATGCCTTGGCGCATGAAGTTTTCTTTGCCTGCTCTGACTACTTCATTTATATTTATTTACCAGGTTATGCGATCTCCTATGTTGCCACATGTTGATCTTTTGTTGTGTTGTAACTCTGTTTTGCTGCTCGAGGTTTGCTTCCTTTCTTTCTAGCTACATGTGTATTCTTTGATTTCTAGCTACATGCATGTTTTCCTTTTGCTCATGGCATAGTTTACTTATATCGAACAGTAGCATCTTTGTTATTACAGAAATACTAGGCCTGTGCTTCTTCACGGTGGCCGTCTCTTTTTTTGTGAGAAGTGTGCCTTATGGCTTATTCTTGTATATTCAGTTCTTCTGCATTCAACAATCAATACCAAGCCATTTTTATGGAGCCGATAGTGTTCTGGTGGTCAGTGATAACTGAAAATCTCTTTCATTATCATTGCTTGCTATGTAGCCATCTTTCTTATTTTCGCTTTGCTTCGATGTGTTTGTTTCTATGGAGTCGCTGCTACCTTACAACATCAAGATGAAAACTAAGCATCTGAGTTTCTCGGAGCAGCCCTACACATGGTTGTTGTGCCTTTTTCCCTTGTGCTTTTGAAATGCACCATGACAGTAGTCAATGCATATATCAGGGTTGTAAACCTATTAGATTTGGGACAGAGGAAAGTGTGAATATCTTTTGATTGTTGCAAAGTAAAAGTTGACATTAGTGCCAGCTTAGGTGATCTAGTCCAAAGGGATATCTCAGCTTTATGAGTTGATAGTATATTTGCATCTAAGAATAAACCTTAGCTTTTGGAAAGAATTTATGAGTGAAAGTATTCTGGTGTATACCATCCTTTTGTGCAGGATTGTTATGGTTATTGTGGTTGTCAATTTTGTTGACAAAATAGTTCCAATGGACATCTTTTTCGGTGTCGTACAGTAGATATATTTGGTCTGCTCTTTCATGCGTTCTTCGGCTTTATGATTAATATTCCTAGAAATTTGAACAAAATTGAGCTATTAAATATACGTCCCAGGAAATTTAGATTATTACAGTGGGGGCACTCCTTTGCATGGTTTTCAGTACAAGAGATTTAACCTTTTTTGTAGTATCATTCTCCCTGGCGGACTACATTTAGGTTGTTTTAATTACAAGCATGCCTTCAGCTCATGGTTCTTATATTTTTTATTTTCCACAGGACAATTTCCTGGATTAATATATATACTGGAGATCCAGGAGTCCACCCGAATTCAGTCTCCAAGAAGCCTTTCATCCAGGATGCACCAAAATTCTTTTCAAATGTTATATGAAAAGCGTGTGTGCTAGATGTGGCCACTGTCCAGCGTTTTGATCTGTCCACTCAGGTGCTTTTGTCTAGGTGCTAACACAACAAGCTGCTTATCTTATAGATACTTATCATATGTACAATCCTATGTTTGTTCTGTATGCATGTTAGAGCAGGAGCTTCTGCCCCTATGTGAGTAATCCTATGGGAATTAGCAACGTTGCTTGTACTTTCGAGTGGGCTCAATCCAATGCAAGTTTTTGGAGCAGTTGGATTCCAGAACAAACGACTAGGTATTCCCAAAGAGGTCAATCCACTGGTGGCTAGCATAATATCTTCATGTTGGGACAAGTAAGATGACAGATCATTTCTCAAATAATAAGTCGCTGTTCTCAAAATTTTATTTTCTCTTCTTTTCTGCTCCTTGCCCCACTAACTATGACCTCAAGGTTCTTGGGTGCAGCGATCAAAGCAAACAACCATCGTTCTACCCGCTCTTGTCATCGCTGAAGAAATTACAGTGGTTACTTATTACAGAAAGCCTATGACAATTTGCCAGTGTTGTTTGTGCAATATACTGGTTTTATGGCAGGTGCATGTTTGAATTCAGATGGCAGTGGTCTCCTTGTTTATAGTGATAAGAATAATAAAAATATTGATAATGGTCTTTCCACTATTACAATCATAGATTGCATTACTTGCTTCCATTAGAAAGGAACTGTGGCTCATGGGTTTACTGGATGATCTTTTTGATAGACATTTTCAAAATAGCATGGTTTAACACATGGGCTTTCTACTACGAGTATCGAATATGTCCTTGCAAAATGAAACTATTTTCATTGACAACATGTCTTTAATGGGTCTCTGCGCCATTTGGCGCAACGGGTCAACTAGTAAAGTAAAAGATAGGCCCTTCACAGAGGGAAGCAGAGGTTGTCATGCGCTTTTAGGGTTGGATGCACAAAATCTTAATGCGAATGAACGTCACTTTATATTGCCACTTGTATATGGACATTTATTATGCAGTCCGTCGCTTTTATTGCTTCCATAATAAGATCGTATAAAGCTATTTTCTTCACACCAAATATCATACATATTTAGAGAGCAATTTTTATTGCTTGCACCGATGACAACTTACTTGAAGGATCTTACTCAATCCATAGGTAGGCATGGTGGACTCTCATGGCAAAACTGGGTTTAAGGATATTTGGAAGCACAAGTAGTATCTCTACTTGGTGCAAGGAATTTTGGCTAGCATGAGGGGGAAAGGCAAGCTCAACATGTTTGAATGACAATATACTTTAACTGAGATGTGCGAAAACATAACCCATTACGTTGTCTTCCTTGTCCAACATCAACTCTTTGGCATGTCATACTTAATGAGTGCTCCCAATTATAAAAGATGTCTAGGATAGTGTATTTATATATGAAATCTCTCTTCCTTCAATATTCTTTCATGAATTGTTCAAATGACCAATACAATGCTTGCTAACCTTCAATAAATTTACAACCTCTACTTCTTAGATGTGAAGTCATTACTCCCCATGGGATAAGAAAATGAGACATATATAATTTCAGATTTATGACATTCAACTCATTCAACAATTTACTCATAGGATATAAGTGAAGCACACGAGTAAATGACAAACTACTCCAACAAGATATAAGTGAAGATCAATGAGTAGCGAAATAATTATGTAACTATGTGAAGACTCTCTCTCATTAAAGAATTTCAGATCTTGGTATTGTATTCAAACAGCAAGAAAAACAAAATAAAATGGCATTGCAAGGATAGCACGACTCATGTGAAGAAGCAAAAACTCAGGCTCAACCGATACTAACTGATAGTTGTTGAAGAAGAAAGGTGGGATGCCTACTGGGGCATCCCCAAGCTTAAATGTTTGAGACTTCTTGAAATATTATCTTGGGGTGCCTTGGGCATCCCCAAGCTTGAACTTTTGTGTCTTCTTAATTCCTCTCATATCATGGTTTCTCTTTTTATCAAAAGCTTCATCCACACCAAACTCAACAAGAACTCGTGAGATAGGTTAGTATAAACCAATGCAAAACCTTATCATTTTCTACTGTAACAAATCACTAAAATTATTATTCAACATTGCATACTAAATTCCTCTGCATATTTAACACTCCTATCCTCAAATAGAATCATTAAACAAGCAAACATATGCAAACAATGCAACCATAACAGCAGTCTGTCAAAACAGTACAGTCTGTAAAGAATGCAGGATTCATCATAATTCCCTAATTCCAAAAATTATGAGAGAAAATTCCCACTGTAGTAAATTTATCAGATCTCAATATGCAAAAAAATTCAACATTATACCATTCTCTGACTTTTCTAGGGAATTTTTGCAACAGCGGTAAACTTTCTGTTTTCAAACAGCAACATGTATACTAGCAAAATAAGCATGGTAAAGGCTATCCTTGACATTTTTATTGAAAACATAGATGCAAAACATTATTCTAAATAACAGCAAGAAAAATACTAACAAAATAAAATGACGCTCCAAGAAAAACACATATCATGTGGTGAATAAAAATATAGCTCCAAGTAAGGTTACTGATGGACGAAGACGAAAGAGGGGATGCCTTCCGGGGCATCCCCAATCTTAGGCTCTTGGTTGTCCTTGGATATTACCTTGGGGTGCCTTGGGCATCCCCAATATTAGGCTCTTGCCACTCCTTATTCCATAGTCCATCGAATCTTTACCCAAAACTTGAAAACTTCAACCACACAAAACTCAAAACAAAACTCGTAAGCTCCGTTAGTACAAGAAAATAAATCACCACTTAGGTACTGTAATGAACTCATTATAAATTCATATTTGTGTTAAACCTACTGTATTACAACTCCTCTATGGTTCATACCCTTACATACTACCCATAGATTCATCAGAATAAGCAAACAACACAATGAAAACAGAATCTGTCAAAAACAGAACAGTATGTAGTAATCTGTATCAAACGTATACTTCTGGAACCCCACAAATTATGAAATAAATTGGTGGACCTGAGGAATTTGTCTGTTAATAATATACAAAAAGAATCAACCTAAAATCACTCTCCAGTAAAAAATGGTATCTAATCTTGTGAGCGCAAAAGTTTCTGTTTTTTACAGCAAGACCATATAGACTTCACCCAAGTCTTCCCAAAGGTTCTACTTGGCACTTTATTGAAAAAAATCTATAAAACATGATTACTACAGTAGAATAATCATGTGGACACACAAAAACAGTAATTATAAATATTGGGTTGTCTCCCAACAAGCGCTTTTCTTTAATGCCTTTTTAGCTAGGCATGATGATGGCAATGATGCTCACATAAAAGATAAGAATTGAAACATAACGGGAGCATCATGAAGCATATGACTAGCACATTTAAGACTAACCCACTTCCTATGCATAGGGATTTTGTGAGCAAACAACTTAGGGGAACAATAATAAACTAGCATAGGAAGGCAAAACAAGCATAGCTTCAAAATTTTCAACACATAGAGAGGAAACTTGATATTATTGCAATTCCTACAAGCATATATTCCTCCCTAATAATAATTTTCAGTGGCATCATGAATGAATTCAACAGTATAATCATCACCTAAAGCATTCTTTTCATGGTCTACAAGCATAGAAAATTTACTACTCTCCGCATAAGCAAAATTCTTCTTATTCGGAATAGCGGGAGTATCATAAGAGACTTGAACAGTAAAAATTGTTTCCACATTAAAAGAGTAATGTACAGAAAAGGGGTAATCATAATCATGACAAGTTGTATAAATTTAATCATCACTACTTTTTATAGCATAAGTTTCATCACAATAATCATCATAAGTAGCAACTTTGTTCTCATCATAATCGATTGAAACCTCTTCCAAGATAGTGGAATCATCACTAAATAAAGTTGACACTCTTCCAAATCCACTTTCATATTCATCACAATAAAATTCAACATCCTCCAAAATAGTGGGATCTCTACTTCCTAAAGTTGACACTCTTCCAAACCCACTTTCATCAATATAATCATCATAAGTAAAAGGCATGCTATCATAACAACTTTGCATATCAAAACTTGGGAGGCTAAAAATGTCATCCTCATTAAACGTAGCATCCCCAAGCTTGGGAAAAACATTAATTTCAGCATATTCTCAAATATTTCATCCTCATCAAACATAGCTTCCTCAAGCTTGGGCCTTTTCATATCATAAGCATAATCATCATCAATAGTATGGATAGCACCAATAGTATAGCAATTATCATCATCCCAATGAGTAGTAGGAGCAACATCATTTGGGAGGGATACCTTTTTACCTTTGCTGCTCCTTCTCTTCATTTTCTTCTTCACATTATGTGTGGGTTCAACCTTCTTCCTTGAGCTCCTTATTGATGAGATTGGTTGAATAGAAAGCTCCTCCTCGTTACCTGATTCATCATAAGAAATAATAGGAGGAGATTGGGAAGTCTCTTCCCTTTCATTAGTATTCTCATCATCTTCTATTTGCTTTCTTTTCTTTATGTAATTGGCAATATAAGGATTTTCAATGCAATTCACCACGCAATACAAATAAATCTTCTCTAGATCAATATCAAGGAATTTCTTAAGGGCAAAATCGGGAAGATCCTTAGTTAAACGTTTCAATTCTTCATAACCCAAAAGCAAACTATGTTCATTATAATGTGCAAGGGAAATCAAATCATCACAATTTTTGGACATGATTCGATCATGAAATAATTTGCATCGGAGATGTAAATGACCACGTTCATTGCAAAGTTCACAAGTACGGCAAAGGAAATGTAAATTTTCAGCACTCCCATTTAACTTTTCTTGCAACAATTTATTTTCTAAATGTGTATGCCTCTTGCAATATATATCTTCTCTATTCGGTGTGTTCATGCAAACATGCACTCCACAAAAGTTGACATGCTCATAAGAGATATTTTCATCATGATTAGTGCAATCATCATTAGTACTATGGATATTCAAAGAATTCATACTAACAACATTGCAATCATGCTCATCATTCAAAGATGTAGTGCAAAACATTTTATAGATTTCTTCTTCTAGCACTTGAGCACAGTTTTCCTTACCATCATTCTCACGAAAGATATTAAAAGATGAAGCGTATGAGACAAACTCAATTCCATTTTTTGTAGTTTTCTTTTATAAACTAAACTAGTGATAAAACAAGAAACAAAAAGATTCAATTGCAAGATCTAAAGATATACCTTCAAGCACTCACATCCCCGGCAACGGCGCCAGAAAAGAGCTTGATGTCTACTACACAACCTTCTTCTTGTAGACGTTGTTGGGCCTGCAAGTGCACAGGTTTGTAGGACAGTAGCAAATTTCCCTCAAGTGGATGAACTAAGGTTTATCAATCCGTGGAAGGCGTAGGATGAAGATGGTCTCTCTCAAACAATCCTGCAACCAAATAACAAAGAGTCTCTTGTGTCCCCAACACACCCAATACAATGGCAAATTGTATAGGTGCACTAGTTCGGCGAAGAGATGGTGATACAAGTGCAATATGGATGGTAGATAAAGGTATTTGTAATCTAAAATTATAAAAACAGCAAGGTACCAAGCGATAAAAGTGAGCGTAAATGGTATTGCAATGGTAGGAAACAAGGCATAGGGTTCATACTTTCACTAGTGCAAGTTCTCTCAACAATAATAACATAGATAGATCATATAACAATCCCTCAACATGCAACAAAGAGTCACTCCAAAGACACTAATAGCGGAGAACAAACGAAGAGATTATGGTAGGGTACGAAACCACCTCAAAGTTATCCTTTGTGTTCTGTCTATTCAAGAGTACGTAGTAAAATAACATGAAGCTATTCTTTCCGCTTAATCTATCATAGAGTTCATACTAGAATAACACCTTAAGACACAAATCAACCAAAACCCTAATGTCACCTAGATACTCCATTGTCACCTCAAGTATCCGTGGCATGATTATATGATATGCATCACACAATCTCAGATTCATCTATCCAACCAACACAAAGTACTTCAAAGAGTGCCCCAAAGTTTCTACTGGAGAGTCAAGACGAAAACGTGTGCCAACCCCTATGCATAGGTTCATGGGCGGAACCCGTAAGTTGGTCACCAAAACATACATCAAGTGGCACATGATATCCCATTGTCACCACAGGTAAGCACGACAAGACATACATCAAGTGTTCTCAAATCATTAAAGACTCAATCCGATAAGATAACTTCAAAGGGGAAAACTCAATCCATTACAAGAGAGTAGAGGGGGAGAAACATCATAAGATCCAACTATAATAGTAGAGCTCGCGATACATCAAGATCGTGCCATAGAGAGAACACGAGAGAGAGAGAGAGATCAAACACATAGCTACTGGCACATACCCTCAGCCCCGAGGGTGAACTACTCCCTCCTCGTCATGGATAGCGCCGGGATGATGAAGATGGACACCAGTGATGGATTCCCCCTCCGGCAGGGTGCCGGAATGGGCTCCCGAGAGGTTTTTGGTGGCTACAGAGGCTTCCGGTGGCGAAACTCCCGATCTATCTTCTCTGTGGATGTTTTTAGGGTACGTGGGACTATATAGGCGAAAGAAGTCAGTCGGGGGGTGCTCGAGGGGCCCATGAGACAGGGGGCGCGCCCAGTAGGCGGGCGGGGCGCCCTCCTATCTCTTGGCCTCCTCAAGGATCTTCTGACGTGAACTCCAAGTCTCCAGGATCGTATTCTTCCAAAATATCACGCTGCCGAAGGTTTCATTTTGTTTGGACCCCATTTGATATTCCTTTTCTTCGAAATACTGAAACAAGCAATAAAACAGCAATATGGGCTGGGCCTCCTGTTAATAGGTTAGTCCCAAAAGTAATATAAAAGTGTATAATAAAGCCCGTAATCATTCAAAACAGATAATAAAATAGCATGAATGCTTCATAAATTATAGATACGTTGGAGATGTATCACACTGCCGTTTGGGTCATATTGGTGTAAAGCGCATGAAGAAACTCCATAGCGATGGACTTCTGGAATCACTGGATTATGAATCACTTGGTACTTGTGAACTGTGCCACATGGGCAAGATGACCAAAACGCCGTTCTCCGGAACTATGGAGCGAGCAACAGATTTGTTGGAAATCATACATACTGATGTATGTGGTCCAATGAATATTGAGGCTCGCGGCGGGTATCATTATTTTCTCACCTTCATAGATGATTTGAGCAGATATGGGTATATCTACTTAATGAAACATAAGTCTGAAACATTTGAAAAGTTCAAAGAATTTCAGAGTGAAGTTGAAAATCATCGTAACAAGAAAATAAAGTTTCTACGATCTGATCGTGGAGGAGAATATTTGAGTTACGAGTTTGGTTTATATTTGAAGAAATGTGGAATAGTTTCGCAACTCACGCCACCCGGAACACCACAACGTAATGGTGTGTCCGAACGTCGTAATCGTACTTTACTATATATGGTGTGATCTATGATGTCTCTTACTGATTTACTGCTATCGTTTTGGGGTTATGCTTTAGAGACGGCTGCATTCATGTTAAATAGGGCACCATCAAAATCCGTTGAGACGACGCCTTATGAACTGTGGTTTGGCAAGAAACCAAAGTTGTCGTTTCTTAAAGTTTGTGGTTGCGGTGCTTATGTGAAGAAACTTCAACCAGATAAGCTCGAACCCAAATCGGAGAAATGTGTCTTCATAGGATACCCAAAGGAGACTATTAGGTACACCTTCTATCACAGATCTGAAGGCAAGACTTTTGTTGCCAAGTTCGGATCCTTTCTAGAGAAGGAATTTCTCTCGAAACAAGTGAGTGGGAGGAAAGTAGAACTTGATGAGGTAACTGTACCTGCTCCCTTATTGGAAAGTAGTTCATCATAGAAACCGGTTCCTGTGACAACTACACCAATCAGTAAGGAAGCTAATGATATTGATCATGAAACTTCAGATCAAGTTACTACCGAACCTCGTAGGTCAACTAGAGTAAGATCCACACCAGAGTGGTACGGTAATCCTATTCTGGAGGTCATGTTACTTGACCATGGCGAACCTACGAACTATGAGGAAGCAATGATGAGCCCAGATTCCGCAAAATGGCTTGAGGCCATGAAATCTGAGATGGGATCCATGTATGAGAACAAAGTATGGACTTTGGTTGACTTGCCCGATGATCGGCAAGCCATCGAAAATAAATGGATCATCAAGAAGAAGACTGACGCTGATGGTAATGTTACTATCTACAAAGCTCGACTTGTTGCAAAAGGTTTTCGACAAGTTCAAGGAGTTGACTATGATGAGACTTTCTCACCCGTAGCGATGCTTAAGTCTGTCCGAATCATGTTAGCAATTGCCGCATTTATGATTATGAAATATGGCAAATGGATGTCAAAACTGCATTCCTGAATGGATTTCTAGAAGAAGAGTTGTATATGATGCAGCCAGAAAGGTTTTGTCGATCCAAAAGGTGCTAACAAAGTGTGCAAGCTCGAGCGATCCATTTATGGACTGGTGCAAGCCTCTCGGAGTTGGAATAAATGCTTTGATAGTGTGATCAAAGCATATGGTTTTATACAGACTTTTGGAGAAGCCTGTATTTACAAGAAAGTGAGTGGGAGCTCTGTAGCATTTCTGATATTATATGTAGACGACATATTGTTAATTGGAAATGATATAGAATTTTTGGATAGCATAAAAGGATACTTGAATAAAAGTTTTTCAATGAAAGACCTCGGTGAAGCTGCTTACATATTATGCATCAAGATCTATAGAGATAGATCAAGACGCTTAATTGGACTTTCACAAAGCACATACCTTGATAAAGTTTTGAAAAAGTTCAAAATGGATCAAGCAAAGAAAGGGTTCTTGCCTGTATTACAAGGTGTGAAGTTGAGTCAGACTCAATGCCCGACCACAGCAGAAGATAGAGAGAAAATGAAAGATGTTCCCTATGCTTCAGCCATAGGCTCTATCATGTATGCAATGCTGTGTACCAGACCTGATGTATTCTTAGCAATAAGTTTAGCAGGGAGGTACCAAAGTAATCCAGGAGTGGATCACTGGACAGCGGTCAAGAATATCCTGAAATACCTAAAAAGGACTAAGGATATGTTTCTCATTTATGGAGGTGACAAAGAGCTAGTCGTAAATGGTTACGTCGATGCAAGCTTTGACATTGATCCGGACAATTCTAAATCGCAAACCGGATACGTGTTTATATTGAACGGCGGAGCTGTCAGTTGGTGCAGTTCTAAACAAAGTGTCGTGGCGGGATCTACATGTGAAGCGGAGTACATAGCTGCTTCGGAAGTAGCAAATGAAGGAGTCTGGATGAAGGAGTTCATATCCGATCTAGGTGTCATACCTAGTGCATCGGGACCAATGAAGATCTTCTGTGACAATACTGGTGCAATTGCCTTTGCAAAGGAATCCAGATTTCACAAGAGGACCAAGCACATCAAGAGACGCTTCAATTCCATCCGGGACCAAGTCCAGGTGGGAGACATAGAGATTTGCAAGATACATACGGATTTGAATGTTGCAGACCCGTTGACTAAGCCTCCTCCACGAGCAAAACATGATTAGCACCAAAGCTCCATGGGTGTTAAAATCATTACTGTGTAATCTAGATTATTAACTCTAGTGCAAGTGGGAGACTGAAAGAAATATTCCCTAGAGGCAATAATAAAGTTATTATTTATTTCCTTATATCATGATAAATGTTTATTATTCATGCTAGAATTGTATTAACCGGAAACATAATACATGTGTGAATACATAGACAAACATAGTTTCACTAGTATGCCTCTACTTGACTAGCTCGTTGATCGAAGATGGTTATGTTTCCTGACCATATACATGTGTTGTCATTTGATTAACGGGATCACATCATTAGGAGAATGATGTGATTGACTTGACCCATTCCGTTAGCTTAGCACTTGATCGTTTAGTATGTTGCTACTGCTTTCTTCATGACTTATACATGTTCCTATAACTATGAGATTATGCAACTCCCGTTTACCGGAGGAACACTTTGTGTGCTACCAAACATCACAACGTAACTGGCTGATTATAAAGGAGCTCTACAGGTGTCTCCAAAGGTACATGTTGAGTTGGCGTATTTCGAGATTAGGTTTTGTCACTCCGATTGTCGGAGAGGTATCTCTGGGCCCTCTCGGTAATGCACATCACTATAAGCCTTGCAAGCAATGTAGCTAATGAGTTAGTTACGGAATGATGCATTATATAATGAGTAAATAGACTTGCCGGTAATGAGATACCGACGATCGAATCTCGGGCAAGTAACATACCGATGACAAAGAGAACAACATATGTTGTTATGCGGTTTGACCTATAAAGATCTTCATAGAATATGTAGGAGCCAATATGAGCATCCACGTTCCGCTATTTGTTATTGACCGGAGACGTGTCTCGGTCATGTCTACATAGTTCTCGAACCCGTAGGGTCCGCACGCTTAAAGTTAGATGACAGTTATATTATGAGTTCATGTGTTTTGATGTACCGAAGATAGTTTGGAGTCCCGGATGTGATCATGGACATGACGAGGAGTCTCGAAATAGTTGAGACATGAAGATTGATATATTGGAAGCCTATATTTGGATGTCGGAAGTGTTCCGGGTGAAATCGGGATTTTACCGGAGTACCGAGGGGTTACCGGAACCCCCCGGGGGCTTAATGGACCATAGTGGGCCTTAGTGAAGAAGAGGAGAGGCGGCTAGGGCAGGGCCACGCGCCCCTCCCTGCCTAGTCCGAATAGGACAATGAGAGGGGGGCGGCGCCCCCCCTTTCCTTCCTCTCTCCCTCCTCTTCCCCCCTTCTCCTAGTCCAACAAGGAACAGAGGAAGTCCTACTCCCGGTGGGAGTAGGACTCCTCCTGGCGCGTCCTCCTGGCCTGTAGCGACCCGACCCGAATGGATCAAGTCTCTGTGCTTAAGTGTCATCCCTGGATCTTTATGCTGACACAAATAGTACTCGAGGATTTATAACAGAGGTAAATCACATGTTTAAAGTAACGTAAATACTATTACCTCAATCCAAATAGCGGAAGTAACAAGATTGTGGATTCCCATCAACACCAACGGCAAAGTTGAGTATAGGAATCGTAACCCTAACGTATCACTTGTCGTAAGATCCTGCAACATGAGACATTGCAGCCACAAAGGGTCAGTACATTGAATGTACTGGCAAATTCACACCATAGAGCAATGATGAATAAAGGCTATCACTACATGCATATTTGGCTGGTGGAAAAGCTCTATGACTATAATGCTTTTGCGAAAAGCCAATTTTTTCCTACTGCAAAGGTATAAATTTTATTTAACTATCATGGTGGTTGCTAAACATTGAGAATGGCTGACAGCATTCTCAATCCCAATTAAGTAACATCATCATTAAAACCCAACAAGATTAATTAAAGTAACATGATGAGATTCACAAGAAAATCCAAGTACTAGATACTCAAGATGTCCATAACCGCGGACACGGCTAATCATGATTAGTTTATACACTCTGCAGAGGTTTGCGCACTTTTCCCCACACGACTCGATCTCCTCCGTTGGTTTTCTCGCACTACATGGTGTTTGAGAAACGGATGACCGAGACATAGTCTTTCAGAAGCGCTAGCACCTTACGATGGGTAGACCTGTGCACCTACTTTCCCCTCCATCTTCTAGTCTACCACTATAAGAGTTCGCACGACTTACTCAACCATGCTAGAGCCCATAATAGCATGTGGCTGCACACGGAAGTTTCAAGCATGAATAATCTTATGATCCCTTTGAGCCTGGGTGGAGGTCCAAAAACAAACAAGCAATCCTGGAATACCCAGGTACCTCAATCCACCCAGATGTGTATTAAAGTTGCCACCTTAAATAAACCATTAATTAACAATCTCACATCTGTCATGGAAATTCACTCACCCAATCCACGTCTACTAGCATAGCATGGCATAATAAGCAAACGTAGAGGTAACTCCCAAGGGTTTGATAGTAAAACAGGTGATAGGTACTACCTCATCTACTTCCCAAAACCCACATATTAAGAGATCCTATTCATGCAATGTTTGAGGATTGAAACCAATGAATAAAAACTGGGTATGAAAAGGGATATGGTCAAAGTGTGAACTTGCCTGTACTGTTGATGAAGATGATTCGCACTCAAAAACTCTTGATAGTTCTACTCGTCACACTCCGGTCAATCTATCGCGAGCAAGCAATGGTAACCACACATAAGCAATCACTCAAATGATCGGAAAGAAAGAAGAAAACAACTCGGAAAAACATCAAAACCAAGAAAATAACTCTTGCAACAGAAAACAATTTCTAACAGAACCAAAATTGGGGGTATTTGGCCTTATCATAAAGTTTAGGTCAAGAGCTTCGATTTGCAAACAGAATCAACTAAATCGGAGTTAGGAAACTCAAGTTATGATCAAACAAAGTTCAAATTCAAATCTGATCTAATTCAAATTTTAAACTTTCAAAAACATGTTTGAGTTGGATTACTGGATATAGGGGATCATAACGAAGAAGTGGGCGTTGGTTTCGTTGGATTTGGATACATGAGTAAAAAGTAGTGATTGATTGAAAAACAGGGGCCAAACTATAAAGAAACAATTACGGATAGGTCCCTAACTAAAACTAACAGAAAAGAAAAGACTAAAATAACGAACGTCGTTTATAAGGTCTAAACAGTGGACGTACGCTGTTTAATAAAACCTAAAAAAACAGATCTAGTCTAGGGTTTTCTAAAAAAATGAACTTAAAATAAAACCGGATCGGACAGCGGTTATACCGGTTCGTAGTGGTTTGGCGGTTTTCGAGAGAAAACCGGCGGCGCCGAGGTTGAACTCCGGCGATAGCGGGCGGCTCGGGCTTGACCGGAGCGGCGGCTCTGGTGGCCGGCGGCAAGGGCGGAGTGGACGGGGAGGGGCGACACGGCAAGGCGAGGTGGATGGCGGCGTCGGCGGTGGTCCACGGCGAAGGGACGGAGCGGAAGCGGCGAGCGGATCTCACCGGCGGTGGCAGATCCCGGCGAGTGCGGCGGCGGTGGCTCGGCGAGATGCGGGAGGGCGGCGGCGCGAGCAGAGGGAGGGGGAGGGGTGCCGACCTCGGCTTTTAAAGGCCAGAGGCCTCGAGAGGCGTGGGCGAGGGGCAAGGTGCGGCGGCGGCAAACTCTGGGAGAGTCCCGGTCGGCCACGGGGAAGAAAGGCGGCGGTGGCTATGGCCTGGGCCTAGCTAGGAGCTGGGCCGGCCCAGTCAGTGGGAGAGAGAGAGTTTTTTTTAAATCAATATTTTTTTACAGACAACCAAAATAAAATAAACCAACAAAATAAAACAAACACTATAGGCATATTATATATCAAAATTTTCATAAAAAGATTTTCTACAACTTGAACATTATTCTAGCTTCAAATAAAATCTACAAAATTTCAAATAATTCAAACAGTGCTACTGCTGTAATAAAATCCAATAAAAGTCATCTTCAAAATACCACAATGATTTCAAATTTATTTCTCTCCAATTTTCCGATGTAGGGAATCATTTTACCCTAATTTCCATATATTTTATTTCTGGAGAAAAATAATTTGAATAAAAATCCAAATAACTCCAATATTGAAAAATAAATTCAAAAGGACTTTGAATTTAATTCCTTTAAAACTTCCAACTCATATTTCATATATTTTGAAGAAGTCATATTATCTTCTCTCGTGAAAATCATTGAGTTGCTTAAAGTTTCTGAATTTGAAATATTTCCAAATGAAATTCAAATATTTTCATAATCCTTTTCATTTTTAAATGGAAGAAGTCATGTCATCTTCTCTCTAGGGTTTTGTATCTGAAAAGAATTTGAATTCATGGAGATCATAAATGCAAAATGGAAGTTCGGGAAAGTCCTTTTATTCCCTCTCATTTAACTTTCAAAAGTTTCAAATTCACTCACTTTCAGTTAATCAATCAAACAATCAATCGTAACTATCTGTTTAATATAACATTCCAAAATTTAGAATTTTGGGATGTTACAAACCTACCACCCTTAAAATGAATCTCATCCTCGAGATTCGGAGAGGCTAGAAAGAAACAGGTTAGGGTTTGGGGTCTTCAAAATCCATCTATCGTCTCAGGGGGTCTGGGGTGCTACCACCCTTAGAAACATTGATACGGTTCCATCAAAACTCATATACTCCTCCTTATTTTTGACAGGGTCGTCTTCTCAGATCTTCAGTATAATTCCTTCTCTGGGCTCTTCCGGTGGTGGCATAACCTTTTCCTCAATTCCTGTGTCCATTTCATCTTGCTAAGGTTATTCCATGACTGGGTCTTCTTAGCTGACGGGTCTGGCGCCAATACTAAACAACTATCGATATCTCATGGTGGTTAGCCATTTATGGTTCCTCCTGCAGAAAACGGGTCTGGGTTGAACCTCGCTGTATGTCCTACGATTGGCAACAACTGCCTTGTACAAGGGAAAAATACTTATACCATTCTAAGGTTTAAACAAGGTTTTGATCGTCGTCTCTCTACTATAGGTAAGTCACTCAGATTTACCATCCCATATAGCAAGGCGAACAATAAGAGTAAGTCGGTATGGTGATCAATCCATCCCGCACCCAAATCATTACCGTGTATATGGTTTAGTGAATCTCGCATTCTAACACTCGGTCATCCTCACAAGCATTGCAGAATTTTTCTTGTCAACGAACCAAGTTCAGATAAATCCATTGATTCTGCAAGCCAAACAAACATCTATCGTTTACTCACAACTCTCAGGTTTTGCGTAAACTCCTATAAGATCGTCTGTCGATAAAATCGTAACTTCTTCCAGGTTTTTCCTTCAGCAAGAATGTGCTTGCACCTTGGCAGATCCTGGGGCCTATGGGTTATGGCCCATCTCATCACTTGTAATCCTTGAACTCACCATCGGGGCAACTGATCATTATCCCAACATCCAACTTCCTGGCATACTTAAAATCCATCCAATTGTATCGTTTTTTTGCACCAAGCTAAGATGTGATTACTCAGACTCATCATAGAGTCACAATTGCTCCATATTACTAACATCATACCTCCTTTATATCCAATAGTACTTCATCCCTTCATATTCTTTGGGTATCCAACATATCGAGATAAAACTCATACTTGTTTAGTCCGAAATCCACTCCGTGGAATATCATTATCCTTTCCAGGGGTCAAATCTCCTCACAGGGTACTACCACCCTTAAAATGCTCCAATCTCATCCATATACCATATTTCTCATATCCTCGAAAATGATCAAAATCTTTCTTCATAGAGTAACAACTCATAAAAATCCAAATCAGTACCAACGATGATAATTTTATTGATTCTCCAATTACTAAAATCTCCTATATTTCCATTACATGCCTCAACTCAACACCTAAATACAGAAGAGATGTTCTCACTACTACTACTACATTTCTTTTGTTGCAAACTCAATTATTTAGCACAAGTCTCCTTCTTCTTGGGACAATCCCTGGAAAAGTGCCCTACTCCATTACAACAAAAACATATTATTTGTGACAAGTCTCGAAGTTTCCTTGTGATTACATAGCCTCCTTGGGTCCTCGGCTTCCTTTTTGGGCAACTGCTGAAGTAGTGCCCTGACTCCTTGCACCTGAAACAGGTGATATGACTCAGGTCCTTCCTGGAATCCAATCTACTCCTCTTCCTGGATTTTTCCTTTCCAATCAGGGCTTCTATTTCCTGTGGGTCATACTCTACTTCCTCTGTCGGGAATTCTACTAGATCTCCATTCAGACAATTCTGGGAGATGTGTCCTTCTTCTCCACATGAATAGCATGACTTGGTGCAGGGTTTAATTTTGTTTCCTTTGCGCTTGTCCTTGACATCTTCCTTCATCACAGGTTCTCCTAAAATCTCCATGAGGGCTCCTTTCATTGTTTCTTTCTTCTGCTGAATGGTTCTGTGTACCATGGGGTAAATATGACACTAAGCAGGGTTGTGGGTAGTTCCTTCACACAAGAAACAAGTAATCTGCCTAGTTGGGCCTTCTTCAGCTGGGTGACTTCCTTCACAATTAGGGCATTCATCCTTGTGCTCCTTATGGTTGTGTCCTATTTCTCCACAAAGCTTGCATGCACAGAGTTTCTTCATATCATTTCCATGTGGCTTCATCTCCTGGGACACAAGCTGAGACTTTAGCAAGGTCAACTTAAATTCATTCCAAGTGGTTGCTCCTTGCCATCCATTGATGCTTTGGTACATCCTCCACCAAGTTGCAGCACCTCTTTCAAAGCATTGAAGAGCATGCTGGCCATATCCTTTCCGGCTATAGGGTTATTCTTCATGTGATCCTCCATGTTCTGAATCCATCGGTCCGTCTCCAATTGACTCATCGGTCCAGATAATATGAGCTCATCTCCATTCATCCTCTATTGGGTCCAGGGGTTTTGGGGTGAGATAAGAGAGATAGAGAGGGATGCACACAATACAAACAATAAATTTTGAAAAGGGCATTTTTTGTGGTCGTCGGAAAAACATCAAACAGAAGACAGCTCACAATCATCGCATCTAACGTAAGTATATAACAGGGGTTTGGTCTTCTAACGGTCAATAAATCTTCAAAGTCGCAAACTCTTCAAGTCTTATTCATGTCTCCAATTGCATCTTCCGATCATGCTTGTCCTTTCTCAAGTTCTTTTGCCAGATCATCTCTGTTGACGCGAAGTCTCTCATGACGTCCTTTAATATTCTGGAGTTGCGTTCCAATCTTCTAGGTTTCAACATCCTTGGCATGAGCCATGGTCGTACTATCCTTCAGTTCCTAATGAATCTTCGGTATCTCGATGTTTTGCTCCTCCAGCTTGGCTACTTTCAGCTTCTGGTTCCTGAGTTCTTCATGAATTGCCTCCTTGTCAAAATACGGCTTCCTGAAGGTCCATCTTAAACTTCTTCATGTAATACTCCAGATCCTGGCGATACACCAACTAAGGTTAAAACTGCATCCTTTGCTGATAGGTGCTCCATCAGCCTTCTACTGTCCAATCCTTCCATGCATCTGCATGCTTAACTCATGGTGACAATAGCATAAGCGGGTGATAACATAATGGAGTGTCCATGTTTCTGCTCTTGTCATTTTCATGAGCTATCATTTCATACTTGATATATCCTTCCTTAGGGTTTTCTTGACAAAACTTTGAGTTCCAGTGCCCCATGTTCTGGTCTTTCTTCGATACACCTTGATCTCTAGTATTGACAGCTTCCATAGTTTGCCAGGTTCAATAAAGGTAGCCTTCCTAGGTCATACAAATCTGGGATTTCTTCAATGCCTTCAAATTCTCCAAGTCTTTGGAGTCTTCACCGTTGTAGTTTCCGTCATTGTAATGCACGGTAAAAATCCTCTTTATTCCAAAGGGGTCTTAGTTGTCCGATATCTTGTACTTCTTGGAGGGGTCTCATCAGTCGAATCTTCGTGGTCAAAAGGGGAAAAAGGGTATAGTCTCACTAAAAGGGACTATTTGAATAAGCTTAGAAGAGAAGAGAGGTAAAAGGTTCTTTTGAAAAGAAAGTTGTAGAGAAAAATCTTTTCTATGGGCTTGCCAGTTTCTAGGGTCATGTCCTACAGTCAACATGTGCTCTGATACCATCTTGTAGCGACCCGACCCGAATGGATCAAGTCTCTGTGCTTAAGTGTCATCCCTGGATCTCTATGCTAACACACACAGTACTCGAGGATTTATAACACAGGTAAATCACATGTTTAAAGTAACGTAAATACTATTACCTCAATCCAAATAGCGGAAGTAACAAGATTGTGGATTCCCATCAACACCAATGGCAAAGTTGAGTATAGGAATCGTAACCCTAACGTATCACTTACTCGTCGTAAGATCCTGCAACATGAGACATTGCAGCCACAAAGGGTCAGTACATTGAATGTACTGGCAAATTCACACCATAGAGCAATGATGAATAAAGGCTATCACTGCATGCATATTTGGCTGGTGGAAAAGCTCTATGGTTATAATGTTTTTGTGAAAAGCCAATTTTTTCCTACTTCAAAGGAATAAATTTTATTTAGCTATCATGGTGGTTGTTAAACATTGAGAATGGTTGACAGAATTCTCAATCCCAATTAAGTAACATCATCATTAAAACCCAACAAGATTAATTAAAGTAACATGATGAGATTCACAGGAAAATCCAAGTACTAGATACTCAAGATGTCCATAACCAGGGACACGGCTAATCATGATTAGTTTATACACTATGCAGAGGTCTGCGCACTTTTCCCCACACGACTCGATCTCCTCCATTGGTTTTCTCGCACTACATGGTGTTTGGGAAATGGATGACCGAGACATATTCTTTCAGAAGCGCTGGCACCTTACGATGGGTAGACCTGTACACCTACTTTCCCCTACATCTGCTAGTCTACCAATGTAAGAGTTCGCACGACTTAGTCAACCATGCTAGAGCCCATAATAGCATGTGGCTGCACACGGAAGTTTCTAGCATGAATAATTTTATGATCCCTTTGAGCCTGGGTGGCGGTCCAAAGACAAACAGGCAATCCTGGAATACCCAGGTACCTCAATCCACCCAGATGTGTATTAAAGTTGCCACCTTAAATAAACCATTAATTAACAATCTCACATCTGTCATGGAAATTCACTCACCCAATCCACGTCTACTAGCATAGCATGGCATAATAATCAAACATAGAGGTAACTCCCAAGGGCTTGATAGTAAAATAGGTGATAGGTACTACCTCATCTACTTCCCAAAACCCACATATTAAGAGATCCTATTCATGCAATGTTTGAGGATTGAAACTAATGCATAAAAAGTGTGAACTTGCCTGTACTGTTGATGAAGATGATTCACACCCAAAAACTCTTGATAGTTCTACTTGTCACACTCCGGTCAATCTATCGCGAGCAAGCAATGGTAACCACACATAAGCAATCACTCAAAAGATCGGAAAGAAAGAAGAAAACAACTCGAAAAAACATCAAAACCAAGCAAATAACTCTTGCAACAGAAAACAATTTCTAACAGTACCAAAATTGGGGGTATATGGTCTTATCAGAAAGTTTAGGTCAAGAGCTTCGATTTGCAAAAAGAATCAACTAAATCGGAGTTAGGAAACTCAAGTTATGATCAAACGAAGTTCAAATTCAAATCTGATTTAATTCAAATTTTAAACTTTCAAAAACATGTTTGAGTTGGATTACTGGATATAGGGGATCATAATGAAGAAGTGGACATTGGTTTCGTTGGATTTGGATACACAAGTAAAAAGTAGTGATTGATTGAAAAACAGGGGCCAAACTATAAAGAAACAATTACAGATAGGTCCCTGACTAAAACTAACAGAAAAGAAAAGACTAAAATAACGAACGTTCGTTTATAAGGTCTAAACAGTGGACGTTCACTGTTTAATAAAACCTAAAAAACAGATCTAGTCTAGGGTTTTCTAAAAAAACGAACTTAAAATAAAACCGGATCGGACGGTGGTTATACCGGTTCGCAGTGGTTTGGCGGTTTTCGAGAGAAAACGGCGGCGGCGAGGTTGAACTCCGGCGACAGCGGGTGGCTCGGGCTTGACCGGAGCGGCGGCTCTGGTGGTCGGCGGCGAGGGCGGAGTGGACGGGGAGGGGCGACGCGGCAAGGCGAGGTGGATGGCGGCGTCGGCAGCGGTCCACGGCAAAGGGACGGAGCGGCAGCGGCGAGCGGATCTCACCGGCGGCGGCGGATCCCGACGAGTGTGGCGGCGGTGGCTCGGCGAGATGCGGGAGGGCAGCGGCGCGAGCAGAGGGAGGGGGAGGGGTGCCGACCTCGGCTTTTAAAGGCCAGGGGCCTCGGGAGGCATGGGCGAGGGGCAAGGCGCGGCGGCGGCGGACTCCGGGAGAGTCCTGGTCGGCCACGGGCAAGAAAGGCAGCGGCGGCTACGGCCTGGGCCTGGCTGGGAGCTGGGCCGGCCCAGTCGGCGGGAGAGAGAGTTTTTTTTTAAATCATTATTTTTTTTACAGACAACCAAAATAAAATAAACCAACAAAATAAAACAAACACTATAGGCATATTATATATCAAAATTTTCAGAAAAGGATTTTCTACAACTTGAACATTATTCTAGCTTCAAATAAAATCTACAAAATTTCAAATAATTCAAACAGTGCTACTGCTCTAATAAGATCCAATAAAAGTCATCTTCAAAGTATCACAATGATTTCAAATTTATTTCTCTCCAATTTTCTGATGTAGGGAATCATTTTACCCTAATTTCCATATATTTTATTTTTGGAGAAAAATAATTTGAATAAAAATCCAAATAACTCCAATATTGAAAAATAAATTCAAAAGGACTTTGAATTTAATTCCTTTAAAACTTCCAACTCATATTTCATATATTTTGAAGAAGTCATATTATCTTCTCTCGTGAAAATCATTGAGTTGCTTAAAGTTTTTTCATTTGAAATATTTCCAAATGAAATTCAAATATTTTCAGAACCCTTTTCATTTTTGAATGGAAGAAGTCATGTCATCTTCTCTCTAGGGTTTTGTATCTGAAAAGAATTTGAGTTCATGGAGACCATAAATGCAAAATGGAAGTTCGGGAAAGTCCTTTTATTTCCTCTCATTTAACTTTCAAAAGTTTCAAATTCACTCACTTTCAGTTAGTCAATCAAACAATCAATCATAACTATCTATTTAATATAACATTCCAAAATTTAGAAATTTGGGATGTTACATGGCCGGCCGCACCTCCCCCCCCCCTTGCTCCTTTATATACGGGGGCAGGAGGGCACCTCTAGAGAAAACAACAATTGATCATTGATCTCTTAGCCGTGTGCGGTGCCCCCTCCACCATAGTCCTCCTCGATAATATCGTAGCGGTGCTTAGGCGAAGCCCTGCGATGGTAGAACATCATCATCGTCACCACGCCATCATGCTGACGGAACTCTCCC
This sequence comes from Triticum dicoccoides, assembly GCF_002162155.2. NCBI lineage: Eukaryota > Viridiplantae > Streptophyta > Magnoliopsida > Poales > Poaceae > Triticum > Triticum dicoccoides. The sequence goes on along the minus strand of NC_041391.1, from coordinate 576,418,476 downwards.
TCGACACTCGGCTAGATCGGAGTTCGAGGGACGTCATCGAGCTGAACGTGTGCAAGAACTCGGAGGTGTCGTGCTTTCGGTGCTAGATCGGTCGGGCCGTGAAGACGTACGACTACATCAACTGCGTTGTGCTAATGCTTCTGCTTTTGATCTACGAGGGTACATGGACAACACTCTCCCCTCTAGTTGCTATGCATCAGCATGATCTTGCATGTGCGTAGGAATTTTTTTGAAATTACTACGTTACCTAATATTGTGAACAGCACGCATTTGTTTCTTGTGTCGAACCCCAAAAGGTCTATGAGGCGCTCGAGGATCCAGATTGGCTCAATGCCATGCATGAAGAACTCAACAACTTCGAGCACAACCAAGTGTGGAGATTAGTGCCAAGGCCAACGTGGAATCATAATGTCATTGGAACCAAGTGGATATTCAAGAACAAGCAAGATGTTCATGGGATCATTGTTCGCAACAAGGCTTGTTTGGTGGCACAAGGCTACTCCCAAGTCGAGGGTATCGACTACGGTGAAACCTTTGCTCCCGTTGCTCGCCTTGAATCTATTCGTTTGTTGATTGATTATGCTTCTCATCATAATTTCAAGTTGCAACAAATGGATGTGAAGAGTGCTTTTCTTAATGGTCCCATTAATGAGTTGGTGTATGTCAAACAACCCTCGGGGTTCGAGGATCCCTATTTCCCTGATCATGTGTACCGACTCGACAAGGCACTCTATGGCCTTAAACAAGCCCCACGTGCATGGTATGAACATCTTACCGAGTTGTTGCAAGATCGTGGGTTCAAAATTGGGAAAATCGACCCCACTCTTTTTACTAAGAGGGGAGTTGTTTGTATGCCAACTATATGTTGATGATATTATCTTTGGTTCCCCTAACAAAGCTTTCAATAAGGAATTTGCCGCTCTCATGACCTCAAAGTTCAAGATGTCTATGATGGGAGAGTTGAAGTTCTTTCTCGGGTTCGAAATCAAGCAAAGAACAGAAGGAACCTTCATCAACCAAGCCAAATACACTCAAGACATGCTCAAGAGATTCAAGCTACGTGATGTCAAGCCGGCTTCCACTGCAATGCCCGTCAAATGCCAATTTGACATAGATCTCAATGGTAAAGTTGTGGATCAAAAGGTATATCGCTCCATGATTGGCTCCCTGCTTTACCTTTGTGCATCTAGACCGGATATCATGTTGAGTGTGGGAATTTGTGCACGGTTTCAAGCCGCACCTAAGGAAAGCCACTTTGTGGCGGTCAAGCGAATCATTCGATATTTGGCTCATACCCCAAACTTTGGCTTATGGTACCTAAGAGGAGCCAACTTTGATCTCTTGGGCTATTCAGACTCATATTGGGCGGGAGACAAAGTGGATAGGAAGTCCACCTCCGAAGGGTGCCAATTTCTTGGTTTCTCTTTGGTGAGTTGGTCTTCTAAGAAGCAAAGTTGTGTGTCCCTTTCGTTCACCGAAGCGGAGTATGTGGCTGCCGGAAGTTGTTGTGCTCAACTTCTATGGATGAGGCAAACTTTAAAGGATTACGGTGTCACTTGTGACGAAGTGCCTCTTTGGTGTGACAATGAAAGTGCCATCAAGATCTCTCTCAACCTGGTGCAACACTTCAAGACAAAGCATATTGAGATTCTAAAGATCAAGAAGTACAAGGTAGATCTACTCTTCGTGGGTCTATGCCTGACTTGGCCTCTATCACTGGTTATCCCTTCTTTCCTGTGCCTCAGGATGATTTTGCCACTGTTGTTCAGCATAGTCAAACCAAGAAGGCCCTTGCTACGTCTTGAGCTTGCGTTGGTTTTCCTTGAAGAGGAAAGGGTGATGAAGAAATAGTAGCGTAAGTATTTCCCTCAGTTTTTGAGAACCAAGGTATCAATCCAGTAGGAGGCTCCTCAAAAGTCCCACGCGCCTACACAAACAAACAAAGAACTCGCAACCAATGCAATAAAGGGGTTGTCAATCCCTTCACGGCCACTTGCAAAAGTGGGATCTAATAGAGATAGTATGATAAGATAAATATATTTTTGGTATTTTATAATATAGATGCAAAAAGTAAAGATGCAAATAAAAGTAGATTGGAAGCAAATATGATAAGAGATAGACCCGGGGGGCATAGGTTTCACTAGTGGCTTCTCTCAAGATAGCATAAGTATTACGGTGGATGAACAAATTACTATCGAGCAATTGATAGAAAAGCGAATAATTATGAGATTATCTAGGCATGATCATGTATATAGGCATCACGTCCGTGACAAGTAGATCGACTCCAGCCTGCATCTACTACTATTACTCCACACATCGACCGACTCCTGCCTGCATCTACTACTATTACTCCACACATCGACCGACTCCTGCCTGCATTTAGAGTATTAAGTTCATAAGAACCGAGTAACGCTTTAAGCAAGATGACATCATGTAGACGGATAAACTCAAGCAATATGATATAAACCCCATCTTTTTATCCTCGATGGCAACAATACAATACGTGCCTTGCAACCCTTTCTGTCACTGGGTAAGGACACCTCAAGATTGAACCCAAAGCTAAGCACTTCTCCCATGGCAAGAAAGAGCAATCTAGTAGGCCAAACCAAACTGATAATTTGAAGAGACTTGCAAAGATAACTCAATCATACATAAAAGAATTAAGAGAAGATTCAAATATTATTCAGAGATAAACTTGATCATAAACCCACAATTCAACGGATCTCGACAAACACACCGCAAAAAGAGTTTACATCGAATAGATCCCCACGAGAGAGGGGGAGAACATTGTATTGAGATCCAAAATTAGAGAAGAAGCCATCTAGCTAATAACTATGGACCCGTAGGTCTGTGGTAAACTACTCACAACTCATCGGAGGGCTATGGTGTTGATGTAGAAGCCCTCCGTGGTCGATTCCCCCTCTGGCAGAGTGCCGACGAAGGCTCCAAGATGAGATCTCGCGGATACAGAAGGTTATGGCGGTGGAAATTGTGTTGCGTTGGCTCCATCGATGTTTTCAGGGTACGTAGGCTTATATAGGGGGAAGAAGTACGTCGGTGGTCGCCCGAGGGGCCCACGAGACAGGGGGCAGCCCTATAGGGTGGGCGCCCTCCTATCTCGTGGAGGCCTTGGCTGCTTCTTGACTTGCACTCCAAGTCCTCTGGATGACGTTCGTTCCAAAAATCACGCTCCCGAAGGTTTCATTCCGTTTGGACTCCGTTTGATATTCCTTTTCTTCGAAATACTGAAATAGGCAAAAAAAGGCAATATGGGCCGGGCCTCCGGTTAGTAGGTTAGTCCCAAAAATGATATAAATGTGTAAAATAGAGCCCATAAACATCCAAAAGGGGTAATATAATAGCATGAAACAATATTATAGATACGTTGGAGACGTATCAAGCATCCCCAAGCTTAATTCCTGCTCGTCCTCGTGTAGGTAAATGATAAAAAGAGAATTTTTGATGTGGAATGCTACCTAGCATAATTCTCAATGTAATTTTCTTTATTGTGGCATGAATGTTCAAATCCAAATGATTCAAAATAAAAGTTCATATTAATAAAAGAAATAGTAACACTTCAAGCATACTAATCAAAGTAATCATGTCTTCTCAAAATAACATGGCAAAAGAAAGTTCATCCCTACAAAATGATATAGTTAGGCTATGCTTCATTTTCGTCACACAAAGATGTTCACAACTTCTATACCCCCGATGACAAGCCAAGCAATTGTTTCATACTTAAATAGTCTCAAACTTTTTCAACCTTCACGCAATACATGAGCGTGAGCCATGGATATAGCACTATGGGTGGAATAGAATATGATGATGGGGATTGTGTGGAGAAGACAAAAAAGGAGAAAGTCTCACATTAACGAGGATAATCAACGGGCTATGGAGATGCCCATCAATTGATGTCAACATGAGTAGTAGGGATTGCCATGCAACGGATGCACTAGAGCTATAAATGAATGCTCAACAAAAAAAACTAGTGGGTGTGCATCCAACTTGCTTGCTCATGAAGACCTAGGGCATTTGACGAAGCCCATCGTAGGAATATACAAGCCAAGTTCTATAATGAAATATTCCCACTAGTATGAAAAAGACAACTTATGAGACTCACTATATGAAAAACATGGTGCTACTTTGAAGCACAATATATGAGACTCACTACATGAAGAACAAAGTGCTACTTTGAAGCACAAGTGTGGAAAAAGAGATAGTAACATTGCCCTTTTTATTTATTTATTTCTTTTTCTTTTCTTCTTTTTTCTTCTTCTTTTTCTTTTGGGCCTTCCTTTTTTTTCCTTTTGGCCTTTCTTCTTTTTTTTTTCTTTGGGCAATGCTCTAATAATGATGATCATCACACTTTCATTGATTACAACATATGAATTACAACTCGAAACTAGAACAAGATATGACTTTATATGAATGCCTCCGGTGGTGTATCGGGATGGTGCAATGAATCAAGAATGACATGTATGGAAAATAATGCATGGTGGCTTTGCCACAAATATGATGTCAACTACATGATCATGCAATGGCAATATGACAAAAGTAAAGTATGTCATGATGATGAACGGAACGGTGGAAAGTTGCATGGCAATATATCTCGGAATGGCTATGGAAATGCCATAATAGGTAGGTATGGTGGCTGTTTTGAGGAAGATATAAGGAGGTTTATGTGTGATAGAGTGTATCATATCACGGGGTTTGGATGCACCGGTGAAGTTTGCACCAACTCTCAAGGTGAGAAAGGGCAATGCACGGTACCGAAGAGGCTAGCAATGGTGGAAAGGTAAAAGTGCATATAATCCATGGACTCAACATTAGTCAAAAGAACTCATATACTTATTGCAAAAATTTAGAAGTCATCAAAAATCAAGTACTACGCGCATGCTCCTAGGGGGATAGATTGGTAGGAAAAGACCATCGCTCGTCCCCGACCGCCACTCATAAGGATGCACAAGCCAGGTACACTTCATGTTTCAAATTTGTTACACAACTTTAACCATACGTGCATGCTACGGGACTTGCTAACTTCAACACAAGCATCCTTTAAATTCATAATCACACAACTAGCATGACTTTAATATCACTACCTCCCTATCTCAAAACAATTATCAAGTATCAAATTGATCATAGCATCCAATTCACTTCCTAAGATAGTTTTTATTATACCTAACTTGGATGCATACCATTCTAGGACCAATTTTATAACCATAACAAATACCATGCTGTTCTAAAAGACTCTCAAAATAATATAGGTGAAGCATGAGAGACTAGCAATTTCTTCAAAATTAAGTCACCACCGTGCTCTAAAAGATATAAGTGAAGCACTAGAGCAAAAATTATCAAGCTCAAAAGATATAAGTGAAGCACATAGAGTATTCTAGCAAATTCTAATCAAATAGGCTTCTCCCAAAATGTGTGTACAGCAAGGATGATTGTGGTAAACTAAAAAGCAAATACTAATATAATACACGATGCTCCAAGCAAAACACATATCATGTGGCGAATAAAAATATACCTCCAAGTAAAGTTACCAATGAACGAAGACGAAAGAGGAGATGCCTTCCCGGGGCATCCCCAAGCTTAGGCTTTTGGCTATCCTTGAATATATTGGGGTGCCTTGGGCATCCCCAAACTTAGGCTCTTGCCTCTCCTTATTCCATAGTCCATAAAAGCTTTACCCAAAACTTGAAAACTTCACAACACAAAACTCAACAGGAAATCTTATAAGCTCCGTTAGTAAAAGAAAACAAAACCACCACATAAGGTACTGAAATTAACTCATTCTTTATTTATTTTTGTGTTAAACCTACTGTAATCCAACTTCTCTATGGTTTATAAACTATTTTACTAGCCATAGATGCATCGAAATAAGCAAACAACACACGAAAAACAGAATCTGTCAAAAATAGAACAGTCTGTAGCAATCTGTAACTAACGCAAATTTCTGGAACTCTAAAAATCCTACCAAAATAGGAAGTCCTGGAAAATTTGTTTATTGATAATCATAAAAAATAATCAACTCAAAATCACGTTTCTGTGATTTAACAAAACTAAATTCATGCGCGCAAAGTTTCTGTTTTTTCAGCAGAATCAAATCAACTATCATCATAGGTTATCCTATAGGTTCTACTTGGCACAAACACTAATTAAAAGATAAAAACACATCTAAACAGAGGGTAGATGCAAGATTTATTACTAAACAGGAACCAAAACAAAAAACACAAAGAAAATTGGGTTGCCTCCCAACTAGCGCTATCGTTTAACGCCCTAGCTAGGCATAAAAGCGAAGATAGATCTAATGAGTGCCATCTTTGGCACTAAATTCATAAGTAGCCCGCATGATAGATTCATAAGGTAATTTCACTTTCTTTCTTGGAAAGTGTTCCATGCCTTTCTTTAATGGAAATTGGAATCTAATATTTCCTTCGTTCATATCAATAATCGCGCCAATCGTTCTAAGGAAAGGTCTACCAAGAATAATAGGGCAAGAAAGATTGCAATCTATATCAAGAACGATAAAATCTACGGGCACCAAATTTATATTTGAAACAATGAGAACATCATAGATCCTTCCCATTGGCTTTTAATGGTGGAATCCGCAAGGTGCAAATTTAAAGATCAATCATCAAGATCATGGAAACCTAGAATATCACATAAAGTTTTCGGAATCGTGGAAACACTAGCACCCAAATCACACAAAGAAAAACACTCATGATCTTTAATTCTAATCTTTATAGTAGGTTCCCACTCATCATTAAGTTTTCTAGGTATAGAAACTTCCAAATTAAGTTTTTCATCATAAGATTGCATCAAAGCATCAACAATGTGTTTGGTAAAAGCTTTGTTTTGACTATAAGCATGAGGAGAATTAACAACAGATTGCAACAAGGAAATACAACCTTCTAAAGAACAATTACCATAATCACGTTCCTTGAAATCCGAGATAGTGGGTTCAATGCTATTTAAAGTTGTGACCTCTCCAATCCCACTTTTACCAAATTTAGCATCAAGATCTAAAAACTCCGAATTCTTGGGACACCTTCTAGGTAAAGTTGACTCATCTCCAGTCCCATTATTATCAAGATTCGTATTGCAAAACACAGATATAATAGGAGACACATCAATAACTTTAAGATCCTCATCATTATTTTCATGGAAACTAGAAGAACACGCCTTTACAAAACAATCTTTCTTAGCACGCAATCTAGCGGTTCTTTCCTTGCACTCATCAATGGAAATTCTCATGGCATTCAGAGACTCATTAATATCATGCTTAGGAGGAGAAGATCTAAGTTTAAGAGAATCAACATCAAGCGAAAGTATATCAACGTTCCTAGCCAAATCATCAACTTTGAGCAATTTTTCTTCAAGCAAAGCATTAAAATTCTTTTGAGAGATCATAAATTCTTTCACTCTATTCTCAAAATCAGAGGGCATCTTATTAAAATTACCATAAGAATTATTGTAGTAATTTCCATAATTATTAGAGGAATTACTAGGGAACGGTCTAGCATTAAAGTTTCCTCTATAAGCGTTGTTTCCAAAACTGTTCCTACCAACAAAATTCACATCCATAGATTCATTATTATTCTCAATCAAAGTAGAAAAAGGCATTGGGATCAAGAGGAGTATTTTTAGTAGCAAACAATTTCATAAGTTCATCCATCTTTCCACTCAAAACATTGATTTCTTCTATAGCATGCACTTTTTTACTAGAAGATCTTTCGGTGTGCCATTGAGAATAATTAGCCATAATATTATCAAGAAGTTTTGTAGCATCTCCTAACGTGATTTCCATAAACGTGCCTCCCGCGGCCTAATCTAAGAGATTTCTAGAAGAAAAGTTCAAACCGGCATAAAATTTTTGTATGATCATCCATAAATTCAAACCATAAGTAGGGCAATTGCGAATCATCAATTTCATTCTTTCCCAAGATTGGGCAACATGCTCATGATCAAGTTGTTTAAAATTCATAATATCGTTCCTAAGAGTGATGATCTTAGTGGGAGGAAAATTCTTAGAGATAGAAGCATCTTTGCACTTGTTCCAAGAATCAATACTATTTTTAGGCAAAGACGAAAACCAAACTTTAGCACGATCTCTAAGTGAAAACGAAAATACCTTCAGTTTAACAATATTGTTATCCGTATCTTTCTTCTTTTGCATATCACACAAATCAACAAAGTTGTTTAGATGAGTAGCGACATCTTCACTAGGAAGGCCGGCGAATTGATCTTTCATAACAAGATTCAACAAGGCAGTATTGATTTCACAAGACTCAACATCATTAAGAGGAGCAATCGGAGTACTAAGGAAATCATTATTATTGGTATTCGCGAAATCACACAATTCGGTATTATCTTGCACCATCGCAACAAGTAATCCAACACACAGGCAAACAGAAAAAGGCAAGCGAAAAGAGAGAATGAGATTGGGAAAGAGAGGGCGAATAAAACGGCAAGGGTGAAGTGGGGGAGAGGAAATCGAGAGGCAAATGGCAAATAATGTAAATGCGAGGGAGATGGGTTTGTGATGGGTACTTGGTATGTCTTGACTTGAGCGAAGACCTCCCCGGCAACGGCGCCAGAAATCCTTCTTGCTACGTCTTGAGCTTGCGTTGGTTTTCCTTGAAGAGGAAAGGGTGATGCAGCAATAGTAGCGTAAGTATTTCCCTCAGTTTTTGAGAACCAAGGTATCAATCCAGTAGGAGGCTCCTCAAAAGTCCCATGCACCTACACAAACAAACTAAGAACTCGCAACCAACGCAATAACGAGGTTGTCAATCCCTTCACGGCCACTTGCGAAAGTGAGATCTCATAGAGATAGTATGATAAGATAAATATATTTTTAGTATTTTATAATATAGATGCAAAAATTAAAGATGCAAATAAAAGTAGATCGGAAGCAAATATGATAAGAGATAGACCCGGGTGCCATAGGTTTCACTAGTGGCTTCGTAGCATAAGTATTATGGTGGGTGAACAAATTACTGTCGAGCAATTGATAGAAAAAGCGAATAATTATGAGATTATCTAGGCATGATCATGTATATAGGCATCACGTCCGTGACAAGTAGACCGACTCCTGCCTGCATCTACTACTATTAATCCACACATCGACCGACTCCTGCCTGCATCTAGAGTATTAAGTTCATAAGAACAGAGTAACGCTTTAAGCAAGATGACATGATGTAGAGGGATAAACTCAAGCAATATGATATAAACCCCATCTTTTTATCCTCGATGGCAACAATACAATACGTGCCTTGCAACCCTTTCTGTCACTGGGTAAGGACACCGCAAGATTGAACCCAAAGCTAAGCACTTCTCCCATGGCAAGAAAGATCAATCTAGTAGGCTAAACCAAACTGATAATTCGAAGACACTTGCAAAGATAACTCAATCACACAGAAAAGAATCCAGAGAAGATTCAAATATTATTCATAGATAAACTTGATCATAAACCCACAATTCATCGGATCTCGACAAACACACCACAAAAAGAGTTTACATCGAATAGATCTCCACAAGAGAGGGGGAGAACATTGTATTGAGATCCAAAAAGAGAGAATAAGCCATCTAGCTGATAACTATGGACCCGTAGGTCTGTGGTAAACTACTCACAACTCATCGGAGGGCTATGGTGTTGATGTAGAAGCCCTCCGTGGTCGATTCCCCCTCTGGCAGAGTGCCGGCGAAGGCTCCAAGATGAGATCTCGCGGATACAGAAGGTTACGGCAGTGGAATTTGTGTTTCGTTGGCTCCCTTGATGTTTTCGGGGTACGTATGCTTATATAGGGGGAAGAAGTACGTCGGTGGTCGCCCGAGGGGCCCATGAGACAGGGGGCACCCTATAGGGGGGGCGCCCTCCTATCTCGTGGAGGCCTCGGCTGCTTCTTGACTTGTACTCCAAGTCCTCTAGATCATGTTCGTTCCAAAAATCACTCTCCCGAAGGTTTCATTCCGTTTTGGACTCCGTTTGATATTCCTTTTCTTCGAAATACTGAAATAGGCAAAAAAACAACAATACGGGCTGGACCTTCGGTTAGTAGGTTAGTCCCAAAAATGATATAAATGTGTAAAATAAAGCCCATAAACATCCAAGGGGTAATATAATATCATGGAACAGTAAAAAATTATAGATACGTTGGAGACGTATCAGCCCTTGCTTTTGCATATAAGCCAGGTACTCCTGATTCCTTGGTGGGCACTATTCGTGGTTTGCTGCCCAAGTATGCCGCCCTTCACCAGATCCTCCGTACCTCATTGGCTCCCAAGACAGGCTCTTCTGATATGCTCTGGTGCACTACCATTGACCTGCTCATTTATGCTCATGAAGGACAGAAAGTTGATGTTCTCAATTTCATGTATGAGGAGATGAAGTTGTGTGTGTTTGACAAGAAGTCATGTGTGTTTCCTACGTTCATTCAGGCTCTCATTGAGATGAAGTTCCGTGAGGAAGACTGGCTCTTGCACAAGTTTCCCATCACTTTGTGCAAGAGGCATGTCAACTACAGGCCACTAGTGCATGAGGATCTATTATCTTTGGTGGGCAAGGAGCCCAAGCTTGCGAAGGTTTCTGCTGCTGCTCGGGCTATTGAGTTCGGTGGGTCCTCCTCATGAGGTGCTGCTTCAGACGATCCCACTACTCTTTCTCACTCTATTGCATCTTTGCCTTGGTTTTCTAAGAAGGAGAAGAACATGTTGTTTCGTGGGTTCAACAATTTGTTCAAGATGTGTCAGTCCACCGCAAGGCGTCAAGTGGTGAAGACCAACTTCCGCAAGAGTCAGATGCGATAGGTGAAGGCTGCCAGAGAGCGTGAGTCTGAGGTGACCGAGCCTAAGGGGCTTGAGGACACTAACAGTGCTGCCACGGCCTACTCCAACCCTTGCCTTGCCTACATTCCTGAGGATGAAGATGATGATGCCGCTAGTGCCCCTCCTCACATTTAGGGTGTTTCGGTAGCATATCCTTTTCCCTTTTTGGTGTCTCAATGCCAAAGGGGGAGAAGTGTTCTATTAGGATTCAACTTGTGCTTGGAGAGATTGCAGGCCCTTGCCTTTTATTTGATCTTCTACGGGCTTGTAATACTTTTTTGTGTCTTTTCTGTTCTTTGGTTGTGAGTACTTTAGGGTTTGAGATCTTTAGCACCCATGTCTGTTAATTTCCTTGATCTCAATCTAGTGTGTGCAACTTATTCCTCTCGGTTATACTTATTAGGTTGCACTTGACTATTGATGTAGGGGGAGCCGTCTTGATGATGTGATATGGATTCCTAGCATATTTTAAAATATGCACACATCAAGGGGAGCCTTCTACATCGATAGTGTTGCTTGGCTTTGAGTTATATCTCCTTCTTAATAGTTGCCATGTGCGAATCATATTGTCATCAATTCACCAAAAAGGGGGAGATTGAAAGTGCAATTGTCACTCAATTACATTTTGATGATTGATCGCAATATGATTCGCGAGGACTAATGTCGGTTGTCAAGTTTATTTCAGGACATTATTGCCTCTTGTGCCTCGATGGACATTGGTAACCCTATCAAGTCCCAAGAGAGAAAAGACGGTGTTCGGTGTCGGCTCGAGAAGTTTTTCGGTTTCTTTTTGAGTCATAGGAACATCCGTACTATCAAGAGGGGTTGCTATGATCTTGGAGTTAGGGAACTCAAACTTCTCTCTTTCTTCTTTGTTATCCGCTTCGGGCTTTATCGGGGGTTTCTTCATGTGCTAGGGCCTTCTCCCTCTCATCTCCACCACCTCATGGTTCTCTCTGATCAGTGCAGGTGCCCGGTGTCTAGTGCCCCGGGTGCCCAGGCCCTTCCCCACCTCCACCTAGCCCCTCTCTATCTGGTGCGGGTACCCAGGGTTTGGGACCCCTGGGTGCCCGGGCCTCTCGCCCGCCTCCTCCTCCCGGTCTCTGACCGGTGCGGGTGCCCGGCCCCCTCGCCCGACTTCTCCCCCCGGCCCTTGACCGGTGCGGGTGCCCGGGGAAGGGGCCCTCGGGTGACTGCGCCCCCTGCCTGTCGCCTCCTCTCCGCCCCTACATGGTGCGGGTGCCCGGGGTTTGGGGCCCCTGGGTGCCTGCCCCCCTGCCCGCTGCTACGTCTTGAGCTTGCGTTGGTTTTCCTCTAAGAGGAGAGGGTGATGCAGTAATAGTAGCGTAAGTATTTCCCTCCATTTTTCAGAACCAAGGTATCAATCCAGTAGGAGGCTCCTCAAAAGTCCCACGCACCTACACAAACAAACAAAGAACTCGCAACCAACGCAATAAAGGGGTTGTCAATCCCTTCACAGCCACTTGCGAAAGTGAGATCTAATAAAGATACTAAGATAAGATAAATATATTTTTGGTATTTTATAATATAGCTGCAAAAAGTAAAGATGCAAATAAAAGTAAATTGGAAGCAAATATGATAAGAGATAGACCCGGGGGCCATAGGTTTCACTAGTGGCTTCTCTCAAGATAGCATAAGTATTACGGTGGGTGAACAAATTACTGTCGAGCAATTGATAGAAAAGCAAATAATTATGAGATTATCTAGGCATGATCATGTATATAGGCATCACGTCCGTAACAAGTAGACCGACTCCTGCCTGCATCTACTACTATTACTCCACACATCGACCGACTCCTGCCTGCATCTAGAGTATTAAGTTCATAAGAACAGAGTAACGCATTAAGTAAGATGACATGATGTAGAGGGATAAAGTCAAGCAATATGATATAAACCCCATCTTGTTATCCTCGATGGCCACAATACAATACGTGCCTTGTAACCCTTTCTGTTACTGGGTAAGGACACCGCAAGATTGATCCCAAAGCTTAGCACTTCTCCCATGGCAAGAAAGATCAATCTAGTAGGCCAAACCAAACTGATAATTCGAAGAGACTTGCAAAGATAACTCAATCACACAGAAAAGAATCCAGAGAAGATTCAAATATTATTCATAGATAAACTTGATCATAAACCCACAATTCATCGGATCTCGACAAACACACCACAAAAAGAGTTTACATCGAATAGATCTCCACAAGAGAGGGGGAGAACATTGTATTGAGATCCAAAAAGAGAGAAGAAGCCATCTAGCTGATAACTATGGACCCGTAGGTCTATGGTAAACTACTCACAACTCATCGGAGGGGCAAGGATGTTGATGTAGAAGCCCTCTGTGGTCGATTCCCCCTCCGGCAGAGTGCCGGCGAAGGCTCCAAGATGAGATCTCGTGGATACAGAAGGTTACGGTGGTGGAAATGTGTTTCGTCTGCCCCCTGGATGTTTTCGGGGTACGTAGGCTTATATAGGAGGAAGAAGTACGTCAGTGGCCGCCCGAGGGGCTCACGAGACAGGGGGCGCGCCCTATAGGGGAGGGCGCCCTCCTATCTCGTGGGAGCCTTGGCTGCTTCTTGACTTGCACTCCAAGTCCTCTGGATCACGTTCGTTCCAAAAATCACGCTCCCGAAGGTTTCATTTCGTTTGGACTCCGTTTGATATTCCTTTTCTTTGAAATACTGAAATAGGCAAAAAAACAGCAATATGGGCTGGGCCTCCGGTTAGTAGGTTAGTCCCAAAAATGATATAAATGTGTAAAATAAATCCCATAAACATCCAAAAGGGGTAATATAATAGCATGGAACAATCAAAATTATAGATACGTTGGAGACGTATCAAGCATCCCCAAGCTTAATTCCTGCTCGTCCTCGAGTAGGTAAATGATAAAAAAGAAAATTTTGATGTGGAATGCTACCTAGCATAATTCTCAATGTAATTTTCTTTATTGTGGCATGAATGTTCAGATCCAAATGATACAAAATAAAAGTTCATATTAACATGAAAAATGGTGAAACTTCAAGCATACTAATCAAAGTAATCATGCCGTCTCAAAATAACATGGCCAAAGAAAGTTATCCCTACAAAATCATATAGTCTGGCTGTTTCTCTATCTTCATCACACAAAGTATTTAATCATGCACAACCCCGATGACAAGCCAAGCAATTGTTTCATACTTTAATAATCTCAAACTTTTTCAACTTTCATGCAATACATGAGCGTGAGCCATGGACATAGCACTATATGTGGAATAGAATGGAGGTTGTGGAGAAGACAAAAAGGAGAAGATAGTCTCACATCAACTAGGTGTATCAACGGGCTATGGAGATGCCCATTAATAGATATCAATGTGGGTGAGTAGGGATTGCCATGCAACGGATGCACTAGAGCTATAAATATATGAAAGCTCAACAAAAGAAACTAAGTGGGTGTGCATCCAACTTGCTTGTTCACGAAGACCTAGGGCACTTTGAGGAAGCCCAGCATTGGAATATACAAGCCAAGTTCTATAATAAAAAAATTCCACTAGTATATGAAAGTGACAACATATGAGACTCTCTATCATGAAGATCATGGTGCTATTTTGAAGCACAAGTGTGGAAAAAGAGATAGTAGCATTGTCCCTTCTCTCTTTTTCTCTCATTATATATATTTTTTTTCATTTTCTTTTTATCTTTTTTTCTTCTTTTTTTTGGCCTCTATTTTTTTCTTTTTGGCCTTTCTCTTTTTTTTCTTTTTCTTTTTTCATTTTTTTCTTTTTGTAAAGTCCGAATTCTCATCCCGACTTGTGGGGGAATCATAGTCTTCATCATCCTTTCCTCACTAGGACAATGCTCTAATAATGAAGATCATCACACTTTTATGGATTTACAACTCAAAGCTAGAACAAGATATGACTCTATATGAATGCTTCCCGCGGTATACCGGGATATGCAATGAATCAAGAGCGACATGTATGAAAATTATGAAGGTGGCCTTGCCACAAATACAATGTCAACTACATGACCATGCAAAGAGCAATATGACAAAAGTAATGCGTGTCATATGAACGGAATGGTGGAAATTTGCATGGCAAAATATATTGGAATGGCTATGGAAATGCCATAATAGGTAGGTATGGTGGCTGTTTTGAGGAAGGTAAATGGTGGGTGTATGGTACCGGCGAAAGTTGCGCGGCACAAGAAAGTCTAGCAATGATGGAAGGGTGAAAGGGTGTGTATAATCCATGGACTCAACATCATTTAAAAGAACTCATGTACTTGTTGCAAAAATCTAGAAGTCATCAAAAACCAAAGCACTACGCGCATGCTCCTAGGGGGATAGATTGGTAGGAAAAGACCATCGCTCGTCCCCGACCGCCACTCATAAGGAAGACAATCAATAAATAAAATTGTGCTCCAACTTCATCACAAAGCGTTTCACCATACGTGTGTCGGGGAAAACTGATCCACGAACACCTATGGGGCCGGCAGACCGGGCCCCTTTCGGTTCGGCGAGGGGCGGAGGTCGCACGAAGAGCAGATCGAGGCGAGGCACACGAGCGGTTTACCCAGCTTCGGAGCTCTCCGGAGAGATAACACTCCTACTGCTGCTTGTCTGGTTGTATTATCTGGTGTTCTTGCTCTCGAGCGAGAGAGTGTGATGTTTTCTGGGCTACGAATGAATCGAAGCAAACTGTCCGAACCTCGAACCCCAACCCCCTCTACATTGCGCATGGGCCTCCTTTTATACGCTAAAGGGATCACCGATAGGTGGCAACGCAGAGGAGGGTAAAAACGTAAAAAGCAAGGTAGTTGATACAGTTTCTTGTACAGTGCACCCTACCTAACCCTGACGGCAGGGGACAAGGGCATTAAATGCCCATCTGAGTCGCCCGAACAGTGCAGAAAAGGACCGTTAGGGGTGCCACTGTTCGCCACGATGGCGATCTTGTCAGCTTCGCATGCCACTACGCACCGCTCGCTGCACAGCCTCCCGCCACACGCGCCCGGAGAGGCCCCCAGAGCGGCACGTTGGTGGATGCGCTGGAGCGTGGGCGCAGAGTGGCCGCCTGCCGCAGCAAGCGCCTTGCCGCTGTTGTTATCTTGCCGGGTCCAGAAGCTCGTCGCTTACCGGGCCCCGGGATACCTTGTTTAGTCTTCCCGGCAAGCTCCTCTTGCCGGGGCCTTGTTGGCTTGCCGGAGCACATGGCGCGTCGCGGCAAGTTCCTAGGAGCGCCTTGGTTGGCCTTCCCGGCAAGCTCCTCTTTCCGGGGCCTTGTCTCCTTAGCTTAAATACTTTGTTCTTGGATGGCTCCAAGGGAACCTTGGGGGATCTTGGCGTTCGCCTGGCAAGCCTTTGCCGCGGGGTGCTGCAACTGCCCGTGCACAAGTTCGGGGTACTAGGGTACCCCTATTCTAGTACACCGACAGGAGCCCCCGGGCCTGGGCCAGACACGGTGCCGAGCGTTGTTGGGCCAGGCCCAAGACAGGGCACGGGCACACGCGGGCTGGGCCACGCCAAATCTTGCTCCGTATCCACCGCGCTCTCCCATAACGGCACGCGTTGAATGCGGCATCGTGGAAGAGATCGTGGGTGGTTGTTTATTTGGAAGGCCGAAACGTTCGCCCCGTCCCTCTTTATAAGCAGAGGAAACAGAGGCAGTTCGTTCCCCCTCGCTGGTTGCCTGCTACTCCTTCTTCACAAACTCCGCCGCTCCCTCCTTCTTCTCGTAGCCGAGAGAGCAGCGCTCCGCCCCCCCCATTGCCACCAGCATCACCATGCCGTCGACCTTCCCCACCACCTCCGCCATGGCCCCGAAAGCCGACAAGGGAAAGGGTGTGAAGTCGGCCGAGGCGCAGCGGCTCGCGGCGCTGCGGAAGGAGCAGGCGATCTTCACCCCTCAGCTTGGCGTGCAGGAGCTGAGGGAGTACTTCTACCTCTTTTGGGCGACGGAGACGCGTGTGCATCCGCGCACGAGGGTACTCCTGGCCACTGCCTCGGAGTTGGCTCCAAATGGGTACCCGTTATTCCCGCTATTCTTCTATTGCGGGCTTTGCCCGCCCTTCTCGGAGTTCTTCTGTGATATTATGAACACATATGGCTTCCGCCTCCTTGACTTCACCCCCAATGCTGTCCTGACCATGGCAGTTTTCGCACACTTGTGCGAAAACTTTGTCGGAGTCCCCCCTAGTGTTGCCCTTTTTCGCCACTTCTTCATACCTCGGGTAGAGAGAGGAGATCCGCTTGCCGGAGGGATTGCCTGGGTCTCGAGAGTCTGCAAGAAAGAGGCGTACTTGGAGGGTGAGCTCCGCAGCAAGTGGGAGGAGTGGAGAGCGGAGTGGTGCTGGATCGTTGAGGAGAATCCGCAGCCCTTCACCACCGTGCGCCAAACTCCAATAGTGCGCGGCAATGACTGGAGCAACGTGGCCCCGGAAGACGAGAGGCTGAAGATCGCCATCACTAGGATTCTTCGCCTCAGGCTTGCCGGGCTCACCGTAGGTGCTGTCGGGGCAGATTTCCTCCACCGCCGCATTGCCCCCCTGCAGGAGAGGGGGAGGCCCGCCTGGGAATTCAAGAATTCGGCGGACATCATGAGGCTGCGGCCGGGCCTCAACTACAACTTCACTGTCTTGGAGTTGGACGCAATGCTCTTGGAATTATTCAAACGCGACCCCCAACACCCATTCACACTGCCGAGGGGCGTAGTTCCTTTGTGCAATAACTCTTCGCTTGACAGGATCCGCGCCATGATGCCGTTATGCGATTCACACGGCATTGTCCCAACTTGACAAGAGCCTGCGGATGACGTTGTGCGAGCGTTCTTCGACACCTTGGAGGAAGTGCCGGTCTGCGCTGACGAGCAGAAGAGCCTCACCCGTGACACCACCGACGAGGAGCTGCAGCTCATCGCTACTAGGGCGGAAGAGGCTGCGGCCGCAGCTGCTGCGGGTGTGTTTGGGTTTACTGTGGAGGAGGCGGAGGCTGCAGAGGCGGCAAACCTTGCCGAACGCGCGGAGTTCATGGGCGAGGAGGAGCCTGCCGGTTCCGAAGCCGAGCCGAGTGAGGCCGGCGAGGAGGAGGCTGAGCCTTCAGAGAACTTGCCGCAGGCGGAGCCCCCGGCCCCGCCAAGGAGGCGCCTACGCAGGGCCGGGGACGCAGCGGGGCGGCAGCCGGCTCCACAGCCACCGAACCGCGCGACGCGCTCTACCGCGGCAAGCAATGTTGCCGCGGGAGCGCCTCACGCAACAGCGGCAACTGGAGCGGGATCTTCTCGGGCCACCGCCACTGCCCCCGCCAAGCGGGCAAGGGATCCTACGCCTCCACCTCGCCGCACGGGAGGAGGGCCGGACTTCGATCTTTCCGCGCTTAGCTCCGACGAGGAGGAAGAAGAGTGAGTTTCTTTGGTGCTCTTATAATCCTTCAATCTTGCTGTTTATATCTTGTATCTGACTTGCTCCAATCTGGACTCCTTTCTTTTCAGAACACTGGCCCAGAGAGCGGCGAAGAGGGCCAAGGCCGCGGTGATCGTCATCGAGGATGACCCCATCGTGTCAGCAGGAGGTGGGCCCGAGACCACCTTGACGGACCCGGCAATCACCCCTCAGAGCAGCCCCCAGCGCAGCCCCCAGCGTAAGTTCATAGTTTAGCCTTCTGCTGTCGGGCGCGCTTGAGTGCTTTTTCCTTTGTTGATATCTTGCTTGTTGACTTGTGCAGGAGCAGAGCAGCCTCATCAGGAGCGCCCGGAGGCCGGTCCCGAAGTGCCACCTGCTTCGACTGGGCCGCCAAGGGAGGAGTCCTCGGCAAGGGAGCGCTCTCCGGCAAGGGGGGACTCTCCGGCAAGGGACGGCACTGCTGATCCTGCGGCGACCGAGGCCGCAACTGAAGATCTTGGCGCAGGTAATCCACTTGCCCAGAAACTTTCCCTTGGGTTCTGCTTCTTCCGTTTTTCCTTTCTTGGATTTTTGATTGATTTTCCTCCCTTCTTCGTTCTTCAGACCCATCTACGGCTGAGCCAATGGAGACAGAGGGCGCCCGGCGAGGAAGGTGCCGGTGCTTATGAGACCGCCGGCGAGGAGGCCGCCGGGGCTGCTGCTGCGGAAGCCGGCGAGGGGTCGGGCGGTCGCACTGACGACCCTGAGGCAGCAGGAGCGTCGGGCGCTGCGCCGACCGTCGAACCCTCTGCCGCTTCTGTGGAGCCGGGCTCCGAGGAGCCCCAGCCCGGCGCCTACTTGAAGGCTGGTGACAATATCTTCATCAAGCTACCCTGGGCGTCGAGCTCCAGGACGCCGATCGAGGGGGAGACTTTTGACGGGGAGGTGCTCGCCTCTGCTGGACTGTCATTGGTTGACGCGCCCGGCAGCAGCAGCGGCGAGCCTGAGGAGGAGGAGCTGCTGCGGAAGCTGCTGTCACTCTACCGCACCTGGCAAGCCAAGCTGGCTTCCCGGGAAGCGCTTGTCGCGAAGGCGGGAGTTGACATGGAAAAGCGCGCGGAGGAGCTCCGGGGACAAAATCAAGAAGCTCTCCGGTCCCTGGCGCAGGAGCGGGAGCGACTCGACGAGGAGCGCACGGCCTTTCTTCTCGAGAAGGCCGAGGCTGAGGAGGAACAAAGGCTGGCTGCCGAGAAGCAGTCCGCGCGGGAAGGTGAACTAGTGCAGCGGAAGGCCAACCTCGACAGCTACGAGGAAGAGCTCGCCGAGCGTGAGCGAGCACTTGGCGGGGCGCTCAAGGAGGCAAAGGACGCCGCGGCAACTGCAGAGGCCGCCAAGAAAGAGCTAGAGGAGAAGGTGGCGCAGCTGGAGGCCGATATTGGGAAGAGCGGTGAGGAGCTTGCCGCGCTCAAGCGTGAGCGTGAGAAGGATGCTGCCGCCCACGATGAGCTGCAAGGCCTTCTCGCTAAGAGGGGCAAGGAGCTCAGCGCCGCCAAGGATTCCAAAGCAGACCTGGAGCTGAAGCTGGCCACGCTGACGCAGACGCTGGAGGCCGCCAAGGAGTGGGAGAAGACCTTGTTGGAGAAGGTCAAGGCTGACGCGGCGCTGCTGGAGAGCATTGCAGTTACCCAGAACTCGTTCAGGGACACAGTGGAGCACTGGACCGAGGGTCTGGTGAACATTGTCGCAGTCAACAACGAGGAGCTGGCGCAGCTGGGGATGGAGGACTTTGGGTATCCTTCCGACGAGAGTCTTCAACCCAGCGCCAAGCTCAGCCTATTCTTCAAGGGCGTGGCGACGGTACTCCAGCGGCTCCGGGAG
Source organism: Triticum dicoccoides (assembly GCF_002162155.2). Taxonomy (NCBI): domain Eukaryota; kingdom Viridiplantae; phylum Streptophyta; class Magnoliopsida; order Poales; family Poaceae; genus Triticum; species Triticum dicoccoides. The sequence continues at coordinate 576,398,400 of NC_041391.1, read as the reverse complement.
AGGATCCCGAAGCAGCTGGCCGACGAGTCGCGCAAAATCTGCGCCGGGGTTCTCCAGAAGGTGCTGATGAAGGTGGCCTTCCGCAACCCAGGCCTCAGCTTCACCAACGTCTTCAGGTCCTTGCCGCCTGACACCGATCTGGATGCACTCAAGGCCCTTGTCGCACCCATTGTGGACAAGGTGAGGGAGATCAAGAGAGTCGAGGACGGACGCGTAGATTAGGCCGCCCATTTCTTCTTTTCCCTTGTTGCTGCTAATCATGTTATGAAAACAGTCTGTTAGAGCTGCGACAAGTTATCTTGTAATATAACTTTATTTCTGTTATCAATTGCAATGTTATTTCCTCTACTAGATTCCTTCCTTTGTATGTTTTTACCCTACGCTTCTAGGGAACTTGTCGGCGCAGGCGCCCGAGCCGTGAGCGCTGAGTGCGGAACTTCAGCAGCCTGCTGGCGGCGCTGCTTCCAACAAGAAACCTTGTCGCGACTAGATGCAGCACGCTTAAGCTGTTGAGCAGACTCGAAACAAAGTAAGGGCGCAACTAGCCACGAGCTGGTTCCTCCGCGCACAGGTTTTCCATACAAAGCAGGGTCGTTCGAGGAAGATAACTCAAAAATTTAAAAAGTGATTGCTCAAACTTTGGCAACTTAGCTTTTCTGTCATTTGCTTCCCGGCAAGGCAAGTCTTCGCTTGAACGACGCCTGGCCCATACCACAATCTTCTCCTTCCCCCCGGCAAACTTGTGTGCGAGAGAACCTTCTTTTCCTTTAAAAGAAAAAGCAAGAAGAGAAAATAATAATATGGAGCTCTTCGGCTCGTTACTGCTTACCGGATGTAGGTGCTGCACAAAGTGTCAGATAATCGCATGCAAGAAAGGAACTAACGCATGAAATGGACAAGCTGTGTGGAGCACATGGGGTTTTACTTATGCACGGGATCTGCGCCCGGCTTTGTACAAAGGATTACATGCAACAGCGGCAAGACTTGTACAAAGGGTGGTTGCCGGAACGGGTTCCGGCAACCGCGCCTTATGGGAAAAACTTACGAAGATGTTCTATATTCCAGGAGTTGCTCACCGGAATGCCATCTTCGGTCTCAAGGCGGACAACGCTAGGCCTTGTGACTCGTCTCACCCGATAAGGGCCTTCCCACTTCGGCGTCAACTTGTTGGAATTCTTGGCGGACTGAACGCGCAGAAGAACAAGGTCGCCTTCCTCGAAGCTTCTGGCTTTAACTTTGTGGCTATGATAGCGGCGCAAAGCTTGCTGGTATCGAGCAGCTCGTACAGCAGCCTGAAGACGATCTTCCTCAAGGAGCAGCGTGTCGTCTTGCCGCAGCTGTTCTTGCTCAAGCTCATCATAAGCGAGCACTCGAGTTGATCCGTATACGAGTTCCGTGGGGAGAACTGCCTCTGCTCCATAGACTAGAGCGAAAGGTGTCTGGCCAGTGGCTCGATTTGGCGTCGTTCTGATCGACCAAAGAACCACCGGCAGCTCCTCGATCTAGTTCCTTCCGCACCTGTGCAGCCTGTCGAAAGTTCTGGTCTTGAGCCCGCGCAGCACTTCAGCATTTGCCCTCTCCGCTTGACCGTTGCTTCTCGGATGAGCAACAGAAGCGAAGCAAACCTTGGCGCCAAGGTCTTGGACGTACTGCATGAAGGTGCGGCTCGTGAATTGCGTGCCGTTGTCGGTGATGATCCTGTTAGGGATCCCGAAACGGCAAACAATCGACCTGAAGAACTTGACTGCTGACTGTGTTGTCACCTTCCTCACTGGCTGCACTTCCGGCCACTTTGTGAACTTGTCGATTGCGATGTACAAGTACTCAAAGCCCCCGACAGCTCAGGGGAAGGGGCCGAGGATATCGAGCCCCCAGACCGAAAATGGCCAGGATAAAGGGATCGTCTGGAGAGCTTGAGCTGGCTGGTGTATCTGTTTGGAGTGGAACTGGCACGCTTCACACTCAGTTACTTGTGCAGTCGCATCCTGGAGGGCTGTCGGCCAAAAGAAACCTTATCGAAAAGCTTTGCCGGCAAGTGCTCTTGCGCCAATGTGGTGGCCACATATGCCTCCATGTATCTCTGCCAACAGCTTTTGTCCATCTTCCCGGCGAATACACTTCAATTTCACGCCGTTGAGTCTTCTTCTGTACAGTATGCTATCGACAAACTGGTACATACTTGACTGCCGGGCTACTCTTTCCGCTTCTTCTTGTTCTTCGGGAAGTTCTCCTGTCTGAAGGAAGTGGACAATCTGTTGTGCCCATGCTGGAGCTTGTGGCTCGACAACAAGGACTAAAGGCACATCTGCTGCTGTGGGAACATCCGCTTCCACGGTAAGGACTTGTGGTCCTGCCGGAGCTTGATGTTCCCCGGCAAGCTTGCCGGAGCAAAACTTGTCGGGAGCGTCTGCTTCAATGGAACAAACCATAAGGCTTGCCGGAGCAGACTGCCCCTCAGCTTCCTTGGTGTTGATCTTGGGGACTTTCTTGGCGGCGGCTTCGGGGAGCTCTGCTGGAAAGTAGTCACCAGAAACCAACTTCCCCTTCTTGCTTTGTCCAGTTGAGGGCGTTACGGATGGTTGAGTCAACTTAAGCACAAAGATCCCTGGTTCCACAGGTAACTTCAGTGTGGCGCACTTTGACAGGCCATCAGCAATATCATTCTGAGCTCTTGGGATATGCTCCATTTGTAGGCCGTCAAAGTGCTCTTCTAGCTTCCACACTTCATCAACATACGCTTCCATCAACGGACTCTGGTAGTTCTTGTTCACTTGTCGGATGACAAGCTGTGAGTCACCCCTGACATTGAGTTTCTTGATCCCAAGGTCTGCTGCGATTCTGAGACCGGCAAGCAATCCTTCATACTCTGAAGTATTGTTGGTTGCTTGCTCTTTGGGAAAGTCCATCTGGACTACGTACTTGAGGTGCTCTCCGGTGGGTGCGACAAGCAGCACGCCTGCACCGGCGCCTTGCAGCGAGAAGGCACCATCAAAGTACATCAGCCACTCTTTGCTTGCCTCTTTGACGGGGATGCTTGTTTCTGAAATTTCTTCATCTGGGGTTGGCGTCCACTCTGCTATGAACTCTGCCAATGCTCTGCTTTGGATAGTTGAAGTGCTCTCAAACTTGAGGCCAAAGCTTGACAATTCCAGTGCCCACTCGACATTCCTGCCTGTTGCTTCTGGATTTTGTAGTATCCACTTCAGCGGAAAGCGAGTGACGACTGTGATCTCATGTGCTTGGAAGTAATGGCGCAGCTTTCTCGAGGCCATGAGGAGGCCGAAAAGCAACTTCTGCACACCAGAGTACCTTGATCTAGCCCCCTGCAGAAGAGAACTGACAAAGTAAACTGGGCGCTGCACCATTCTCCTTGGCATCTTATCATGTTCCTGCGCAAACCCATGTTTGTCGGGACCAGAGCTTGTCGACAAAGCCCCCTGCTTGTCGCTAGATGGATCTGCCGTGGTTGCTGGCTCATCATCCGCCTCCCTCTCCGTCACTAACGCAGCACTAATCACTTGATTGGTTGCCGCTATATACAGCAGCAACTTCTCTTGCGGCTTAGGTGCGACAAGCGTTGGAGTGGAGGACAGGTATCTCTTCAAGTCCTGCAGCGCAGCCTTTGCTTCCGGAGTCCATTTTATCGGACCTGCCATTTTTCAGGGCGCGCTCAGCAGATCTGGAGATAAACCTGCTGAGAGCAGCTACGCAACCGGCAAGCCTTCGTACATCCTTGACGCGCTTTGGTGCTTCGATCTGCTCGATGGCTTTGATCTTGTCGGGATTGGCTTCAATTCCCCGCTGAGACATGAAGAACCCGAGAAGCTTGCCGGAAGGGACTCCAAACACGCACTTCTCGGGGTTAAGCTTGAGGTTGATCTTGCGCAGATTTGCAAATGTCTTGTCTAAATCTTGAATCAGGGTCGCCTTGTTCTTGCTCTTGACCACTATGTCATCCATGTAAGCTTCCACATTTCTGTGCATTTTCGGCTCAAAAGCATGGTGGACTACCCTTGCGAATGTTGAACCAGCATTCTTCAAACCGAAAGGCATCCGTACGAAGCAGTACGTGCCACACGGGGTGATAAATGCGGTTTTATCTTCATCTTCTTCTGCCATGAAGATCTGATGGTATCCTGAGTATGCATCAAGAAATGAAAGCAAATCACATCCGGCTGTGGAGTCAACAATCTGGTCAATACGCGGCAAGGGAAATGGGTCTTTGGGACAAGCTTTATTAACATCAGTGAAGTCAATACAAAGTCTCCATTTCCCGTTAGCCTTGCGCACAACAACAGGATTGGCCAACCACGTGGGATGGAGTACTCCTCTGACAAGGCCTGCTGCTTCCAGCTTCTTAATTTCTTCTGTGATGAATTCTTGGCGCTCTACTGCCTGCTTCCTGACTCTCTGCTTGACGGGCCGCGCATGAGGACAGACGGCAAGGTGGTGCTCAATTACTTTCCTGGGAACACCGGGGATATCAGACGGTTGCCACGCAAACACGTCGACATTCGCCCGCAGGAAAGCAACGAGCGCGCTTTCCTATTTGGGGTCAAGAGTGGCGCTGATGGTGAAGGTACCACCAGCGCCATCCTCCTTGGCGGACACCTTCTTGGTCTCAGGTGGAGCTGCCATTGCCTTCTTTCGCTTGCTGGTGGAGCTCGACGGTGCGTCCTCGACGGTAGCGCAGCACTCCGAAGAGGTGCGCTTGCCGGAGTGGGCATCAGAGCTCTTGTCGGACTTGGTCTTCTTCTTCCCCCCGGGAGCTTCAGCGGCAAGTATCTTGCATTCTGCTGTGGCTGCTGCTTCCCGGTAGATCTTGTCAGCACAGATAAGAGCATCCTTCTTGTCGCCAGGGACAGAGATGACACTTATTGGGCCTGGCATTTTCAGTACGTTGTACGCATAGTGAGAGGCTGCCATGAACTTGGCGAGTGCCGGTCGGCCAAGGATTCCATTGTAAGGCAATGGAAAGTCGGCAACGTCAAACGTGACCCTCTCGGTCCTGAAGTTCAGCTCACTGCCAAATGTTACCGGCAACGTGATCTTTCCCTTTGGCTTGCTCCTTCCCGGGTTGATTCCTTGAAATGTGCCGGTCTCTTCGAGCTCGCTGTCAGGGATCTGGAGTTTCTGGAGCACCGCGGAGGAGATCAGGTCCAAGCCGGCCCCGCCGTCAACTAGCATCTTAGTGACCTTGAGGTTGCGGATTGTTGGTGAAACCAACATCGGCAAGCACCCGACCGCAGTTATGCGATCCGGGTGCTCCTCAATATCAAACATGATAGGCGTGCCGGACCATTTCAGAGGCTTGCGTGACTCGATGGGTGGTTCTGCTGCATTAACTTCCCGCACCCACTGCTTGAGCTGGCAGTGCGAGGCATGCAGAGAAGCACCACCGTCAACGCACAGGACCTCTGTGGCTTTCTAGAACTCCTGCTCATCAGTCTCCTCATCATCCATATCTTCATCGTCACCGTCATCTTCATCCTTGTCGCGGCCGCGAGGAGGTCTGTCTCCTTGCCGCTGCTTGGCCTTGCCGCGGCGTTCTCCTCGGCCGGGACGTTTCTTGCCGGATCCACCAGCTCCTTCCTGGGCCTTCTCTTTGTCGCGCCGCTCGTATTCAGCTTTCTGTTGCTCAACAAGCTGCTCGACCCTCTTATAGTTCTGAAGATCATGGCCCTTCGTGCAGTGAATCTTGCAATATTGCTTGTTGGGGCCGTCCGGCTTGTCGGCGACTGCTGCCTCCGCGGCAACCTCCTTACCGGAGTCACCAGCTTTGGCTCCCTTGGCGCCGCCACCGTTGCCGGACTTCTCAACAACTAGCACTTCTTTGCCTTTCCTCCTTCTGTTGTTCCGCCGCCGGTTTTTCCTTGTCGGGGCAGCATCTTCACTGTCAGATCCTCCCGCTCCTATATTTTCTCCGGGAAGTCTCCTCCCTTCCTCAGCATGCGCACACTTGTCGGCCAGTGCATATAACTCACTGACGTCCCTGATCTTGCACATCGCCATTTCCTCCCGCATCCTGCGGTTCCGCATGTTCTGATGGAACGCGCTGATCACCGCGGCGGGGTGGACGTCTGGGATGTTGTGCTGCACACTACTGAATCTCTGAATGTACTTGCGCAGGGGCTCTCCTTCCTTCTGGGCGAGCAGATGAAGATCACTCTCCTGGCCATGAGGCTTGTGTCCGCCTGTAAAGGCGCCGACAAACTGATGGCACAGATTAGCCCAAGAGGATATGGAGTTGTCCGGCAAGTGCATGAGCCAGGATCTGACATTGGGCTTGAGCACCAGCGGGAAGTAGTTGGCAAGGATCTTGTCATCTCGTCCCCCGGCAGCTTGCACCGCAATGGTGTAGATGCTGAGGAACTCTGACGGATGCGTCTTGCCATCGTACTTCTCCGGTACGTCTGGCTTGAAGTTCTTTGTACTGGGCCACTGGACTTGCCGCAGCTCACGAGTGAACGCAGGACAACCTACCGCGTACGGCAGATCGCCTGGTTCCCCTGGCGCATGCATGTCAACAGAGGGCCCAGCGCGCTTGTCGGATTGATGTCGCGCTTCTCTTCAGCGCTCGATGCGGGTTCGAGCGTCTTCTTGTTGTCGATCATGAAGAACTTGGCGCTGATCGCGACGAGCTCGTGGATCCGACGATGCAGTGGAGTCGCTGTCGAGGTGGATCCGGCGAGTCGGCGATCTTGGCCTTCGGGGTGGTGATTGCATGGTAGTTGCACCTCCGCCCGTTTCGTCACCACCGGCTCGCGTCCAGCGGTCCTGCCGCGGCGGCGACGCGCTCGGCCGCCATGGAGTGTCGCCGTTGGCATAGCCGATGAGACTCTGAATGGTGGCTCTCCATTCGTCGATCTTGTCCGACGTCGGAGGGTAATCTAGGAGAAGTTGAGCTCGTGCCAAAGCTTCTGCTGGAGTGGTGGGTAGCAGTGGCGGACAGCACGAGGAGCGGGACGTGCTCGAACTTCTAACTATGTTAGAAGGAGCAGTATCCCGTCCAGGCAACCGTGCCCCGCTCATGCCAGCACGCTGGCGTGCATGCTGGTCTTGAGCGCCCCGAGATCCACCAGCTTGGTCTTGGGCTATCATGCGTATGGCACTGCTAGTGCCATGACGCTGTTGATCTTGCGCCTCCTGAGAGTGGCGTGGAACATGTACAGTCGCCGAGGTTTGTGCAGCCTTGTTCTTGGACCTGGCGGCATCATGAGCTTCCTCGTCGACGTCCTTTCTTCCGCCGGCGTCCATCCCACCACTCGTTTGCTCCAACGGTGGCGGAAGTGACGTGGATGGAGCGGCTGCCGCCGAAGTCTTCTTCTTCGGTGGCATGTGGATGAAGGGAATAAAGATCTAGCTCGTGTGAACGCCGGATCTGGTTCACACAATCTCAACGCCCCCTACCTGGCGCACCAAAGATGTCGGGGAAAACTGATCCACGAACACCTATGGGGCCGGCGGACCGGGCCCCTTTCGGTTCGGCGAGGGGCGGAGGTCGCACGAAGAGCAGATCGAGGCGAGGCACACGAGCGGTTTACCTAGCTTCAGAGCTCTCCGGAGAGATAACACTCCTACTGCTGCTTGTCTGGTTGTATTATCCGGTGTTCTTGCTCTCGAGCGAGAGAGTGTGATGTTTTTTGGGCTACGAATGAATCGAAGCAAACTGTCCGAACCTCGAACCCCAACCCCCTCTACGTTGCGCATGGGCCTCCTTTTATACGCTAAAGGGGTCACCAACAGGTGGCAACGCAGAGGAGGGTAAAAATGTAAAAAGCGAGGTAGTTGATACAGTTGCTTGTACAGTGCACCCTACCTAACCCTGACGGCAGGGGACAAGGGCATTAAATGCCCGTCTGAGTCGCCCGAACAGTGCAGAAAAGGACCGTTAGGGGTGCCACCGTTCGCCACGATGGCGATCTTGTCAGCTTCGCATGCCACTGCGCACCGCTGGCTGCACAGCCTCCCGCCACGCGCGCCCGGAGAGGCCCCCAGAGCGACACGTTGGTGGATGCGCTGGAGCGTGGGCGCAGAGTGGCCGCCTGCCGCGGCAAGCGCCTTGCCGCTGTTGTTATCTTGCCGGGTCCAGAAGCTCGTCGCTTACCGGGCCCCGGGGTACCTTGTTTAGTCTTCCCGGCAAGCTCCTCTTGCCGGGGCCTTGTTGGCTTGCCGGAGCGCGTGGCGCATCGCGGCAAGTTCCTTGGAGCGCCTTGGTTGGCCTTCCCGGCAAGCTCCTCTTGCCGGGGCCTTGTCTCCTTAGCTTAAATACTTTGTTCTTGGATGGCTTCAAGGGAACCTTGGGGGATCTTGGCGTTCGTCCGACAAGCCTTTGCCGCGGGGTGCTGCAACTGCCCGTGCACAAGTTCGGGGTACTAGGGTACCCCTATTCTAGTACACCGACACGTGCATGCTACGGGAATCACAAACTTCAACACAAGCATTCTTTAAATCCATAATCACCCAACTAGCATGACTTTAATATCACTACCTCCATGTCTCAAAACAATTATCAAGCATCAAATTTTATCATAGCATCCAATTCACTTTCCATGATAGTTTTTATTATACCCAACTTGGATGTTCATCATTCTAGGACCAACTTTAAAACCATAGAAAATACCATGCTGTTCTAAAAGACTCTCGAAAAGATATAAGTGAAACATGAGAGACTAGTAATTTCTTCAAAATTAAGTCACCACCGTGCTCTAAAAAATATAAGTGAAGCACTAGAGCAATAACTATCAAGCTCAAAAGATATAAGTGAAGCACATAGAGTATTCTAGCAAATTCTAATCAAATAGGATTCTCCCAAAAGGTGTGTACAGCAAGGATGATTGTGGTAAACTAAAAGGCAAATACTAATATAATACACGACGCTCCAAGCAAGACACATATCATGTGGCGAATAAAAATATAGCTCCAAGTAAAGTTACCAATAAACGAAGACGAAAGAGGGGGTGCCTTCCTGGGGCATCCCCAAGCTTAGGCTTTTGGCTATCCTTGAATATCTTGAGGTGCCTTGGGCATCCCCAAGCTTAGGATCTTTCCACCCTTTATTCCATAGTCCATAAAAGCTTTACCCAAAACTTGAAAACTTCACAACACAAAACTCAACAGGAAATCTTATAAGCTCCGTTAGTGAAAGAAAACAAAACCACCACATAAGGTACTGTGATGAACTCATTCTTTATTTATTTTGGTGGTAAACCTACTGTTTTCCAACTTCTCTATGGTTTATAAACTATTTTATTGGCCATAGATGCATTGAAATAAACAAACAACACACGAAAAACAGAATATGTCAAAAACAGAACAGTCTGTAGCAATCTATAACTAACACAAACTTATGGAACTCTAAAAATCCTACCAAAATAGGAAGTCCTGGACAATTTTTTATTGATCTGAAGCAAAAAGAATAAACACAAAAGCACGTTCCTGTGATTTAACAAAATTATATTCGTGCGCGCAAAGTTTTTGTTTTTTAGCAGAATCAAATCAACTATCATCATAGGTTATCCTATAGGTTCTACTTGGCACAAACAGTAATTAAAATATAAAAACACATCTAAACAGAAGGTAGATGCAATAATTATTACTAAACAGGAGCAAAAACAAAAAACATAAAGAAAATTGGGTTGCCTCCCAACTAGCGCTATCGTTTAACGCCCCTAGCTAGGCATAAAAGCAAAGATAGATTTAACGAGTGCCATCTTTGGCACTAAATTCATAAGTATCCCGCATGATAGATTCATAAGGTAATTTGACTTTCTTTCTTGGAAAGTTCTCCATGCCTTTATTTAATGGAAATTGGAATCTAATATTCCCTTCCTTCATATCAATAATCGCGCCAATCGTTCTATGAAAAGGTCTACCAAGAATAATCGGGCAAGAAAGATTGCAATCTATATCAAGAACGAAAAAATCCACGGGCACCAAATTTCTATTTGCAACAATAAGAACATCATTGATCCTTCCCATTGGCTTTTTAATGGTGGAATCCGCAAGGTGCAAATTTAAAGAGCAATCATCAAGATCATGGAAACCTAGAATATCACATAAAGTTTTCGGAATCGTGGAAACACTAGCACCCAAATCACACAAAGCAAAACACTCATGATCTTTAATTCTAATCTTTATAGTAGGTTCCCACTCATCATTAAGTTTTCTAGGTATAGAAACTTCCATATTAAGTTTTTCATCATAAGATTGCATCATGGCATCAACAATATGTTTGGTAAAAGCTTTGTTTTGACTATAAGCATGAGGAGAATTAACAACGGATTGCAACAAGGAAATACAACCTTCTAAAGAACAATTAACATAATCAAATTCCATGAAATCTGAGATAGTGGTTTCAATGTTATTTGAAGTTGTGGCTTCTCCAATCCCACTTTTACCAAATTTAGCATCAAGATCTAAAAACTCCGAATTCTTGGGACGCCTTCTAGGAAAAGTTGATTCATCATCAGTCCCATAATTATCAAAATTCATATTGCAAAACATAGATCTAATAGGAGACGCATCAATAACTTTAAGATCCTCATCATTATTTTCATGGAAACTAGAAGAACACGCTTTTATAAAGCTATCTTTTTTAGCATGCAATCTAGCGGTTCTTTCCTTGCACTCGTCAATGGAAATTCTCATTACTTTGAGAGACTCATTGATATCATGCTTAGGAGGAGAAGATCTAAGTTTAAGAGAATCAACATCAAGCGAAAGTCTATCAACGTTCCTAGCCAAATCATCAACTTTGAGCAATTTTTCTTCAAGCAAAGCATTAAAATTCTTTTGAGAAATCATAAATTCTTTCACACTATTCTCAAAATCAGAGGGCATCTTATTAAAATTACTATAGGAATTATTGTAGGAATTTCCATAATTATTAGAGGGATTACTAGGGAATGGTCTAGCATTGAAGTTTCCTCTATAAGCATTGTTTCCAAAACTATTCCTACCAACAAAATTCACATCCATAAATTCATTATTATTCTCAATCAAAGAAGACAAAGGCATATCATTGGGATCAAGAGGAGTATTTTTAGTAGCAAACAATTTCATAAGTTCATCCATCTTTCCACTCAAAACATTGATTTCTTCTATAGCATGCACTTTTTTACTAGAAGATATTTTGGTGTGCCATTGACAATAATTAGCCATAATATTATCAAGAAGTTTTGTAGCATCTCCTAACGTGATTTCCATAAACGTGCCTCCCGCGGCTGAATCTAAGAGATTTCTAGAAGCAAAGTTCAAACCGGCATAAAAATTTTGTATGATCATCCATAAATTCACACCATGAGTAGGGCAATTGCAAAGCATCAATTTCATTCTTTCCCAAGATTGGGCAACATGCACATGATCAAGTTGTTTAAAATTCATGATATCAATCCTAAGAGTGATGATCTTAGCGGGAGGAAAATATTTAGAGATGAAAGCATCCTTGCACTTGTTCCAAGAATCAATACTATTTTTAGGCAAAGACGAAAACCAAACTTTAGCACGATCTCTAAGTGAAAACGGAAATAACTTCAATTTGAAAATATTGTTATTCGTATCTTTCTTCTTTTGCATATCACACAAATCAAAAAAATGTTTAGATGAGTAGCGGCATCTTCACTAGGAAGGCCGGCAAATTGATCTTTCGTAACAAGATTCAACAAAGCAGTATTGATTTCACAAGACTCAACATCATTAAGAGGAGCAATCGGAGTACTAAGGAAATCATTATATTGGTATTCCAGAAATCACACAATTTGGTATTATGTGGCGCCATGGCAACAAGTAATCCAACACACAAGCAAACAGAAAAAGGCAAGCGAAAAGAGAGGAGGAGATTGGGAAAGAGAGGGCGAATAAAACGGCAAGGGTGAAGTGGGGGAGAGGAAAATGAGAGGCAAATGGCAAATAATGTAAATGCGAGGGAGATGGGTTTGTGATGGGTACTTGGTATGTCTTGACTTGAGCACAGACCTCCCCGGCAACGACGCCAGAAATCCTTCTTGCTACGTGTTGAGCTTGCGTTGGTTTCCCTCGAAGAGGAGAGGGTGATGCAGCAATAGTAGCATAAGTATTTCCTCGGTTTTTGAGAACCAAGGTATCAATCTAGTAGGAGGCTCCTCAAAAGTCCCACACACCTACACAAACAAACAAAGAACTCGCAACCAACGCAATAAAGGGGTTGTCAATCTCTTCACGGCCACTTGCGAAAGTGAGATCTAATAAAGATAGTGAGATAAGATAAATATATTTTTGGTATTTCATAATATAGATGCAAAAAGTAAAGATGCAAATAAAAGTAAATTGGAAGCAAATATGATAAGAGATAGACTCTGGGGCCATATGTTTCACTAGTGGCTTCTCTCAAGATAGCATAAGTATTACGGTGGGTGAACAAATTACTGTCGAGCAATTGATAGAAAAGCGAATAATTATGAGATTATATAGGCATGATCATGTATATAGGCATCACGTCCGTTGAAAGGATCGAGATGGACCTAGAGGGGGGTGAATAGGTACAATCACGAAATTTTAATTATTACTTAGCAATTTTAGGCAATAATGCGGAATATGAAGATGAGCCTAACAATTGCAAGTGAGTACTAAGTACTAAGCAAGTAACACAAGCACATAAGTAAGAAAACACAATATGATGTACGTAAGTGCAAAGAGACAAGTAACCACAAGTAGAGAGTTAGGGTTAGGAATAACCACAACTCCGGGAGACGAGGATGTATACCGATGTTCACTTCCTTGGAGGGAAGCTAGTCACCGTTAGAGAGGTGGATGTTACCACGAAGGCACACCAACGCCACGAAGGCTCACCCTATTCTCCCTTTGATACAACACCACGGAGGCGTTTCTCAACCACTAGTGGTAGACTTTGGGGTGGTCTCCAAACCCTCACAAACTTTTCCGAGGGTAATCACAAAGTTCGATTCCTCTCCTAATGACTCCTACCGCCTAGGAGTCTCCAACCTCCAAGAGTAACAAAAAGGATGGGGGAAAGCTCAAAACATGCTCAAATCATGAATTCCTTAGGTGCAAAGAAGGGGAAGGAGTGGATCTATCACTTGATTGGAGAACTTCTCTCAAATGCTCCTAGAACACTTGGGAATCTAGGATTTGGTGTAGGTGAATGAGAGAGAGAGAGAGAGTGAGGAGTGTTCTTTGTAGGCTCAAAGTGAATGGTCAACCCTCTCCCGTGGAAGGGAAAGGCATATATATAGTAGGTGAGAAAAGGTGACCGTTTGGGATGCATAAGTGCACAGGATAGGTTAGACGTCCGGAGAACATCGGACGTCCGGAGGCACAAATAGGTCCGGACGTCCGACAGACATCAGACGACTGGCCACTGTGAACCTGTGAGCCACAACCCAGTACACAGGATACGGACGTCCGAGATGGGCCGGACATCCGGACCCCGGACGACCGGAGAGTCCAGAAATCCGTAAAAATGGTTTTGTTGTGAAAGTATTGGATGTCCGAAGAGTTCCGGACATCCGTAAAAAAACACTCTGGAAAGGAACACCGGACGACCGAAGGGAGCCGGACGTCCGGGCAGCTGAGAGGGACCGAACGTCCGTAGAACCTGGACATCCGGAGGCAAAGTATAGGAACAGTGGATTTTGAGCAAGTTTTTCACTAGATCCAACGATCCCCTCTTAATAGTGCGGGATCCCTATACTCAAGAACAAACCATAAATGAAGTCAATGTCTTGTATATCCATTCTTGAGTTATATGCTTTTTGTCCCGAGTCATGATCCATGCACACGGTCTTTGAGACATAATCCAAAGATATACTTGATAAACATGATTAGTCCCTAGCATATGTGTTGTCATCAACATCAAAATATGATTAAGGGCATGATTGCACTTTCAATCTCCCCCTTTTTGGTAGTGGATGACAACTCATCTGCACACTCATAATAGTAATCAAAAGTATTTGTTGTGGAGATCAATAATAATAATCAAGAATGAGTAAAGAGTGAGCCCCCCCTCAAAATGATACCATAGAGACTAAACATGAAGAGGGCTCCCCCTCAAAAAGATACCAAAGCAATTAAATCTCATACACAAGATACTCAAGAAGTAAACTCAATATAGACTTATAACTCATAGCATAGAACATAAGTTTCGACAATCTCATACATAAGTTCATACAAGCTAATCCATAATCATAGCAATGAGTTCGATTACATGCATAGAGCCTACTCCCCCTTGGCATCAAATATCCAAAAAGTGATAAGACAAGGGAGAAACATAACAGCATCAGAGATCATCCTCATCATCATCATCATGAGCACCACTGCCCCCCGCCTCGTCAAAGAAATCAGCCCACTCAGGACCCGAAGGGAAACCAAAATCAGAAGGAGGCGCGTCAGGAAGGCGTTCATTGTCACTCACATCATACACTCCGGAGTCTCTCAGACGAGCCTTCAGAGCGTTCTTGGAAGTAACCATGCGAGTGACAACATCGTGATGCTGGGAGCAATGAAAGGTGCACATCTTCATCATTGCAGAGTGAGCTTTCCCAAGAAAGCGAGCAATGCGCCCAAAGGGTGCAAAACTGGAAGGGGAGCAAACAGGGTGAGCTGGAACACTAGCTGCAGTGCGACGAGCAGTAGCAGTAGGAGGAGGATTATGATCAGCCGCCATGTGATCTGGAATGACCCATCGCTCATGCACATGAGTGCGGACAATGGGAAAAGGAGCTATGCTCTCGATAAAAGCCTGAATAAAGGGGGAATGAGGAAAATCCCTCTTGTGCTGGAAGCTTGCAAGGCGGATCTCATGCCATAGAAAGTGTGGAACATTTATCTTACCTTTGGGAAACGCAAAAAGGCGATGCATGAGATCAATGCAATAGCTGCTGCAAGAGCCTTTGTCACCCATCTTGGGATAGATGGTGCGGATGACACACTGATATATGATGTTGAAAGGAAAGCGCCAAATGGAGACTTGGCTCAGACCCTTTTTTTTCAATGTTAGACAAAGTTGGTATCGGTTTAAGAAGATCTGCACAGACCTCAATGCCCTTGGGCCTGTGGTTGGGATCATCCTTGTGGATTTTGAACCCGGTTTCAGGAAATCCAAGGGCAGTGACAAATTGAGCATAAGATGCTGTGAGTGCAGTGTCTGAGGTCATCCATTTAAGAGTGTTATCCGGACCAAAATAACATGTGGCATAGAATTGATGAATGGCAGCATGATTGAAATCATGTTGGAATGCAAATGGAGCAGCTAGATTGGATGACTCAATGAGCTCAATGGCTCCCGGATATTTCTCCGGATGAGTGCGAATATGCTCTAGATCAATGCAGACATGGAGTGACAAGCCTTTAGGAATGACAATAGTGGTAAAGATGTCGGCTTGGACATTAGTGCAAAAGCGACTATCCTAAGAATCCCTAGCAACAGTAAATTGATCAACATCGCGACACAATTTAAGATACGAGGCTTTGGGAGCCTTGTTGAAACGCTTAACATGGTGGCCGAGTGGTAATGGAGGCTCAAGTGAGATGTGACGAGCATCACCGTGGGGTTGCACCGGAGGAGGGGGTGCATGAAGGTTGGACGATGAGTGCCCGGCTCGGGTGCAGAGATGCGAACACCCACCAATGGGGCCGGTTCCACCTCCTCAAGTTCATCTTCAAAGTCTGACCCCTCCAAGGAGGAGGCGCTGGATGAGCTGGGGGGACAGGGTGGCACACTTCCGAGGACGAGCCTTCTCCTGGGAGTCATCGGAGCCACCACGGTGAGACGGACGAGCAGGCCCGCCGACGACTTGCTTGTGAGCGGTGGTCTTGGTCCTAGGCATCATGACCCTTGAGGTGAGGAACACAGAGGAGGTCGGCGACCGAAACAAATCACGCAACCGGTCATAGAGAGAGAGACCGCTGGAGCTTGAACGAAACCAAGCAGGGCAGCAGAGCCGCAGCGAGGACCGAGGCCACAGAGCAGATCCGGAGCGGAGAGGAGCCCCGGCGAGGGGCACGGCGTCGTGCGGCCACGGCGAGAGGCCAGTAGGTAGGAGCGGCGGTAGTGGGGAATAGTAAAGAGGAGATGAGGAAGCAGTTCCGAAACCCTACCGCACACTATATATAGGGGCCGATGAAATCGACCGGACGACCGGAGCCTTTGGACGACCGGAGTCGAATAGTAGACCAGACGACCGGACAGGAACGGACGACCGGAGCCAGGGCCGGAAAAAAATAAAGATGATAGAGAAGATTTTACGGACGACCGGAAGCCTCGGACATCCGGCATAAGGGCACCCGACAGTATATTACGGACGTCCGGATAGGCCGGACGACCGTGTAGAGGGTAACAAAGAGGAAATTACGGATGTACGGAGTTTTACCGATGTCCGGTGTCCCGGCGCCAAGACTAGCTCAGGAGAGCAGAGAGTATTTTATGGATGTCCGGTAACCACGGACGTCCGACGCCAGAAAATGGACAAGGGGCAGGGTGCAAGTGTATGTGCTGCTAATCTTGATGAGGAGAAGACGAGTACCGTCCATAGAAGAATTTCTTATTAAGTAATAACTAGTACCCTTATCTCAAGCAATAATAGCCATATATCACTTTGATATTGTTCTAATGATGCAAGTGGTGGCTACTGCCACCATGTATGAGTAGACGTGACATGACACGGAAAGATTGGAACTTTGAGTGCATAATCACTACTCCATCATGGAAAGCACCATATTTAGATGTTATGGAAGCTTTGAGAGTGTTTGTTATTTTTATGCATTTCATGGAGTGAGAGTAGTCATGAGTTGAGTGTCTCCCCCTATATATATGCCTACATCAAGATAAGACATCGAGTTCATGCATGAATGGGTACTAGATTTCACATAATATTGTCAAGCTCCAAGATACCAAGTTCACGCCTAAGTCGACAAAACCTTGCTTCATCCAAGGGTTTGGTGAAAATATCCGCCAGTTGCAAATCTATACCAATGTGATCAATGTGAATATCACCCTTCTCAACATGATCTCTCAAGAAGTGATACCTAATATCAATGTGCTTGGTGCGGAGATGATCCTTGGGGTTCTCAGCAATGTTGATGGCACTTTCATTATCACATAGAAGAGGCACATGTCTATAGGTGATACCGTAATCCTTCAAAGTTTGCCTCATCCATAATAACTGAGTTGCACAACTGGCAGCAGCAATGTATTCAGCTTCTGCGGTAGAGAGGGTAATACAATTTTGTTTCTTCAAAGACCAACTTACCAAGGAGCGTCCAAGAAACTGACATGCACCGGACGTGGACTTACGATCCACATTTTCTCCAGCCCAATATGCATCTGTGTACCCAGTGAGATCAAACTTAGCATCCTTGGGGTACCAAAGGCCCAACTTTGGGGTGTGAACAAGGTATCTAAGAATATGCTTAACTGCCTTGTGATGACTTTCCATAGGGAAAGCTTGAAATCTAGCACACATGCATACACTGAACATGATGTCTGGTCTAGATTCACAAAGATAAAGCAATGAACCAATCATAGAGCGGTAAGTAGATGGGTCGAAAGGAGTACCATTTGTGTCTTTAGTAAGAGCAATTTTGGTTGGCATGGGTGTCTTGCATGGACTAGCATCAGACATGCCAAACTTCTCTAGGATATCCTTGAGGTACTTTGCTTGAGATAAGAAAATTCCTTCTTGAAATTGTTGAATTTGAAATCCGAGAAAGAACTTCAAATCCGTATTGACTGACATTTCAAAATACTTGGTCATTGAAGCCGCAAACTTCTTGCACAAATGAATGTTAGGAGAACCAAAAATGATGTCATCTACATAGATTTGGCATAGGATCAAATCACCCTTGTCCCTCTTAGTAAAAAGAGTGGGATCGATCACCCCTCTCACAAAACCATCATCGAGTAAAAACTTCTTCAAATGATCATACCAAGCACGAGGTGCTTGTTTGAGGCCATACAAAGCCTTATGAAGTTTATACACATAGTATTTGTGAAAGGGATCAACGAACCCGGGTGGTTGTGACACATATACTTCTTCTTGTAGAGGACCGTTAAGGAAAGCACTCTTCACATCCATTTGATGTAACGTAAAACCGTTGAAAGCGGCATAAGCAAGTAAGATGTGAATGGATTCAAGACGGGCAACAGGGGCAAAGGTCTCACCAAACTCCAAACCTTCAACTTGTGAGTACCCTTGTGCCACTAACCTTGCCTTGTTGCGGATGATTACACCATTTTCATCTTGCTTGTTCTTGAAAATCCATTTTGTTCCAGTAACGTTGTGCTCGGTAGATGGCCTCTTGACTAATGACCACACTTGGTTGCGTTCAAAACTGTTCAACTCTTCTTGCATAGCAACTAGCCAATCGTTGTCCATCAATGCATCTTGTACCTTGAGGGGCTCAATACTAGACACAAACGAGAAGTGAGCACAAAAGTTTGTCAACTGTTTACAAGTGACTCTACCTTCCGATATGCCGGTGATAATTTTGTCAACATCAGCATGACCGGCCACTCGAGGCATAATGGAGGTAAGGGTTTCACGAGGTTCAACTTCATGTCCATCATCCACATCCTCAACATATGGATCATTAATGTGTGGAGGAAGATCTTCTTGTTCATATTGCATTTGTTGAGGTTCATCATCAATGATTGGACTTTCTTGTTCTTGTTCTTGAAGATTATCATGAGGAGGAACTTGATCATCCTCTTCAACTTGGGCTAAGGGTATAGGTTGAACAATAGGAGCTTGTGGTGGTATGGATGTTGAAGTAGTTTGATGATGTGTGAGACTTCCATCTTCTTCTTCATCATCATGAGGTTCTTGTTCCATAGGAAGAAGTGCACCAACACCCATGGTCAAAATGTCTTGAGAAGAATCTTCTTCACCTACATCACTTAGATCAACTTGCTCCCCATGGAAGCCATTAAATTCATCAAACACCACGTCACAAGTTTCTACAACACATCCATTGGATTTGTTGTAGACTCTATAGGCGTGAGAGTTTGATCCATAGCCAACAAATATACCCTCAATCGTTTTGGATTGAAATTTTCCTAACCGTTCTCTTTTGTTGAGGATGAAACATTTGCACCCAAATACACGAAAGTACTTGACATTTGGCTTGTTTCCAGTTAGAAGCTCATATGGAGTCTTTTCCAATATAGTGCGGAGGAAGAGCCGGTTTGATTCATGGCATGCGGTGTTGACAGCTTCGGCCCAAAAACTATGTGGTGACTTGTATTCATCCAACATGGACCTTCCCATCTCCACAAGGGTGCGGTTCTTCCTTTCGGCTACACCGTTTTGCTGAGGAGTGTATGGAGCTGAATATTGATGCTCAATCCCTTCATCACTAAGGAATTCTGCCAAGGTATAGTTTTTGAACTCAGATCCATTGTCACTTCTTATTGCCAAGATTTCTTTGTCAAACTTGCGTTGTGCTTGCTTGGCAGAGTCAATGAAGGTGATCTTCGTCTTGTCCTTGGACTTGAGGAAAAACACCCATGTATATCTTGAGTAATCATCAACAATGACAAGTCCATACTTTTTCCCACCAAGACTATCCCATGAAGGAGGCCCAAAGAGATCCACATGAAGGAGCTCCAAAGGCCTTGAAGTAGACACAATATTCTTGGGTGGGTGCTTAGATTGATGTTGCTTCCCGGCTATGCATGCACTACACACACGATCTTTCTTAAAACAGACATTTGTTAGTCCAAGGATGTGATTGCCCTTTAAGAGATCTTGAAGATTCCTCATGCCGACATGGGCTAGCCGGCGGTGCCATAGCCACCCCTTGTCGGCCTTGTCCATTAGACAAGTTGCATGGAATGTGCTCTCTTTCGAGAAATCAACCGTGTAAAGGTTGCCATCCATCTCTCCAACAAAGGCCACTTCGAGAGTATCTCTCTTAAAGACTTTCACATTCGTTAGTCCAAATAGTGTACCATAACCAACAGAAGCCAATTGACGAACAGAAAGCATATGATATTTAAGGGATTGGACAAGCATGACATTTGCAAGAGACATGTCATTTGTGATAGCCACCTTCCCCAACCCAAGTACCTGTCCTTTTGATCCTCCACCAAACATAATGCTCATAAATGGTTGAATAGCTTCCATGAAATCGTAGAGCAATTTGCTGTCTCCGGTCATATGATTGGTACATCCACTATCAATCACCCATTTTACTCCACCGGAGAAGGCAACCTACACACAATTATTACTTGGTTAGAGGCACCCATTTTGCAATGGGACCTCTCAAGTTAGTCACAAGGGTCTTAGGGACCCAAATAACATAAAACCAAAATGCATTTCTAGGACCAACAAACTTTATATAAACTTCTCCATCCTTAGTCTTACGAAGTACATAGGATGGAGGCATGAACTCTTTTGGCTTGTTGAGAGTGGGCATGCCCCTTGTGGCCTTCCCACTAGCAACCTTACCTTTCTCCTTGTGTCCTTCTCATACAAAAGTTTCTTTTAAAGGGGTGGTGCACTTTTGAGAGGACGTCTTCTTCTTGCTTGTGCTTGGGTCAAACCCGAGTCCCTCTTTGGTGAACACTTCATTGTGTTGGCTCAACACCTCATTAAGGTTCTTTTGCCCTTGAGCACATGTCATGAGCCCTTTCTCGATTTGAGCCTTGAGAAAACGATTCTCCTCAAGAATAGATGCTAGATCACTACTAGAGTTAGTAGAACAAGCATCAACATTGATAATAGGAGACGAGTAAGCCTTAGCTAGATTTTCAAGATAAGTAAGTTTGAGCGTCTCAAAACTCTTTGTAAGAAGGGTGAGCTCTTCTTCCTTAGTCTTGAGGGACACGGATAGAAGCTCACAATCCTTAGAGAGAGAAGCATGAGACTTCACAAGCTTACTTTTATCATTCATCAACTCTTCACAAGAGCCAATAGCCTTTTTCAAGGAGGCAAGATCTTTAGTATGAACATCAATATTTACACCAATTTTTAAGCATACTTCATCATTTCGTGCTTCCTCATATTGGACTTCCTGCTCAAGGATTTCATATTTTTTCCTTTTCCTCGGTGATGAGGGTTTCGAGTTCCTTAATGGTGATGGTGTGCTTACTCACCATCTCCATAAGCATACGAAACATAGTGAGCTTCTTTCCTTTGAGGGAGCACGTGAACTTATTAAGTTTAGCAAACACAGGATCATTTAGATCATCATCCTCATAACTATCCTCCGCATCAAGATACTCATCACTAGGAGTAGAAGGAATGAAAAGAGGAGGATTTGATCGTGGAGTTACCTTGACCTTGTCAGGAGAGCTTTGGTCCTCTCCATCTTCTACCACGACCTTTGCCATTAGGCACTTGTGAGCGTTGCCCTTGTAGTCTTTCATGTAGTTGTAAGTGACCACATCACCACTCTTGTTTACTAACCTCAAAGTGTTTTGAGAGTCTTGAGCAACTCCGGAAACACCACTAACATCATCCGGATCAGATTCTTCTTGAGCAACCATTTCTTTGCCATCTCTCTTCTTGAGCTTGGAGTTCAAAGGATTTGGCAACTTTTTCTTGGGAAAGGTCTTGGGAAACATTGGTTTATCTTCTCTCTTCTCATAAAGGCACTCATTGGAGAAGTGATTGGTTTCTTCACAGTTGTAGCATTTTCTTACTTTCTTCTTTTGAAATCTTCCCTTGAATTTTCCCGCGCTAAACTTCTTGACAAAAAGAGCCATGTCTTCATATGAAGGGCCCTCGTCAGATTCAATCTCATCACCATCTTCATCATCATCATCATCTTCTTCTTCTTCACTTTGTTCATCTTCACATACATGCTTGGCCTTCAATGCAAGATTGATCTTTGATGATGGGGAACCATGCATGGCAAGATGTTTTGTGGCATTAGCCTTTGACTCTTCAAATACTTGAAAGGTGGATACAATGTCATCTGTAGTCATTTCCTTGAAGGTATGATGTTGTCTTATGTCCCACACCATTTGATGGTGATATGGTGCAAGAGCATGAAGCAACTTATCCACAAGGAACCTCTTAGTCATGTTGAATCCATCTTGTGTCTTGTCACACTCACATGACTCAATATCGACAGTGAGAGTCATGAGACGCTCATGGAGTTGATTGTGGGTTTCACCTTTCTCCATACAAAAGTTTTGCAATTGCCCTTTGGCAATTTCATATTGAGCACTCCGGAGGGTAGAAGTGCCAGTCTTGGATCGTATAACACTTTCCCATAGTTCCTTGGCACTTGTGATGTGTATGAACGGTCTCCTTTGCTTTTCATCCATACCTCTCCTTATACACATGATTGCAGTGTCATTGAGGTTCTTGTCATATATTTCTCTTGGTGTGGGGTTCTTTGGATCAACCACATGATAGCCATACTCCAAGATCTCCAGCATCTCATCGTTTCCATGTCGAAGATGATCCTGCATAGCAATTCTCCACAAAGAAAAATTGGAAGTGGCACTAAGCAAAGGAGGTTTGCCTTGAGGATTATATCTTGGTTTCTCAACCTGAGGTCTTGCATAAAGCCAAGGAACACTGGTGTGTTCATTGCTAGGAGGTTGTTGACCAAGTGATGGAGTAGGCATAGTTGGCCTCGAAGTAGCACCACCCGAGAGTGGTGCAAGCACCGTGGACAACGTGGCTAATCTCATTTGGACCAAGGCCTCAAGAGAAGCGTCATGCTCCTCTTTTTGCTTAGCAAGGGCCTATTCTAGATCCTCCGAGGTAAAGGACTTGACTTCAGAGGAAGCCTCGCCTTTATCCTTAGGATCTACAACCAAGGGAGTCCCATCTGGGTTCATCTCGCTCTAGGGCGGTTAAGCCACAAGAATAGAGCACGAGGCTCTGATACCAATTGAAAGGATCGAGATGAACCTAGAGGGGGGGTGAATAGGTACAATCACAAAATTTTAATTATTACTTAGCAATTTTAGGCAATAATGCGGAATATGAAGATGAGCCTAACAATTGCAAGTGAGTACTAAGTACTAAGCAAGTAACACAAGCACATAAGTAAGCAAACACAATACGATGTACATAAGTGCAAAGAGACAAGTAACCACAAGTAGAGAGTTATGGTTAGGAATAACCACAACTCTGGGAGACGAGGATGTATGCCGACGTTCACTTCCTTGGAGGGAAGCTAGTCACCGTTAGAGAGGTGGATGTTACCACGAAGGCACACCAACGCCACGAAGTCTCACCCTATTCTCCCTTTGAGACAACACCACGGAGGCGTTTCTCAACCACTAGTGGTAGACCTTGGGGTGGTCTCCAAACCCTCACAAACTTTTCCGAGGGTAATCACAAAGTTCGATTCCTCTCCGAATGACTCCTACCACCTAGGAGTCTCCAACCTCCAAGAGTAACAAGAACGATGGGGGAAAGCTCAAAAGTTGCTCAAATCACGAATTCCTTTGGTGCAAAGAAGGGGAAGGAGTGGATCTATCACTTGATTGGAGAACTTCTCTCAAATGCTCCTAGAACACTTGGGAATCTAGGATTTGGTGTAGGTGAATGAGAGAGAGAGAGTGAGGAGTGTTCTTTGTAGGCTCAAAGTGAATGGTCAACCCTCTCCCGTGGAAGGGAAAGGCATGTATATAGTAGGTGAGAAAAGGTGACCGTTTGGGATGCATAAGTGCACAGGATAGGTCGGACGTCCGGAGAACATCGGACGTCCGGAGGCACAAATAGGTCCGGACGTCCGACAGACATCAGACGACCGGCCGCTGTGAACCTGTGAGCCACGACCCAGTACACAGGATACGGACGTCCGAGACGGGCCGGACATCTGGAACCCGGATGACCGGAGAGTCCGGAAATCCGTAAAAATGGTTCTATTGTGAAAGTACCGGACGTCCGAAGAGTTCAGGACATCCGTAAAAAAACACTCTGTAAAGGAACACCGGACGACCGGAGGGAGCTGGACGTCTGGGCAGCTTAGAGGGACCGGACGTCCGTAGAACCCGGACATCCGGAGGCAAAGTATAGGAACAGTGGATTTTGAGCAAGTTTTTCACTAGATCCAACGATCCCCTCTTAATAGTGCGGGATCCCTATACTTAAGAACAAAACATAAATGAAGTCAATGTCTTGTATATCCATTCTTGAGTTATATGCTTTTTGTCCCTAGTCATGATCCATGCACACGGTCTTTGAGACATAATCCTGAGATATACTTGATAAACATGATTAGTCCCTAGCATATGTGTTGTCATCAACATCAAAATATGATTAAGGGCATGATTGCAATTTCATCCGTAACAAGTAGACCGACTCATTCCTGCATCTACTACTATTACTCCACACATCGACCGACTCCTGCCTGCATCTAAAGTATTAAGTTCATAAGAACAGAGTAATGCATTAAGTAAGATGACATGGTGTAGAGGGATAAACTCAAGCAATATGATATAAACCCCATCTTGTTATCCTCGATGGCCACAATACAATACGTGCCTTGCAACCCTTTCTGTCAGTGGGTAAGGACACTGCAAGATTGAACCCAAAGTTAAGCACTTCTCCCATGGCAAGAAAGATCAATCTAGTAGGCCAAACCAAACTGATATTTCGAAGAGACTTGCAAAGATAACTCAATCACACATAAAAGAATTCGGAGAAGATTCAAATATTATTCATAGATAAACTTGATCATAAACCCACAATTCATCGGATCTCGACAAACACACCGAAAAAAGAGTTTACATCAAATAGATCTCCACAAGAGAGGGGGAGAACATTGTATTGAGAACCAAAAAGAGAGAAGAAGCCATCTAGCTAATAACTATGGACCCGTAGGTCTGTGGTAAACTACTCACAACTCATCGGAGGGGCAAGGATGTTGATGTAGAAGCCCTCCATGGTCGATTCCCCCTCCGGCAGAGTGCCGGTGAAGGCTCCAAGATGAGATCTCGCAGATACAGAAGGTTACGATGGTGGAAATTGTGTTTCGTCTGCCCCCTGGATGTTTTCAGGGTACGTAGGCTTATATAGGAGGAAGAAGTATGTCGGTGGCCGCCCGAGGGGCCCACGAGACAGGGGGTGCGCCCTATAGGGGGGGTGCCCTCCTATCTCGTGGGAGCCTCGGCTGCTTCTTGACTTCCACTCCAAGTCCTCTGGATCACGTTCGTTCCAAAAATCACGCTCCCGAAGGTTTCATTCCGTTTGGACTCCGTTTGATATTCCTTTTCTTCGAAATACTGAAATAGCCAAAAAAATAGCAATATGGGTTGGGCCTCCGGTTAGTAGGTTAGTCCCAAAAATGATATAAATGTGTAAAATAAAGCCCATAAACATCCAAAAGGGGTAATATAATAGCATGGAACAATCAAAAATTATAGATACGTTGGAGACGTATCACCCGCCGCCTCCCTGGTCTCTCCGGGTGCCAGGGGCCTTAACCCCTCCC